>NC_043708.1:76305236-76346734 GCF_006229205.1 Suricata suricatta
TCTTGATCCATTCATCAGGTGATGGACATTTAGACTCTTTCCATGATTTGGCTATTGTTGACAGTGCTGCTATGAATATTCGAGTACATGTGCCCCTATGCATCAGCACTTCTGTATCCCTTGGGTAAATCCCCAGCAGTGCTATTGCTGGGTCATAGGGGAGTTCTATCGATAGTTTTTTGAGAAACCTCCACACTGTTTTCCAGAGTGGCTGCACCAGTTTACATTCCCACCGACAGTGTAGGAGGGTGCCCGTCTCTCCACACCCTCGCCAGCATCTATAGTCTCTTGATTTGTTCATTTTAGCCACTCTGACTGGCGTGAGGTGGTATCTCAGTGGTTTTGATTCGTATTTCCCTGATGATGAGTGATGCTGAGCATCGTTTCATGTGCCTGTTGGTCATCTGGATGTCCTCTTTGGAGAAGTGTCCGTTCGTTTCTTCTGCCCATTTCTTCACTGGATTATTTGGTTTTTGGGTGTGGAGTTTGGTGAGTTCCTTGTTGATTTTGGATACTAGCCCTTTATCCGATATGTCGTTTGCAACTATCTTTTCCCATTCTGTTGGTTGCTTATTAGTTTTCTTGATTGTTGCAGTGCAAAAGCTTTTTATCTTGATGAGGTCCCAATAGTTTATTTTGGTTCTTGATTCCCTTGCCATTGGGGATGTGTCGAGTAGGAAATTGCCGCAGTTGAGGTCAAAGAGGCTGTTTCCTGCTTTCTCCTCTAGGGTTTTGATGATTTCCTGTCTCACATTCAGGTCCCTCATCCATTTTGAGTTTATTTTTGTGTATGGTGTAAGAAAGTGGTCTAGTTTCATTCTTCTGCATGTTGCTGTCCAGTTCTCCCAGCACCACCTGCTAAAGAGGCAGTCTTTTTTCCATCGGATATTCTTTCCTCCTTTGTCAAAAATTAATTGGCCATACATTTGTGGGCCCAGTTCTGGGTTCTCTATTCTATTCCATTGGTCTATGTGTCTGTTTTTGTGCCAATACCATACTGTCTTGATGATGACAGCTTTGTAGTAGAGGCTAAAGTCTGGGATTGTGATGCCTCCCATTTTGATTTTCTTCTTCAATATTACTTTGGCTATTTGGGGTTTTTTTTGTGGATAGTTTATTCTGGCTTTGAGAAGAATGCTGGTGCAATTTTGATAGGAATTGCATTGAATGTGTAGATTGCTTTGGGTAATAATGACATTTTCACAATGTTTATTCTTCCAATCCATGAGCATGTAATGTTTTTCCATTTCTTTGTGTCTTCTTCAATTTCTTTCGTAAGATTTCTATAGTTTTCATTCTACAGGTCTTTTACATCCTTGGTTAGGTTTATTCCTAGGTATTTTATGGTTTTTTTGTTATATGCCATTATTTTGATAAATGCTTTACACAGGTCATTTAATCCTCATAAAACTCTAGGAGGTAAGTACTTTTATTATTTCTGTTTTTCAGATAAGAAAAGTGAGACATAGAGTGGGTCAGAAATTTGCCCTAGTCCCTGAACGCAAAAGTGGAAGAGCTGAGATTCAAACCCAGAGGATGGTCCACCTTCAGGTGACTGCTCTTAACCTTACACTCTACTGTCTTACTTACTGTCACCGTGGTAGCAGCTGCTGGTTCCCCTGCTAAGATGGAAGTACTTGAATTATTCACAGTGCTTAAGATAACAGAAGATAACAGGGCTTAAGTGCTGGGTCCAGAGGATAGCCCTGGATGGTCAAGAAATAAACAGAATAAGCAAGGAGGAGGTAGAAATCCTGGTTATCCATATCAGAAGGTAGACCCTGACCATATCAAGGAAGGGTCCTTGGTTTATTTAATTTCATATTTTGATCATTTAGCATCAAGTCAGTCTATAGTGTTTCACCAGTAATTCTAAATCTGGGTTTGCTGGACTACAGGGAAAGAGGTGGTAGTATTAGAGAATCCATGTGTTTTACAGTCACTATTCTGAAATGTCAAAGGAAATTATCCATCCACAATGATAAGGCAGCACATACTGTTTAAAAAGACGAATTTCTTGTTTGTTGGTTTCTACCAGTTTAGTAAGATTATATACTGACTACTTCATAGTGACTGGAAGCTTGGATTGACAGATGTGTATGTATAATAAAATGGGAGGTCAAATATGGCTTACACTAAATTTTGTTTGATAAAAATACTTCAAAACACAAGCTCCATGGAGTATAATGAGTTATGAAAGCTTTAGTTAATGGTGATGATGCAGACAGGCTGATCCTGAGAACCCAGGGGAGAGTTTTATAGGACCAACCAAGAGGTCGTGGGCTTCATGCAGGATGGAAATCAAAACACAAGCTAGAAAACATGAAAACAGAGTTTCCCAAAGAGTATAAGTGACAGGTAAAGAACAACAAATGGAGTGTCTTGGAGACTCAGAAAGGAAAGGAGAATGAGTCTTGTTGTTGCTTGGGGTTATAGATTTATATTACAAAGGGGTCTAGGGTACTGTTCCTTTGGGAATCCAGAACCTGGTCAAAGGCGAATGTTAGGTGAACAATCGGTGTTATTTTATAAATTACCAAAGGTAGGGGGTATTGATGCCCCTGTCAGTTGAGGTTTGTTTGAAGCCAATGTCCTGGAACCTGTTTGGGATCTGACTCTCTTAGATGTTATTAGGAGTTTGGGGCCTAGTACAAAACTCAGAGACTGATTAACTTTCTTGCTTCCCCCTTGAAATGCGAACATAGCTTCTATGACGTATTCAGAGGCGAAATAGATATCATGAATAAATGGAGCTCAGCAGAAAAACAGCAGAGATGGAGTCTTTCTAAAATGGAGTCCCTTCAGTTTCTGAAACTACTTTAGTGGAAACATCGAGAACCATAAATACTCGTGTTAATTAGAAAAAAGTGAATAGGTTGGAGTCCTGTGTTTCCAAATATCCACATTATACCTAATGCTTCTGTTAATGTATTACTTCTTCTAGTTATCATACGTATGTTAGTGCTAATTAGCTTATCAGCTCAACTTCTGTGACCAGTGACATGCATCTGAACTCACACCACACAGAAGGACTACAAGTTTTAATTGCAGGGAAAGTAATTTTCTAGAAAGAGCAACAGAAGTCTATCTACTAGGAAGTATTAAGGGGCCAGTATCTTTTGGATTGGGAGGGTAGGCATAGAAGAGAGTAACATACAGAGGAGAAAAGTATTGAAAGGAGATGAGACAAACAGCTAGAGACATTGTCAACTGTATAATATGTCAACTTTAAAAAAAAATTTTAAAGAGAAAATAATGGAAAACTCATCACTAACTAAAAAGACAACATCTGTCTGCTCACTGGCCTTTTGCTTCTGGCTTGGATATATATCAGGTACTGATGTTACTGGATGGCAAAAAGAAAAAGTAGTGAGCATTTTATTAAGCCAGATTATTCTCTTTGGTAAGAAACTACATTTTGTTCAGGAATTCTTCCTACTGCTTTGGTATCAAATTGTCTTTTCATGAAAGAGTGGAGATAAAGGATAGTAATTGTTTATTCAGATTACCTTTCCTGGGAAAATGAAAAGTTGGCAACTCTATGTCAGTTTCCCAATTGTTTTTTATTGTTGATTAATTTTCAGGTTCATAAAACTTGAAAGTCTAGAAATCACTGACCTAGAGCACCCACCAATAAATAGTTTTTATTTTATATCATTAGCATTGACATTATCACTAACAATGTTGAGAGTAAACTTTCTGAAAGGAACGTTCATGGTAGAGTACCAAGTTTTTTAAAGCCTCACTCGCCTTTCTCAGCATCAAAGCTTAAAAACATTTCTTCCCTCTCCTCCTCCTTCACCCCCCACTCTGAGTGAGAAGAAAAAGATATAAGAAAGAAGGGGCAAGAGTCAGATTTTTTTTCTACTCCTGGGGGAGCTTACTGACTGAAATATTTACAAGTGTGGAAATGGCACAGAGGAAGCCCACTTACTGCTGGAGAGGAAGGTCGGATTGGGCGGGCGGCCTCCTCAGCCGGCCAGCTCAGGGGGCTCCTCTGCCCTGACCTAGCTCCAGGCAAGCAGCTATCAGGCCTGTTTGGGGTAAGCGATACAAAGAAGATAAAACACCAACAACAGCTTTAATGTCAGAGCTGCTGCCCGAGTTGCCACTTTCCCAGCAGAATAATACCATCATGTTTTTGAGGATGTTTTAACAGGTATATTAGAAACACTGAGGAAAGTGATTCCATAGACATTTAAAGGTCATGCATAGTGATAGATTTTAAGACCATAGTAAAGGCTTGGTTTTGACCACCTTCTGACTGGTTTTTGAAAACATGTCCATGTAAATTAATCAACTTGTATAATGACTGGAGATATTTTCTAACTAAAGACTCCATCATGAAATTGGTAATCTATAAATGATTTATCAAATGTAAAAAACTGCTCTTTTTGCTACTATTTTTCTTACTTATCAGCAATGTTTTTTGTCTTCTTATTGTCTCTCTCCGGAATTTGACTTGAAAAATAATGTTTATTTGTATATGTTATTAACCTTGAATGTGACTTGAGACTTGAGTTATATCAGACCTGTTGTTCAGGCATATTGACATTAAGAGAAACAAAGGGAATCCAGAACTGACTTTAACAATATTAATGTGTTATCAGAACTGAGAACATGTATTTAGAAATTCAGTTTGTTTAAACTGACAGTCCCAGATAATTATTTAGAGTGAACATAGATTCATATATGAAAGAGCATACCAAGCAACTTCGTGTCAATATTTGACAGGAGCCGTTGCAATAATACACATAGATTCAACAACAGCAATGATAATATCATAGAACTGCATATTCCCTAGAAAAAGAACATGCTATCCAACATGGTGGCATTATCTGATCCTCAGTTAAGGTTTAATATTTTATTGGTCAGGAGAGCATCTCACCCTTTGACCTCTTCTGAATTGTGAATTACTGTGATTCTATTTACCTGTTGGAAAGTACACAAAGAAGTTTTACCTCTTTCCCTTTTTATGCATCACTTGTGACTGAGTGACCAATGTTAAAGCATATGAAACTTGCATCAGAATACCATGAATGCACATACCTATCCTCTTCAGACTTATTCTGACTGTGTGTGTGTGTGTGTGTGTGTGTGTGTGTGTGTGTGTGTGTGTTTGGTAGTGTTGGAAGGGAAGGTGATAAGTATAGCCAGGTATAATTTGACAAAACACATGAATGTCTTAAAGTAAAATTTAGTATTTTTCTCTTTTAAGCCAATAAAAGACCACACATTTAATTCCTCTATTAAGTCCTGAATTGACTTGAGAAATGTTTTATTTTTTATTTTGACTTTGAAAATTATTCCTAAAATCTTTTCCTGTCCTCATATGCCTGTAATTTTTAAAGATAGTCATCAGTAAGAGTGAATCTCCAGGTATGTGTTTGTAAAGGGTGGGGAAAGTTGGCATGCGACCTTATCATCTCTCTAGCCTTTAGACTTACTGCAAAATTCCTTAAACGGCATAATATTAGGTTTTAATCACCTCATCAACAAAATTTGAAAATGAAAAATTTTCATAGTTGTTTCAACACTAGAGCAGTATAGTCTAAAGAATATCCATGACCTCATGTTACCTCAAGAACATAGGTGAGGCACGGTTACTCACAGGTGGTTCCCTGAAAACTCATACAAGGTAGGATTTTCACTTCTAGACTTTCAGACAAAAAGTTTTAGAGAATGAACATATAGTTTGCCTCCAAATTAATTTCCTTTGGAATCAATATGTGTTCTTCTGGGAATGTGGAGGCATATACACACTGTATTAGTATGCAGCATTTGAATGGACCACCCTGGGAACAAGCTACATATTTATATGTAAGAGTGTGTGTATGTATACACACACATGTTTAATAGTCTAATAAAAAAGAACTCATAGGCCAGTATTCAAGCATAAGCGCACATATCCATATTTTATGCTCAAGCACAATTCTGACATTATTGACACTTTGCATTGGAATAGGACAAGCTGGTGTCACCAAACAGGAAAATTAATTCACTCAATCCTTAGTATGCTCATGGAAGCCATACAATTCATTATAAGCATATTGCCAATACAAAGACAAACAAACAGTATGTGTATCCTATTAGACCTAAATCATAGCAGGGAGCTGATCTTTTAGAAAATATAGTGCATCCAGCCTTGAGCATTCTGAGTTGTACTCATGAATTACTTACTGTATGCCTAGGTTCCACTCTGGTTTCATATAATTTACACAGGGTTATTATACATTGTGCCTCTTCCCAAATCAGCTATCTCCATAAGAGGCTCATGCATTATGGACCCAGGGGAGCACTCAGGACCAGTCCAAGAATGCTGTGTCCATGGGGGAAAAGACAAAAAGTCATCAGTCCCTACCTACATGCACAAAGAATGTTGGTCTCTAAACATCAGCTGTTCCCGAAACCCCATCTATGAAAGGTCTAATGGCTGATCTCAAGAAGTGTGTCACCGAGTTTGGATAGATAATTTAAGCTGTGGTGGAGTTGGCGAGCCCAGCCTGTTAAATCTTTTGTGAGCTTGCTGCTCCTCCAAAAACTGCTGACAGTGTCTGAGCGTCAGAGAAGGCTGTTTTCCACCACCCCTACTACATTACCCAGACAAAGAATTAAGGTAAATGAAAAGAAAAAAGTAAAATCCTAAATGTCTAAAAGTTCTTTGGTAGACAAGATTGATTTTTTAATTTTAATTTTGATATTGTAGCACTCATTCATGAATCCTCTGCTTTTAAGTTTCAGTATGACTTTAGTGATATTTTTCAGTTAGGAAACTATATCCTTAAACCTATTCGGAAGGAAAGTTTTGAATTCTATAGGAAACCAAGCTAACCATTTGGAGAATGAAGTGTTCAGTTAATGTCACTCCATTTAATGAGCATGTTTCTTAAAAACAAAAGCAAGATATTGCTTATGGAAACTAGATATAAACTCTATTAACAGATGGATTTTACATATTTTTTCATTCTTGTATTGTTAGTGACTAGACTGTATATAGTAAGCATTCAATACATATTTATTGAAAGCAGGAAGAAATCAATGCATATGACATGTCAGAGAGAACGTAGCTCTGGGCAGGTGATATTTTTATCATGGTGGAGTTTTTTTCTCTATGTGTGTTTGCTCAGAAACTCAGAGGATTCTACTTAGAGCAAGTTCTAAAATAGGATATACTGCTATCTGTTCTGATCTGATATCCATGGATGGTCAGAACATGGTCAAAGGAGGTCTGTTAGGGATGTATTTAGCTGCAAATAACAGAAAACTGCCACAGCGGTCCTGGCGGGCAGGGCTTTGTCTCCTGGGACAAGAAGTATGGAAATAGGCAGTCCAGGATGGGTGTGGCAACTCAATAATGCCATTAAGGAACTTATTTTTCCATCTTTCTGTTCTGCCAGACATAGTTTGTAGGCATTTGCCCTCAAGCTTGGCATCTTACGAATTTAAGAAAGATGCTTGCGTGGGTGCCCAGGTGGCTCAGTCGGTTAAACATCTGACTTTGGCTCAGGTCATGATCTCACCATCCATGAGTTCAAGTCCTGCGTTGGGTGAGCTTGACTTCTGCTTCAGGTGAGCCCCGCCTCTCTCCCTCTCTCTGCTCCTTGCTCACTTGCACTCTCTCTCTCTCGAAAGAAAGAAAGAAAGAAAGAAAGAAAGAAAGAAAGAAAGAGGAAAAAACAAAGAAAGATGCTTGCTGCCATGTCTTATGCTAACATTTCACCAAACATTAAACAGTGTTTCACCAAAGATGAAGGAGTACAGAGGGAGTCAGGAATAGAGGAGGGTTCTACCAGGAAAGCAGTAGCTTTCCCACCAGTCCCAGCAGATGTCTGCTTACGTTTCGTAGAGCGGGACTGTGCCACGTGATTAGCATGCCACGGAGGTTGGGAAAGCAGATATTTTTAACTGGACAGTTCGCTGCATCTCCAAGAAGTCAGGGTCCTATTGAGAAGCAGAAGTGAAATAGGATATTGAGTGGCAACTAGCCATGTCTGCCTTGGGGCTGAATTTAGGAAATCAGTTTAATTTTCAGAACATAAAATCTGAGCAAGCCTCCTCTGATCTCAGTTTTCTAAAAAATAAATTCAGACCAGACTAGTTCTATGAGGCAACAATTTAAGTGGATATATATTTTTTCATGATTGAGTTAATTCAGACCTTGTATTCATAAATAACTGAACTAATAGGTGAAGATTTCTTGATGAATTTTCATCCTGTATTTGTGGCTTAGAATAAAAAAGTTACTGCCTTTGTACTGCCTGAATTTAGGGTCTTCTATTCTCTGGATCAATATTTTCTCTCCTTTCAAATCCTTTTTTTCTAAATAGGAGAAGAGAAAGAGTATGGTAGAGAAATTCATACCAAAATGTAAATAGTTGACAGTGTTTTTCTATATTGGAGGCTATTTGGAGTTTAATGGGATAATCGCCCAAAGGTCCAACTCTTACTCAGAAAGTGCTAAAAGAGGGTCAGGCCTGGGTAGTACTCGAATGGGAGAAAGTGCTGAAAGAGTGCCCAAAAAACACAATTTTGAACAGAAGAATCTTACCTTTAGCTATGTAGTCACCTGTGTGGGCAGTTGTCTTTCTCATCTAAATATAGGACCTTGTTTTCATTTACCAAGAGTGGTAAAAAAGTAGTAATAATCATCCTCCCTTTAATGCTTTGACAGTGTGCCAATGGAACAATGGTTTCTTTAGCAGATGACCTATATGAATCATGTAATTCCATGGCTCTTTGTTCATAGAAATACAAGCAATTTAATGGTAGTCAGGAATTAGAGATATTAATATCTTTTGGGGCGCCTGGGTGGCTCAGTCAGTTAAGCATCTGACTTCGGCTAAGGTCATGATCTCACTGCTTGTGAGTTTGAGCCCCATGTCAGGCTCTGTCCTGACATCTCAGAGCCCGGAGCCTGCTTTGGATTCTGTCTCCCTCGCTCTCTGCCCTTCTTCTGCTCACGCTCTGTCTCTCCCTCTCTCAAAAATGAAGAATAAAACATCAAAAAAAATTTTTTAAATCTTTAATAAAGTTTTTGCCCTTTCTTAGATTTATGATTTTTTATTAGGGCAAACCTTTTATTAATAAGATATAGGGAGACATTGGGTAGAAATGTATAATGTAAACTGATCCTATGTAAATTTAAGAAAACTAGAAAGAGGATGAAATAAGTCATTTATGAGTAAAACGATGGAAACTATTGTAAGTGTTCATGTGTGTTGTGTGTACACTCAGTAAGTCTTTACAGTCTTGAAACAATTTGTCTTCACCTACAAACCACACAGCCTTATCATGTATTTATTGCTCACAACCATAATTGCTCTTATAGTTTCCTTCTCTACCTGAAGCCTTCACATTTTGGAGAAGAAGCCTTGTGGGAAATAGTCATTGACTTCTTGTCGAAGTGGTGCTGTTTCTGCATGGGAGCCAGGCTCAAGGAGTATAGCTACCAATGCCAGAAAACTTTGATTTTACAAGAAGGACTCTGAGGGACCCTTACTCCTCACTTATATAAGCAGAAACTCTCATTCTAATGTTTCACAGAAGTGGACTCCACTCTCTCTTTACTGATAGCTGGGAAATCTTAGCCTTGGAGAATCAGAGCCTAGGCTCTAGGTATATCTGTCCAAGAGACACCTGAACAGGCTTTATCTTGACTATTATTTGCTCTAGGACATTCATTGACCCCCATCCTACTACCTCCCATGCAGGTCTTCTTCTAAGGCTGCATGGGGCCTTTTTCTCTGCTGGACCATACAGCGGCTTCAAACGTCCTGTCCTCAGATGGGGAGAGGAGCTTGGGGATGTGGAGAAGAAATGTAATCATCTTTTTTCAATAATTGTTAAGGGACAAGGAATATTAGAGAAGGATTTTTCCTCCCACACATGGAGCACATTGTCCCTAGCTGTTCAAAAAAATAAGCCTCTCAGTGTCAAAGAATCCTATCCCTCAGGAATGCCACAAGAATAGCCCCAATTAGCAGAATGTAATTACTTGAGTGGGAATCATATACTTAATGATGAACCTTTCCTCCCAAATGGCATGAGCTTCTGAATAATTTAGAAGGCAAGAACAATTCAATAAAAGAGAACCTTCTTTAGAGTTAGAGGATGTTTCTGTCTGTGTTTGTGCACATAGTTTGTAAGGGAGGGTTAGAGCTCGAGAAGTTTAACTAGCTTTAAGATGAAGCAGAGTTGATATTTTCAATCTATTAAAAGCTCATTTGAATACATAGAGTGATATCAGGACCCCAGATAGATAAATGGACTATGGTTATAAAAAGGCAGATTATCCAGGAGAAAATAAAGCCAGTAAACAATAAAAGTATGCACCTTCATGAGGAATCCAAGACAATGCATATTAAAACAATATAGGCCCAATTTATATCTATTAAACTAAGTAAAACCTTTAACAAAATACTACATGACGCTGGTGAAATTTATTTACTGCTGGCTGCATTGTAAAATTTTTGGGGACAAATTATGATGATTTTATTTTTTAAAATTTTTAAATTTTTTATTTATTTTTGATACAAAGAGAGACAGAGCATGAGAGGGGGAGGGGCAGAGAGAGAAGGAGACACAGAACCGGAAGCAGGCTCCAGGCTCTGAGCTAGCTGTCAGCACAGAGCCTGAGGTGGGGCTTTAACCCATGAACGTGAGATCTGACCTGGGCCGAAGTCGGAGGCTTAACCGACTGAGCCACCCAGGCGCCCCAATTTTATTATATCAAAAGGATTAATTAGTGACCAGGGAGGCTAAGAAAAGATTCAATAAAATCATAAAAAATACATGAACTGAAAGTAATTGCTATATTTTCTATAATAGCAAAAATTAGAAGGAAATATTTTATTTTCTTATTAAAAACTTAAAGTTTATTTATGTATTTGTGAGAGATAGAAAGAAAGAGCAAGTGAGGGAGGGACATAAAGAGAAGGAGAGAATCCCAAGCAGGCTCCACACCGTCAGCACAGAACCCAGTGAGGGTCTTGAACTCAGGAACCATGCGATCATGACCTATTGAAACCAAAAGTCAGATGCTTAACTGATTGAGCCACACAGTGCCCCAAAGCAAATATTCTAAAAGGTACAAATAGTTACAAATGATAAAATAGCAATTCAATGAAATGGAATATATATATTTTTTACAATGGGTGATTAAAATGTGCTAGAATATAATACAGGAAACAAAAACTACAAGGTTTAAATTATACTATAGATGTAGCTCTGTAAAATATGTAACTATATATATATATATACATATATATATATGGGCAAGCACTAAAAAGGAATTTATGAAAAAGCGGCAATATGTTAGTGTGATATGATTTTCAGAGATTGGTTTTTATTCCAAAATTTATTTTAATAGGATACAAATTTTTAAAAAATCTGTGAGGAGCTTATTGAGGAGACTCAACTTGTTAGGGATAAACATGAATTAGATTTATTTCTCTGATAACTCTGTACTATGCTGACCTTTCCAGTTTTTGCTGAGGTACTACTTCCAATTCTATGACTTTCCAGTCTTTTGATTATCAAAACAGTCCCTCTAGTTTTTATTTTATCTTATTTTAATCTTTTGAATGTTTATTTATTTTTGAGAGAAAGAGAGATAGAGCGTGAGCAGGGAGGGGCAGAGAGCGAGGGAGATACAGAATCCGAAGCAGGCTCCAGGCTCTGAGCTAGCTGTCAGCACAGAGCCTGATGCAGGGCTCAAATTCACGAACTGTGAGATCATGACCTGAGCCGAAGTCAGACGCTTAACCAAATGAGCCACTCTGCTACCCCTCTCCAGTTTTTAAATTTTATTTGTTTATTCATTCAAGTAATCTCTATGCCCAGTGTGAGGCTCGAACTCATGATTCTGAGATCAAGAGTCACATACTCTACTGATTGAGCTACCAGGTGTTTCTCTAGAGTTTTAAAAACTCAGTCCTGTGTATGTTTTGCAACTCAATCTCACATTCCACTCAAAACTTTCCCATTCTCCCCACAGCTTTAGTTAGATTTATGACTTGCTGTGGACTGTACATACTGTGCTCCACCAAAATTCATGTTGAAACGCAAAACTCCACTCTGATGGTATTTGGAGATGGGGCCTTTGAGAGGTAATTAGGTCTAGATGAGGTTGTGAGGGTAGAGTCTTCATGTTAAGATTACTGCCCTTATAAGAAGAGACCAGAGAGCTAGCTCTCGCTGCATGTGAGGATACAGGGAGAAGGTGGCCATCTTTAAATCAAGAAAGGGACCCCTCAACAGATCCCAACCATGCTCACCTCTTGAACTCAGATTTCCCAGCCTCCAGAAATAAGAAATAAGAAATAAAGTTGTTGTTGTTGTTGTTGTTGTTGTTGTTGTTTAAACTACTCAGGACGTGGTATTCTATACTAGCAGTTCAAATGAAATTGTACATGGATTCTTTTCTGATTCTTCCCTTCAGTAAACCTATTCTCCATTTAATGATGACTGTCCATCATTGTCCTTTTGTTCCTCTGAGAGTCCCAGGAATGCCCCCTCCATAATCTCCTGGAATGGGAGATCCAGGTTAGCTTTAATGTTTTCATTCTAGCCTCAGCCCTTCTCACAAGACATCCAGTGGGTTACTGCAGAGTCCCCTGAGTTAGTAGGCAGTCTTCTTGGGGATGGATTGATACCAGGAAGACAGCTCAAGCATGGCCATTCTATTCAGGGTCTATATAGGAAATCATGAATTATGGTTTATACCTAATAGTGGAATATAGGCTGTTTCACTGATTTTTCTCAAGTGCCGTCTTCCTCCTTCCCTTCATCTACACTCAGCCTCAGACATTCTGTTAGCCTAGTATCCTGGAAACTTTTAAATAACTTATCAGTAGGTGCCAACTTCATGGGGGACAGGACTGTTCTCTACTTTGGCAAGAATTCCTCCATCTCTTTTCTTCCTTGATTTTCAACTTTATAACCCTCACACTTTCCAGGAAAGCTATATGCCTTGTTTCTCGTATCTGGTCTTTTCCCTATATTAATCAGAGTGCTTGTAGTGGTGGTGGTGGTCGTCGTCATTGTGGTGCAAGTGATCTTTATGGTTAATATTGAGAGAGTGTCTTTCTATAAGGCCTAGAGGGAAGAGGCCGCTGGCATTTCTTTGAACTTAGAATGTGAAGTATTTAGATGCCAGTTCTGGCACTCAACATCTAACATCCTTTAAAGGCAGAGAATTATCATTAAGTGGTTGTATGAGTGTAGTTAATTTTGTAGAATCAGGGGACTAAACTAGATGCTCTCTAACTAGTAAATACAGTTAGTGCCATCAATATGCGTTTCCTGAATGATTAAATGCTTTTTGAAAGGGTCAGGACAATAATTCAAAATGTTTTAGAAATCATCTCTAAAGCATCCCAATCCAGCCACACAGATGTTTTATTTTGAATTGCTATCCCTAAGTAGTATCTGCTAAAACCCTGTTGAAAATCCTTTCTCTCCCTAAACTACTTGCCGTGCATACATCTTCTACCTGGGTTAAAATTGTCACTGTTATGTGTAGAGGAAGGAGGTTGATGTGAAGTACCTTGGAATGTTGGGCCAACGGGGAAAGATGGGACTTACAAAGCAAATAACTTCCATACTTTTTAATCAGGATTAGCACTATCACTCACATTATAAGGAGCCGGAATTTTGTGTTTCCTTTTCAAATCTCTTTGTGAGTACTTATTAACTCATAGGCAATTAAAGGGCCTGAGAGCAGAAATCCTCTGTTTTCTTCAGTAAAATGCCCAGGTACTGCCCAACACTAAATAATGTGGATACTACTATTTTGAACCTTTTCTTGAGTTAGAAGACAATGGTACAGCTTCAAACCAATCAATTTTTCATAGTTAAAAATGGAAATACTAGGGGCATCTGGGTGGCTCAGTTGGTTAAGCTTCTGACTTCAGCTCAGGTCATGATCTCGCAGTTTGTGGGTTCAAGTCCCATGTCAGGCTCTGTGCTGACAGCTTGGAGCCTGGAGGCTGCTTCACATTCTGTGTCTCCCTCTCTCTCTTCCCCACCCTATCTCATGCTCTGTCTCTGTCTCTCAAAAATAAATAAACATTAAAAAGAAATTTAAAAAAAGGAAATACTAGAGTTGACAAGTGAGAGAACAAAAAATAGATTTTCTTTTATTTATTTTTTATGAACTTTAAAAAGTTAGGAAAATTTCATCTAAACTTAAGTCTTTGGGATGCTTTTAAATTTAACCCAAAATGTTATTCTAGTGGGGTTGTTTGTCTAGTTTCCAACAAACACTATCTATTTTTTTGTATGGATTTTGCTTGAGATGTGCATCATAGATGTATTTTTAAATTGATCAATTTGACATAGTAGTTTAAAATACAACATGTCCCATAAGACCCAGTGTCTTTGAAAATGGGAAGCTCAAGGTTGAAATAGCTAAAGGCAGAGTTAGAAAAATAGCCTATATTAATATCAGTAGGCTTGTTTTGCTTTTTGATCACACACAGACAGAAAATCATGTCTCAGAGGTGAAATTGTGTATTATCAACATGCCTTTCCATTGTTCTTACATTCCGTAGTGAAAGCTGCTAATGATGATACTTTATTTAGAATTATGTGTTCAGTTTTACCAGACTATTTTTAAAAGAACATATAATTGGATGTAATAGAGTCTGTAAAATGTAAAAAAATTACATGCTAGGTAAATCTATAGCAGCTGCTGTGGTAAACTGACTCTGGAAAGATAAGAGCTAAAAGGTCTGCTGGCTGTAATTTTGGCCTAAACAGGATGCCTAAGTGAGCTTCAAATGGCACAAGTGAACAGGCATTCCACATTTCTTAAAAATTTCATAGGCTCAGTTACTACCATTCATTTAATATTTAACTGCAAACTGTCGTGTTTTCATTTTAACTTTATATATATGTAAAGCGTTTGTTTTTCTGTTATTTCTTTTCTATTTCTACCCTGTGATGACTTTGTTACCATAATATGAAGATAAAGAATATGGAAGGCAATCCCCCTAAACTACAGTATCCATCTCCTCTTGTGTCCTGCGTATTTTTCTTGCCTATTGACCTTGGTACAACACTTGAATGCCTGACTTTCCTTCCCTGCAAACATCTTGTGATACCTAGTTCCAACTTGGCTGAACTCCTGGTACTCTGACATGGCCTCTCTCCTAGTTTCAGTCTTAACTTGTTTTCTGCTGCTCACCCCAGAGATACCTTAGACTATAGAGAGAGAGGGATGCAAAACCGGAGAGACTATTGAACACTGAAAACAAACGGAGGGTTGGAGGCGGAGGGCAGGGGGAGGGGGAAAACAGGTGATGGTGATGGAGGAGGGCACTTGTGGGGAAGAGCACTGGGTGTTGTATGGAAACCAATTTGACAATAAATTATTTAAAAAAAAAAAGAAGAATAAGAAGTAACAACTTGGTTGCTTATTCATTAAGGATAAACACTGGTGGTCTCACACATGCTCCTTTTACTGAGAGTTACTTGGTAGAAGACTAGAAATAGCTCGGCTTTGTCAAAATAATTTGAGTTGAGTCATGGTAAATGAAATGAAGTTTTCTCACTTTCTACATAGTTAGAAATTTTGGTTCTCAACAGGTATTGCATTTAAATTGTGAGAACTAATGGAAGCCTTATCTATGGCTCTGAAACAAAGTTCATTATATAGGTTCTTGAAAATCTAATTCCAATCTATGTTACTTAAGAAATCAGCTGAAATTAGGGGGTTGGTTGATTTGTTTGTTTTTGTCTTTTTTTTACTTCAAGAGTTAGTTCAGGGGTGTCTGGGTGGCTCAGTCAGTTAAGTGGCCAACTTGATTTCAGCTCGGGTCATGATCTCATGGTTTGTGGGATTTGAGCCCTGCATTGGGCTCTGCACTTACAGCATGGATCCTGCTTGGAATTCTTGCACCACCACCCGCCCCGCCCCCCGCCCCTGCCTCTCTGTTCCTCCTCTCTCTCTCTCAAAATAAATAAACTTTTTAAAAAGTCAGTTCAGAAATTCCAAACTTTCGTAAGTCATGGTCTTCTTTGAAACTATTCTTCTCATATGTTTTACATTTTCACTGCATGAGTTTTCTGTTCTTTTGATGTACTCAATAATTTATTACTTTTTGCATTTCTCTGGTGACACAGATCCCAGAGCTATAAGAAACTGACCATTTATTTCACATGATTTGGGTTTAAAATATGATTTAAAAAGTAAAAATAGTTATTGTATCAAACTGCATTACAAAAGGTGTTCTGGATAACAAAGCTTATTCCATTCAGTGAGTTTCTCTATGAAAGACTGATCTTGTTATAACAAATTTTATGTAATGAACACTTCTCTGCAATAAAATTCTTCTGTTTGTTTCTGTCTTATGATCATTATCACTAAGCAACAGACTTATTTGCTGCTTACAGTAATGAGCTATAGATGAATTTATTACAATTGTTTCCTTCTGCCATCAAATACAAATTACATGTCAACTCTCCTAAAAATTCTACTGCTTTATTACCAAAACCAGTTCAGACAGAGAAAAAGACCCAAGTATCTAAAGTTTGATATGACTGTTACTGACCCCAAACAATTATAGTGTCTAATGCTCAAAATGATGGATATACCATAATATCCCCTATTTTTCCTGAACACAAAACATTGTTGTTGTTTTTCTCACAAGCTAATTCTAACTGGGAAACATATCAGATTCTTTGCATTTTTACCACTTGCAGATGGCAAATTTAATTTCAAGTAAGATGCCATTCTGAAACAATTGGAATACTTCATGTAATTTGTTACAATGCTTTTGAAGTACAGCAACCTGGTAAGTAAAAGTGTCCACTATAATTCTGTGGGGTGTGTGTGTGTGTGTGTGTGTGTGCACATGTGTGTGTAATCTTGTGGTTCATGGGGAGAATTGGGCATCTCCCCATCAGAATTGAGAAGTATAACACCTCTCTGCAATATCAAAAAGATTCATACCTTCTGTGAATAGTTAAAATATAATCACTCACTTAAGACTAATAGAAAACATAAAAGATTCTAATGTTGAAAACTAGATCAGACACTATTCTCTTTCAACACCTTAAATAAATGGGATAAAGGGAATATATCAAGGTACAAAAAATCGTATTTTATCAAAGCCAACCACAACTACCTACTTGGAGGTAGATCTATCACTCCTGAGCCTTTTGACCCTCTTAAAACTTTCTAATAATGAAATCCCAAGCAATAGAAGGCAATAATGATAAGGCTCTCAATATCCTTCAACTCCTCTTGAACCTTCTCTCCTATTTATTACAGCATTATAAAGTTTTATTTTGCCTTTTAAACATAAATTATTCATCATGATTACTTTTCTATGGCTAGCATTATTTTTCTCAAGTAAAATGTTACTGGTTTTTGTCCTCACACATTTTTTTATTATTCTTTTTATAATTTTTTATTATGTTTTTAATTTATTTTTGAGAGATAGAGAGAGGCAGCTCGAGCAGAGGAGGGTCAGAGAAAGAGGGAGAAACAGAATCTGAAGCAGACTCCAGGCTCTGAGCTAGCTGTCAGCACAGAGCCTGACACGGGGCTCAAACCCACGAATTGTGAGATCATGACCTGAGCCAAAGTCGGACACTTAACTGACTAAGCCACCCAGGTGCCCCTGTCCTCACACACTTTGTAGCAAGTATGTTTCTTTGTGGTTCACTTCTCGTTTTTGCTAAAGTTCATCCCTTAACATTTAGGGTGAAAGTCTCTGTATGGCGAACTGTCTTTGTAGGTCTGATAATATATTTCATTTTTTGCCCTGATTCTGAACTTATAATTTAAGCGGGTGTAAAATTCTAAGTTGACATCTTTTTTCCACTCAACTTTTAAAGATATTGGTCTACAGTTTCCTGGTTTCTATTGATTTAGATGAGATATCTTTGTCAGTCTAGTTTCATTCCTTTGTATGTAAAATCTTTTCAATGGTAGATTCTAAGAAGTCTTTCAAATTTTTTGATACTTTACAGCTTACCATGCGTTTGGTTTTTTTTTAATATTTATTCTTAAGAGAGAGGGAGAGAGAGAGAAAGAGAGAGAGAGAGGGAGATGGGAAGGGGCAGAGAGAGAGGAGGATGCCGAATCCAAAACAGGCTTCAGGCTCTGAGTCACCAGCATAGAGCCTGACACAGGACTTGAACCCACGATCCATGAGATCATGACCTGAGCTGAAGTTGGACACTTAACTGACTGAGACACCTTAGTGTCCTGCCATGGGTTTTGATGTGGGATTTATTTTTCTTGTTATTTGGAGTACATCCTGAATTTCACGTTTTTCTTCCATTCTGGAAAGTTCCCAGGAAATATCTCTTCAAATATTTCCCTTCCATTACCTCTATTTAATTCTTCTGAGATTTTTATTAAATGGATGTGAGAGGTTCTCAATTTATCTTACATTCTCAAAATTGCTCTTCCTATTTAAGAAATATCATTATCTCTGGCACCCTGAGTGGCTTTCTTACTCCCTTTTCTACTATTGCTAATTCTCTCTTCAATTATATCTAATTTAGTTTCATCTACCCATTGTATCTTTCTAACACTATATTTTTTCAATTAAAATATTTTTTAATGTACATTATTTTTGAGAGAGAGAAAAAGTGTGCATGCATGTGTGCATACATGTTGAGGAAGAAGACAAAGGATCAGAGCCTGATGCAGGGCTCAAAATTACAATCTTTGACCTGAGCAGGAGTTAGACACTCAACCGACTGAGCCACCAGGTGCCCCATAATGGCTATATTTCTAATGGATTATCTTTGATATAAATGATTTCTTCTTTTTATAATTAATTTCAAATAGAAGTTATTAACCCATTTATCTCCATGAGTATACAAAATATACTTATTATGAAGCCCAACTCTCTTTTCTATTAAATTAACTTCCCATGAAGCAAATCCATGTTCTGATTTTTGTTTTGTGGTTCCTTTCATAGGTGGATTTCTTCATATGTTTGCAAACATTAGGTTGCAAGTTTATGTTGAATGAGAAGTTGTTCTCTCTCTCTCTCGGCTGACTTTCTTCTTTAGAAAATCTGAGGACTCCTCTACCTGCATCCTGCTCAGAACATATTCATGTTCTTCCCTACATTTTATAGCCCTTCTTATATTTACTTTGTGGTTATGATACCAGTTCCGACAAATGGGCTGTAATGGTAGAAACATGTATCACTCCTAGTGCAAAAGACCATTAAGGGCATATGTGGAATAGTCATGTAGCTCATCAGTGGGTATAAAGAACACTAGATTGGCAGAGATGCCAGATAGAGTCATTCCAGATTCCTAGTCCCATTGGAGACAGCTGCCCGGGAGAGCCACCTGACCTGCAATGGACTGTGATGTGAACATGGAATAAAACTTTATTGTCTAAGTCTGCTAATATTTTGAGTTTTTCTGTTACTGCAACATCATTTAGCCTTAACTGATCTACCACATGCCACTCTGTTCCCTACTCTAGCCTGTATTCCGGAACCAGGTTATAAGATGATGGTTTAGGGGCACCTGGGTGGCTCAGTCGGTTAAGTGTTCCACTTCAGCTCAGGTCATGATCTCATGCAGCCTGGAGCCTGCTTCAGATTCTGTGTCTCCCTCTCTCTCTGCCCCTCCCCCATCATGCTCTGTTTCTCTGTCTCAATAATAAATAAAAGCATAAAAAAAGTTTTTAAATAAAATGATAGTTTAAAGTTCCTATCCTATTTTGAAATTTGAGATATTGAACATAAGTCACCAAGCTGGCAGGCAGGTGTCAGTTCTTATTATAAGCCCTGTCTCTATATTCCCAGTTCCCTAGGCCCAAGGCCTTCTTTAGTCCTAGGCAGCAATCATCAGAAGTTCCCCTAGCCTCAGGCCACACATTGTGCAGCTGACTCTCATTCTTCATCGGCAGTTCCTTCTGCTTCTGAAGCTGACCTACCTGCTGCCAGCCTGCTTCTGGGTGGGATATCCAGCTAGCCAGGAGCCTCAGCCCCTCTCACCCAGCACTATGGATTCTGGTTTATAGGGATGCTCGTTTTTTAAAAGGTATGTATTTTTTTCCTTTCCATACTTGCTGTATGTTTGGCATAGAGAGGTATGTTGAGGTCTAAACTTACTTCACTTGCTTAAGTAAGAAGACTTTCAGAACAGTTTTCCAATCTAGAGTTTACAGATCGGCATAGTGGCTCAGGCAGGTCCTTCTTAGAGCCTGTGGGAGTCAGAAAGTGTGCAGTTGTTTTCAGCCATGGCTTCTTGAGTCATAATGGGCTTTATGAAGTTCTTGGCTTTCAGTATGCATTCGCTGTCAATTGTCCATTTCACACTCTGACAACTTTTATGGTGCTTTTTAGAGATGTTTTGGAAGCTATGTTGGAAGCAGTAAGTTAGGCTAGTGATTCTCAAATTTGAATGATATATGGCCTTTTTTTTTTTAAAGGAGAATAGAATTCAAGGACCTCCTTAATGTCGATTGACATTATTAGTATAATTATTTATTCATTTACTTAAATATATACAAACATAAATTAGATGTGTGCTTCTTATGATTAAAGCTGATACAACTATAAACAAAAACAAAATTAAAAATTAAATACAAGTGAAACCATAAAACCAGTAAGATTCAGAGTAACACATTTATTTTAATGTGACAGATAATGTTGCTTTGCTGAAACCAAATTGATGCTTGTAATACAAACATAGTAACGACTAGTGAGATTCATTGTATCAGAAGGATCATGGCAGAAAATGAAAGGCATTTATTTCAGGAGTATTTGAAGAGAGTTTAATAAAAGAAATATATACAAGGTAAGGACAGGGTTGCGTGTAGCAATAGTGAAGAGCTGTTATCACTGGTGAGACTGCAGAGGCAAATGAAGGAGTAATAATCAGAGCCTGGAGTGTGGCTACAGCTACAGGAGCAGAATGACTTCGAGAAGCCGGGCTCTTTGTTGGAGGGATACAATCAATTTGTAGGAACCCCGCAGGGAGGAAGCCATCAAAATAAATACTCTGACCTTACTCTTCCCAGTCTTCAACCTCCTGCTATCAACTCCCATTTGCTGACCCCAACCAGAAGGCAGAGGGCACAAAAGCCTGGGAATGAAGGTTATAAGCAAAGAACAGAGTGAAGAAAGGTAGACAGAGTAGTCTAGAGAAGCAATGGAAAATATTCATTCAAGTTCTTTGAAGTTCAGTATGTACTACCAGGTACTTTGTGATAACATAGCTCTCGCATTTCTTTTTTCAAACATTCAAATTTAAAAAAAAAAAGCATCTGCCCTTCCCTTGGCATAAATATGTTTACATTTGAAGTCCCTTTTATTTTTTTTCTTATTAGTCCATGACAATTTAAATTTTAATCAGTGCCAACACACTGATAAACAGAAGGAAGGCATAAACACTGAAATTTGTGGCAATATTCAATTATAATATGCTCATCTAGTTGATCCTAAATTGCATTTCAAAATTATAATCAAAATGAATACACAAAATTTTTAAATGTTAGAAAAGCAAAAAAAAAAAAAAAAAGCAGACAAATAACAACAATAACAAAATCCTCAGAGACAACTTCACTTTGAACCTATAGATCCACCTGAGTTCATGGACCTCACTTGAGAATCACTTAGCTAAGCCTTTTCCTGCTTCAATCTGATAATTTCTCCCTGCTCCAAAGCAACCTGCATATAGCTGCTAGGAAGCTCCCTGAAGCTGTGTTGTGATTCTGTGATTTTCTTCATAAAAATCTTTAGTGGCTTCTCATTTCCTACAGAATTAAGTGTAAGATCTCAGCCTAGAATTCTAAGTCCTCAACTTACCTTTCAAACTTTATCATCCATGAATGTTCCCTTAGATATATTGTGGCTCTATAGCCAAACTAGGACGTGTATTATGGCCTGAATGTATTCCATGTTTTTCTATTTTCTTACCTCTGTATCTGTTTTTTTCTTTCTTAGCTTAAAATGTCAGCTGCTTTATTTCTGCCTTTTAAAATACTCAACACCTCTGTAAGCTCATTTCAAGTTCCACCTTTTCTACCTGTTTCATAAAGATGGAGCTAACACTAAGGATCAGATTGTCAAATCAGAGATCTGACCTGGTAATCAAGCTGTCCAATCAATTTTAGGAATGTAAGTACTCAAAAGTTATAGCAGGACAGAGAGAAGGCTGGCACATCCCACATGACTTCCCACATCTTTTTTTTTTTTTTTTGGTAGACATTGTACTCTCCATCCCAGAATAATAGATGAGGTCTCTAATGAGGTTTGCAGGTTGCCTCACACAATGGGGAGCATTTAAGTTAGGAATCATCTCTGCATCATGCTCCAGAAAGAAAGTAGTATGGTTTATGTCACATTCAGCAGAGAGTCATGTATCATAAACCTGTAGGTTGCAGGCTTGTTTACTTGTTTATCCTGAGCACTTCCAAGCCAGAGACATGCTGTGCCTTTATTCTATTTTCCAAGAATTCTAGTTATCATATGTGCAAGGATATTAAACTCAGTTGCAGCCTACTTCCTTTTTTGGGAATCATCCCCATGGGATTTGAGAAAGGAATGGCTCACAGACCTACTGTTTTAACTCCTTTTTCCACATTTTCTTGATTATTCCAGTCTATATAATCTTTCCCTTTGGGCTCCTTCTGACTCTATTATAGAATTATTTTTCTGCCTTGCATTGCACTTATTTAAATTATGTTCTCCCCTCTTGCAATGCAGCAAAAGGGACATGATGTATTTATTTTGGGGTTACTAATAGTACTTTGCAAAGTGACTTTCATACAATAGTTATTTAGTAAGTGTTGAAAGCAATTAGGAGAAAGGGAGAATTTTCTGTTCTCATTAATTTCCAAAGATACCACTACTGATTCCTGGACAGTAGAGAGGAATATGACCAAATTCAAGTAAGTCTAAATATCAGCTTATGTAGATAACTAAATAACATTATGCAAAGTTCTCTGTTAGGTTAAATTGTTCTCATGGTCTTTCCTTCTTCCTGAACACCTTTTCCCTCTCTTCTCAGATGCCTGTCTCAACCTTGTTTGTAGGGATGGGTGGACTTTGCCCAGGTGAGATGCAGGCTAGAAGAACGCTTCGCTATTAACAGGGAAGGTGCTAGGTTGTGTTATCTAGAAATTCATCCTTGGAGTCTTAGAATCAATGGTAGGAAAGATTAGAGTCACAATGGAGTCATGCTTGGCGGTGGGGAAATTACAAACTAGTCAATCAACACATCAACTAGGAAGGATAAGGCAGACACATTAGCCAATGAAATACAATGAGGAAGAGAGGAGGTTGAAGTGAGTGATTCAATATCCATGTCTAAAACCCTGGAGCATCCTTGGAGGTGTTGCTTTTATGTGGTTCTTAGAAGTTTGCTTGGGTTAAGGGCAGAGACTTAAAAGGATAGAAGTGGCCTCACAGAGTTCTTATGCTTCTCTCCAGTCATATGAAATGTCATTCTCCATACAGACATACCGCATCTTATTGTGCTTTAATTTATTGCATTTTGCATATATATTGGGGGGGGTGTGTGTGTATGTGTGTGTGTATGTGTGTTTTGTTTGTTTGTTTGTTTGTTTTACAGATTCAAGGTTTGTGGCTACCCTGTATCAAACAAGTCTATGGGCACCATTTTTAACAGTGTTTATTCACTTTGTGTCTCTGTGTCATATTTTGATAATTCTTCCTACATATCAAACTTTGTCATTATTTGTGTATTTGTTAGGGAGATCCACGATCAATGATCTTTGATGTCACTATTGTCATTGTTTTGGGGGCACCACAAACCACACCCATAGAAAATGGCAAACTTAGTAAAAGTGCATGTTCTAGTATCTCCACTGACTGGCCTTTTCCATCTCTTCTCAGGCTTCCATATTCCCTGAGACACAACACTATTGAAATTAGGACAATTAATAGTCCTATGGTGGTCTCTGATTGTTTAAGTAAAAAGAAGAGTCACATGTCTCTCGTTTTAAATTAAAATCGAGAAATGATTAAGCTTCATGAAAAAGGCATATAGAAAACTGAGATAGGCCAAAAGCTAGGAGTCTTGCACCACACCACTAAGTTGTGAATACAAAGGAAATGTTCTTGAAGGAAATGAAAGGTGCTGTTCCAGTGAACACATGAAGGATTAGAAAGCAAAACAGCCTATTTCTACTGTGGAAAAGTTTTAGTGGTCTGGATAGAAGATCAAACTAGCGAAACCACAACATTTCATTAAGCCAAAGGCTAATTCAGAGCAAGGCCCTAACTCCCTTCAATTCTGTGAAGGCTGGAAGAGATGAAGAAGGTGTAGAAGAAAAGTTGGAAACTAGCAGAGGTTGGCTCATTAGATTTGAGGAAAGAGAACATCTCCATGGCGTAAACCTACAAAGCAAAGCAGCAAGTGCTGATGTAGAAGCTGCAGCAATTTATCCAGAATAATTAGCTAAGATTGTTAATAAAGGTAGCTATATTAAATAACACATTCTCAGTGTGGATGAAATAGCCTTATCCTGGAGGAAGATGTCATCTGGAACTTTCAGAGCTGGAAAGAAGTCAATGCCGGGCTTCAAAGTTAAAGGGCAAGCTGACTGCCTTTTCGGAGCTCTTGCAGCTGGTGACTTAAACTTGAAGCCACTGCTCATTTGCTATGCCAGACATCCTAGGGCCTTAAAGAATTATGCTTAATCTACTCTGCCTGTGCTTGTTAATGGAACAACAAAGCTTGAATGACAACACATCTGTTTACAACATGGTGTGCTGAATATTTTAAGCCCACTGTTGAGACCTACTGCTCAGAGAAAAGGATTTCTTTTAAAGTCCTACTGCTCATTGATAATGTATCCAGTCATCCAAGAACTCTGATAGACTTGTACAATGAGATTCATGTTGCATTCACGCCTACTAACAATATCCACTCTGCAGCTCATGGAACAAGGAGTGATTTTTATTTTTAAGTCTTATTATTTAAGAAATATTTCCTAAAGTTATAGCTACCATAGAAAATTATTCCCCTGGTAGATCTGGGCAAAGTAATTTAAAAACCTGGAAAGGTTTCACAATTCTAGATGTCATTAAAAACATGTATGATGCATGGGAAGAGGTCAAAATGTCAACATTAACAGGAATTTGCAAGAAGTTGATTCCAACCCTCCTCGATGACTTTGAGGATTCAGTACTTCAGTGAACAAAGTAACTAAGATGTGGTCAAAATAGCAGAGCACCAGAAATGGAGTCTGAAGACATGATTGAATTGCTACAGTCTCATGATAGAGTTTCAGTGGATAAGGAGTTACTTCCTATAGATGAGCAAAGAAAAGTGGTTTCTTGAGATGGAATCTACTCCTGGTGAAGATGCTGTAAAGATTGTTGAAATGACAATAAAGCATTTAGAATATTACATAAAGCAGCAGCAGGGTTTGAGAATGCTGACTTTAATTTGGAAAGAAAGTCTGCTGCGGGTAAAAAGCTATCAAACAGCATTGCATGCTGCAGACAAATCACTTGTGAAAGGAAGAGTCAATCAATACAACTGACTTCATTGTTGTCTTACTGTCAGAAATTGCCACAGCCACCCCAGCCTTCAGCAACCACCACCCTGGTCAGTCAGCAGCCATCAACATTGAGGCAAAAAGATTATAATTTACTGAAAGCTTAGATGATGGTTAGCATTTGGGGAGAATAAAGTACTGTATTTTTAATTAAGGTATGTACATGTTTTTTATGCATAATGCTATTACACACTTAATAGACTACAGTATAGTATAAACAGTTTTTTTAAAAAAGGTTTTCTCTTCTTAAAAAGTAATCTCCACACACAATGTGGGGCCCAAACCCACAACCCTGAGATCAAGAGTTGCGCTCTCCACTGACTGAGGCAGCTAGGCACCCTCATAGTTTTATATGAGTTGGGAAATCAAAACTTTCATTTGACTCACTTTATTGCAATACTGTTTTATCACGGTGTTGTGGAACCACAGCCACAATCTCTCTGAGGTATGCCTGTATGTGAAAAGGATTGATAATAGTTTAAAATGTTCTCCTTCTGAGGATTATAAACACGCCCAGAACCTAAAGCCGTAGGCAAAAATGAAAAGGGTGAATTTCTGTTCTTGGATTGAGGAGAATTCGGGCCATAGGGACTTTCCTAATACTTAAATGACCTGGATGGATGTCATGATATTGACACCCCTCTTATTTGGCTCCTTAACATTGAGAACTTATAAACATCTCTCTGCCCAACCTCTCTAATTGATAATAAAATATCAAGTTTCATGCCTTCTCTGCACAGAGAGTGAAAAAGCCCATAGTTCTACTTATTTAATATTATTGTTTGAATAACTGTGTGTATATTCTTATCTGGTTTGAACAGTGTACTTCTTGAAGATTGTCTTTCTATTACTGCATAACAAGTTACCACACACTTAATGGTTTAAAGCAATGCACATTTATGATCTCCCACAGTTTCTATGGGCTAAGAGTCAGAACATGGCTTGGCTGGGTCCTTTGTTAAGGGTCTCAAAGAGCTGCAATCAAGGAGCGAGGTGAGGTTAGGTTCTCACCACAAACAGCTTGACTGGGGAAGGATCTATTTCCATGCTACTTAGGTTGATGGTAGATTGATTTCTAAACAGCCATGGGATTCATGGCAGCTTGTTTCTTCAAAGTCAGCAACAGAGGGAGAGACTCCAGAAAGTTGATACTATGCAACCATGTTAACTACATACACATAATCACATATATCCCATCTTTGTCATATTCCATTGGTTACAAGCAAGTCACAGGGCTTGTCCACACTCTGGAGAGGGAGATTACACAAAGATGTGAATACCAGGAAGTGAGGATCATGGGGGCCACCTTAGGGTCTGTCTGCCACAGAGGTGTAATAATACATTTATATAAATTATGATGGCAAACTCATCTATACTCATGTAGATCTTTCATGGATATGTAGTGACAACAAGTCTAATGATGATGAAGAGCATGAAGATGCAGGGCCAAGTATTAGAAATTTGTGCTCTAAGGAAGAAAGAACAGCTTAAGATTAGAGACCTTCCCAGGCAACATTCAAATTGATGGGTGTCATGTATATTGATGAAACGTTTTCTAACTAGGAACTAAATTTCCGTCCTTTGCATCTTACAAGCTTGTAGCTCTTAAATTTTTATTCTCTCCACAGTGTTTTCTGGACCTAAGGTGTCTATATCCTCTGCTCTGACTTAAATATATGAAGTAGATGGTTAAACTGTCTGGGCCTGTTTATAATCTGAAACCACAGGAACTTGTGACCGTTTTGGGTTTTGTAACTAACAAAATAACAAAGCCAGAAAGTGCAAACAACCCAAAGATATCTTTTAGTGATATCTGAACTTTTGACCATATCCTCCTTGAAACATTGGGCTTTAAAATACCACATCTCCCTACCTTTACATCCTGCTTCTCCATTGGAAGCAAGCTCCTTTGTGGGCTCCTCTCCTCTGATGAACACTTGAAGATGAGCATTCTTGGGACATCTGACCTTCACTGATACTAGTGTTTCCCAAATGCTGGTCTCCAGATGGTATCATTTTGTGATAAAGGGTGATATGGTGGGGAGCCTGGATGGTTTCGTCGGTTGAGCATCTGATTTTGGCTCAGGTCATGATTTCATAGCTCATGAGTTTAAGCCCTGCATTGGGCTCCACTCTGACAGTGTGGAGCCTGCTTGGGATTTTCTCTCTCCCTCCCTCCCTCCCTCTCTCTCTCTCTCTCTCTCTCTCTGCCCCTTCCCTGCTTGCACCTTTTCTCTCATGATAAATAAACTTTAAAAAAATTTTAAAAAGGGATAATATGGTAAATCTTTTATATTACTATATTATCCTTTTAAAGATTATATCATCCATATTTTTGTAAGTTGAAATTACTTCTCCTTCTATGAAATAGTGATAGTATATGGCAACTAATGTAGACTTTTAGTGTCCATGAAAAAGTAAAAACTAAGCAATCCATTATTGACTCCCTGTTCCTAACTATTTAAAAATATATTGGACATGGATATTCTGTTCTACATTTATTCCCAAAGTAATTTCATTTATGGATAAAACTTCAGTTATCACTTACATGATAATTAATTCTGAGTAAAAAATGTCTCTATTAAGCTCAAATCTATATATCCAACTTCTTATTGAATAAATCTCTCATGATATTCACAGAGCTTTTGATTTAGCACAGCTAATCTTGAACTCACTGCCTACCTACTCACCTGCTTCCCACTTCTCCGTGTTTCCTATCTCAATGAATTGCATCATTTCATCACCCAGGTCAGAAATCCCTCTGAGTTCCCCTTCTTCACCACACTTTCCACACCCAATTATCAACTTCTTTTATTTTTATCTTTATAATATTTCTATATATCATCCATTCTACTAAATTCCCCATCTTTTTGCTGCTACTTTATTTAACACTACAGCCAACCAACCATCATCCATTCAATATACAATGACAGACAGAGTCTATACTATGCACCAAACACTGGGACTCCAACATAAAAACAATATGAGAACCTGTTTTGAGGAAATATTCTTTAGCATTACAGCCTACTTTAGGTAATGGCTGATTGTCAAATCATGAATCTTTGGAAAATTTTTCCCATGCTTGGTTAGTGCTGTGTATATTTTAGAGGTTTACTTTGGAAATTTTTTGGTTCAGGGAGCTTTAATATGAATTACTTACATTGAGTAAAGAAATTATTCCCTGACCCTGTACTATAGCCTGAGGAAAGGGCCTTAGTCTCTATTCCAGTTTCCATTTCAAAAATGGGATGATTGTGTAGGGAAGTAAGGGAAGTTGGTTGTTTATGATTCAAGAGCTCAGTGGATAAAATATTAAAGTACATACTTCTTATTTATTCATTAAAGATAGCTTTTGCTATGACTTCCATGACTGAAGTATAATGGATTATAATCATTAATGCATATTTAAGTGCATTCAAATTATTATCTTACCAATCAAAAGAAAAAAAAAGCAATCAAAGTATGAGACTAGAGGGGGTTAGTTAAAGGGATTTGGGCCAGGTCCATGATGAAGTTGGGAACAGCATCTCCATCTTTTATACTGTGTTCAAAGCAATGGTTATTGGAATATGTTACTTACCCTAAGTAGGCCTTGCAAAAAAATGGAGGTCTCAGGGTCATCAGGGAAAGAGTCAGTGTCTTGAAGAAAAAGGAAAAGCATCTGACGAGTTACAAGGAGGAAAGCATTAAAAAAAGAAAAAAAAAGGAGGAGTATTGGCTCTCTGGAATGAATTACACCATCTGCTTTTGGGCAGTGTCCAGTACTTGATGTTTCAAGACAAAAATATCCTACACCTTTTATACTTTTCACTTGATGAGTCACTTCAAATATGAAAACAATCTTCCTACTACCTTTATTTTGGCATTTACCTCCAGTTGTTTCTTTCAGATTTCTCTTTTATGTTTTGTTTTAATTTATTTTTAGAGTTTATCTATTTTTGAGACAGAGAGAGACAGAGAGTGAGTGGGAGAGAGGGAGAGAGAGAGAGAGGGAGACACAGAATCCAAAGCAGGCTCAAGGCTCTGTGTTGTCAGCGCAGAGCCTACCACGGGGCTTGAACCCACAAACCACAAGATCATGACCTGAGCTGATGTCGGATGCTTAACCAACTGAGCCACCCAGGTCCCCTCTTTCACATTTCTTAATTGGAATAGAGCTTGAAAAATATTAGTGATTACGTATGGATATGTATGTATACACACACACACACACACACACACACACACACACACATATGGGGGTTTGGGCGGAGTTTTTTGTTTTTTGTTTTTGTTTTGCTAAAAGGCTGGGATGCATGAGTATTGCAAGCTTACTAGTAACATAACTGCTTTCCCAAATTCGGCGTTACAGGGAATGCCTAGAGGGTCTAGAAAGGCTTGCAGAAAGAGAGCAAACACATCATATGTCCTACTGTTCTTGAGATGAACCACTAGGACTTTTATTTTTAGCACTGTCTTGATTTTTGTCAGCTATTTCAGCTATATTTTGGGTAAAGAAGTGAGAAATCAAGAAGCAGAATAGAAGAAATATGTGCTTCTTTTACAATCCTTAACTCTCAGGGTTGGTACCTGAGAGATTGCCATAATGATGATTAAGAGGTTACAGATTCGGAAAGTTGCCTTTAGTTATAGCATTTGTTTCAGGTCTCCAAGGGTATGTTTTTACCTTTGTGTTGATGGTCTGGGACAGCATGTTTTTGAGCAACATTCTCCAACCAGGAGCAAAAGAGCGGGGTTCATTGTCAATAATTGTTTGAATATTTCCAGATATCTTCCTCCATGGCTTTTGGGCCATTTTTTAGAATCATAGAATTTTTGTACTGAATGGGTCTCAGAGATGATTAAGTCAATTTGCAGTTCGGTCATTGGCCTCAGAAGCTTCAATCCCATAATTTGTTCACGGTTACTAAGTTATTAATAGCACAATTGTAACTGGAAACTGGTCCCTTTCCTTGTCCCATGTTTGTTCCTTTTACCTGATACCGAGTGTTCTTCTTTCTTTGTTGATTTTCTTTGAAACCTCCTTTGAAGAAACTGAACAAAACCAGTTTAGAATGCATGTTTGTTTCATGTGAACTCCATTTTTGTTCCTTCACAACAGTAAGTTCCTCTGATGAAGAGAATCATGGAATATCAGAGCTGGAAAGAGTATTTGTGGATTCCAGTCTTCTCATTTTATGAATATACAAATCATGACTTACAGAGTCCTCTTGCCCAAGACCACATAGATAGTGGTAACACTGGAATCTGAACTCAGGGCTCCTAGAGTTTAACGACTCGCAGTGACCTTCACTACCTTGAAAGAGCCATATCTTTTTCTGAACTGGGTATACTGATTGAACACATTATGGCTATTAATTAAAATTAAAAACTAGGAAGACTGAGGACTCCAGATTCTGAGACTCGGTTGTGCTAGTATACCATGTCTTAGAGAATTAGTGAGGAAAGAAAATAGCAAAATTAAAAAAAGAACACAAAGTTGTAAGTAAAATCAACATTTAAAGGGAGCCTAAAATGAAATCGCGTAGATAATAAAGAATGCTTTGTGCTTTTAACAATTATAGCTTAATTAATTAGCAGCTTTCCTGTTGTTACAGACTTGTGTCCAATGTTCAATGTTTTCTCCTCTAGAAAATACAAAGACACCAGCTAGTTTTAAGGCTCCAAGCCATTCCCTGTGGACTGTGCCTGGCCTCAGCCGTCACAGACTATAACTAGAAAAAGAAAATTGACAGAAAGAAAAACCCTTAACAGCTGGAGCTTTAATTTACCTACCTGGGAAAAAAATATTTCAGTTTCTGAGATTTCTCTTGGGTTGCCTGATTGGGAGGTAGAAAGAGAAGCCAGAGGAGAAATCACCCAAAAAGCTTTTAAAAGAAACACGATGAAAAGAGCAAATCCTGAGAATTGTGTTTAATAACAGCAGCGATGAATTTCCTGGCAGTCTATATGAGCAGTTAAAGACCAACCAGCATGTGAAAGAGGCTGAATTCGTTAGAATGGTCTACAGAGGAGCTTAATAAAGTGTGCCAGAAGATTTATTCTCTCATATGTATAATCTTAAGATATGAATGATTCTATATTTAAGAAATATATTACACCATCATATTAATTTTTACTAAGAGCTCCTAGCTTAACTCCAAGCAGGGTCTGAAAAATGGAAGAGCAATGCTTTGAGCCACCGAGTTAGTGCCCCACAGAATATTCTAAAATTATTTAACACACATCATCTCAGTGTCAACAACTCATCACAGATAAACTATCTAATTAACAGAACCCTTCATAGTAATTTGATAACTGAGTCTTGGCTCAGTTTTTATACCAGAAGGGCAATCCTTGATAAGCAGAAATTATAAAAGCAGATTTAAAAACCATTAATTCAGAAATAAAATCAAATTGGTCTCAAATTAACCCCCTATTGGTATTTAAACTTATTTAAAAGCACTTGGCTTAAAGATAGATAACACTTGGAGAGGCTGCCTTTGACCAGAGTCAGGCTTTGTCTGGACTGTCAGCCTCTGTATTTTAATTCCCTTTGTTGTGTACCATCCTCCTTATGCCCAGTGTAATTGATATGGGTCTTGCACTAGGGACAGATGAGTTTATCCTGTCATTGAAGCCCTTCACAAGATGCTTTAATTATTAGAACTAATTCAAGGATTTGTGCTCTATGTTCTACTTAGGAAGCTCAATTGTTTTCTCTTTCCAATTCCATGTTGGCACCATTTCCAATAGCAAATCCAATAAAGAATTAGTAATTTGGCTCCCTGTGGTTGTGGAAAAAGGACAGCAAGAATGAGCAACAATAATAGTTCCTATCTGTATGGTATTTTTTTTAAATATGGGAGTTATTACTGCTACAGTTGTAGGAACAAAGACCCATGAAAAAGTAGAGAAGGAATTTATATTTCTATAAAGAATGTAAATTTTGATCTTTAATCTCTGCTGATAATATTCATTTTTCAACTAAGTGGGAAGCAATAGTTTCCAGTGGAGAGAACTGGGGATAAAGAAAAAGAAAGACATTTCCATTAAAAATGGTTTTCCTCTGTTTAGAATGCCAGGTCATAAGCAAGAGGAGACACAATTAAATTCTGGTTGTTGCAATTAGGTAAATCAGGTTACCAAACTCTCAGCATAGCAATTTGGTGGAAGTGAACTCTTTTTGGCAAAGAGTCTACTTTTACATTTCTTTGGGACCACATGTTTAATTAAGGCTTGCTGAATCTCATCCTGGATAATAGCTGGAACAGCAGAGACATCCATATATTAAAAGAAGAATGTACTTCTCAAGATCTCAAAAATATTCACTTTTTGCTTTCATTTTGGTGTTATGTATGGGTTAGTGCATAGATGGTTGATATCCAATCACTAATTGTAATTATTTCTGGGTGGCAGAACTATGAATAATTTTTCATTGCTTTTTCATTTTATTTTTTTGTCTTTAGCTCTATTTTCTAAAATAAGCATGCATTACTTTTGTAACAGCAAAATAGTCATTTCTAGAGCACCTGCTTTGTAACATTCTTTCAGATGCATACATCCTGATTTCCAACATTCAGTTGAGGGAAATTAGGATATACAATATAAACAAAACCTCACCTATTTTTTTCTTGCCTACACTGGTTTCTGGGGTTAATTATTATCCAGATTTTAACATATGTCTGAAAACTGTTTTCCAGACAAAGCAGACAGACAGGGAACATATTCTTGGGACCTGGTATATCTTATTTCTAATACATTTAAATTCAAAAGTTTAAAAACTTTCCTCATCTCCTTTCTTCCTGATTGCTCTTTGCTTGTTAGTAGACCAACGAAGAGGAAGCTGTTGTAGTTTTTCAATATTATATTAACATAGTACAATTTAACAAGGGGGAAGAGAATATAGATTGTGTTTGTGTTGGGATATTCTTGACATCCAACTTAAGAATGGACACTTGTTGGCAAATGAACTTTGATATCACTATTTTTACCTTCAGAGAGTGACTCCCTTGTGTCTAGTCCCCTCAGAGAGAAACTTAAATTTCCTAGATTATCTTCTTGGCATTAGGATTATTTTAAATACTGAGCGATAACTTATCTTAATGAATGTTTGAGAAGATTCCACAACCTTGCTTGGAAACCAACTGTCAGAAACTGGTTTTTATTTTCAGCCTAAATTTTTCATATTTTATTTTTCTATTCTTTTAATTTCCTGCATTTGTATCTCTACTACATAGAGATAATTTATACACTTGCAGAACAATATATTAATTAATCCCTTAACCTTCTCTGAATCAAATTTCCTTATTTTCTTTAGAAAATGCATACCTTCTATTTCTTTATATAGCTCTTCTTTGGTCCTATGTGAAGGTTGCAAATATAGTATAATGAAATTCTCAACTTTTTGTTTTTAAGAATGTAGGGCAGTAATTCTCATTAGTCATGGTTCAGATGACATGGAACCACATTTGGAGATACCGACTTCATAGATCTGAAGTAAGACCTAAGTATACTCTCATATTTTTTTAACATTGTCTTTTGAGGAGGAACTTTTTAATTTGATGAAGTATTATTTACTAATTTTTTTATAGTCTGTAATTTTTGAGTCTTACTTAGGAAACTTTGCCTGATGTAAAGCGACTGAAATTTTCTTCTATTAGTTTTATAGTTTTAGCTTTTAATTTGGGTCTATGATCCATTTTGAGTTAATTTTTGTATATACAGGGAAAGATCCAGGTTTTTTTTGCTTTTTTTTGTTTGCTTTTATTTTTGTGGGGTTTTTTGCATGTAAATATTCAACTTCTAATTGTGCCAGTACATTGGAAATAAATTTTATGCATTTAATTGCCTTGGCACTTTTATCAAATATCAACAGACCATATATGTATTGGTCAATTTCCAGACTTCTTTTCCATTGATCTATATATTTATTTTATTTTATTTTATTTTATTTAAATTTCTTTTAATGTTTATTTATTTTTCAGAGAGAGTCAGAGAGAGACAGAGCATGAGCAGCAGAGGGGCAGAGAGACAAGGAGACAGAGAATCTGTAACAGTCTCCAGGTTTTGAGCTGTCAGCACAGAGCCTGACAGGGTGCTCAAACTCATAAATCATGAGATCATGCCCTGAACCAAAGTTGGACACTTAATCAACTGAGCCACCCAGGCGCCCCTATTATATGTCTTAAAATCAATAGTATAAGTCGTCTTTTTCTTTTGGTCTCAAAATTGTTTTGGACATTCTAGTTCTCTATACCTATACCTTTTATTTCTTATTTATTTTATTAGTATTTTTTTTTCTAAGAGAGAGAGAGAGAGGGAGAGAGAAAGAGAGAGAGGGAAAGAGGGAGAGAGAGGGAGGAAGAGAGAGAAGCGTAAGCAGGCTCCACTCTCAGTGCAGAGCCCAACATAGGACTCAATCTCATGACTGTGAGATCTTGACCTGAACCAAAATCAAGAATCAGACTCTCAGCGGACTGGGCCACCCAAGCGCCCCCACCTATACACTTTACAATAAACTTACAAATTTCTGAAAAAGGATCTGTTTCATTTTGAATTGTATTAAATCTATTTTGAGGAGAACAGACATTTTAACAATATTGATGCTTTCAATCCATGAGCATAGTATAATATATAAGTATCTATTTAAGACATCTTTAATATCTATCAATAATATTTTATAGTTTTCAACATAAAAGTCTCACACCTAGTTTAAATTTATCCTTTTCATATTTCATATATTACATGCTATTTTAAATCATTTTTCTTTATATATTTCCTTAGGTTATTTATGTTCACAAATTTATTGAGGTGAAATTGAAGAACAGCCAACTGCCCATATGTAATGTATACAATTTGATCAGTTTTGACTTATTTATATGCTCATGACACTATCATCGCAATCAAGACAGAACATTTCCATCACTCTTCAAAATTTCCTCTCACCTTTGCAGTTAATCCTTTCCTACACCTCTGGCCCTAGACAATCATTAACCTGCCTTCTGTTATAATAAATTAGTTTGTATGCTCTAGAATTTTATGTAAATCAAATCATCTAGTATTACTTTTATTCTTGGCTTCTTTCACAAAACATAATGATTTCAAGATTCATCCATGTTATTGCATGCATGAATAATTGTTTCATTTTATTGCTGAATATTGTTCTATTGTATGAATTCACCAGGATTTATTTCTCTCTTCACCCATTGATGGACATTGGGCTGTTTCCAATTTATGGTGATTACAAATAAAGCTGTGATGAACATTTGTGTATGAGTCTCTGTATGGACATATGCTTTTGTTTCTCTTGGGTAAATACTTAGAAATGGAATGGCTTGGTTGTATGGCATGTGAATGTTCAATTTTTAAAGAAACTGCCTAACCATATTTTTCTGATTTTAGATTCTGATTATTTAATGCTAGTCTACAGAAATGCAATTGATTTTTGCATTTGCTAGTGTATAGAAATGCAGTTTATTTCACTTTGCATTCTGTGGCTTTGTTACACTAACTTAAAAGTTTCATAGCTTTTTTTTTTATAGATACCTTAGGGTTTCTCAAAAAAGGTGATCATGCTGTCTGTAAATATAGATAGTATTTGGGGCATCTGCGTGGCTCAGTCGGTTGAGTGTCGGACTTTGGCTCAGGTCATGATCTTGGGGTCTGGGAGTTTAGCCCCACATCAGGCTCTGTGCCTATATATATATATATATATATATATAGAGAGAGAGAGAGAGAGAGAGAGAGAGAGAGAGAGAGACAGCTTTACTTCTTTTTCAATTTGTGTGCCTTTAATTTTTTTTCTTGCCTGATTGCCCTGGCTAGGATCTCCACTATAAGATTAAATAAAAGTGGTAAAAGTGGACATTCTTATAACTTCTTTTTCTGCTTTCTGTACAAAGGTAATGATGGTCTCATATGAATCAAAAAGAATTCTCTTCTCCTCTACTTTTGGGCAGGACCTGTGTAGAATTGGCTGTATTTCCTTAAAATGTTTGATAGAATTCACCAATAAAGCCATCTGGGCTTGAAGTTTTCATTGTAGGACATTTTAAAGTTATAAATTCATTTTCTCTAATATAGTAGAAACATTCAACTTAATCTATTTCTACTTTAGTGGATTTTGGTAGTTCATGTCATTTAAAAGATTGCCCATTTTATCTTAGTTATTGGCATATAATTTTAAATAAAATTATCTTACCAGCCTTTTAATGCTTTGGAATCAGTAATGATGCCTTGTTTCTCATTCATGATATTGGTAATTTGTGTCTTTTTTTTCATGATTAGCATAACTAGAGGTTTATCTATTTTTTCTTCTTTTCAAAGAAGCAGATTTTGATTTTCTTGATTTTCTCTAGTGTTTTTGTTTTATATTTTATTGACGTTTGCTCTGTTCTTTATTATATCTTTTCTTCTGCTACTTCAGTTTATTTTTTTCCTTTTTATCCTAATTTTTAGGGTGGAAGCTTAGATTATTGATTGGATATCTTCCTTATTTCTCCCTTACATAAGTATTTAATGTATCCTCCTGGCACTGCATCTTACATACCTTTTTGTATTGTATTTCCATTTCCATATAGTTAAAACATTTTAAAATTAACTTTGTGATTTCTTCTGTGGCCTACAAGTTATCTGGCTGTGTGTCATTTAACTCAAAATATTTGAAGATTTCACAGATTATCATTTATAGAAATTGATTTCTAATTAAATCAGTGTGGTAAAAGAACATACCATGTACGTCTACAGTGTTTTAAATTTTATTGAGTCTTATTTTAAGAACCCAAATGGTCTCTTTAAATAGTTCACATGCACTTTAAAAGAATATGCATTTTATTATACAGATTCTTGACAGCACTCTATAAATATATATTTGGTCAAGTTGGTTGATAGTATTGTTAGTATTATCACAGTCTTTCTTCAAGTAATATAATATCACTTTGCATATCACATAAGAAACTTACTAACCTTGGTTTTCCATTTTGAACTTCCTTGGCTTGTGCTATGTTGTAGTAAATTTTACTCACAAATCTACAAGCCACACAATGTATGGTTATTGCTTTTGCTTTAAGGAGATAAGAAATGAAAAAAATGCCTTTTATATTTTATCACAACTCAATCTTTTCTATGATTCATTTCTTTGAGTAGATCTAAATTTCCATCTAGGTTTATTATACTTCTCCCTGAAGAACTTTCTTTAGTGTGTTCCATTGCTCTAGTCTGTTGGGGATGAATTCTCTCAACTTCTATAGATCAGAATAAATATTGACTTTGACTCTCATTTTTAAAGAGACATTTTTCCTGGGTATAGAATTTTAGGTTGGCAGTTCTTTTCTTTTTATGCTTTAAAGATGTTCCATGGTCTTCTGGCTTGCATCGTTTCTTGAGAAATCTACTTCTCTATTTTTTGTTGTTGTTCATAATGTGCCATTTTTAGTCTTGCTACTTTCAGGGCCTCTCCCTCGAGCCCCTAGTTTATGTTAATTTTATTGTAATATGCCTTTACATATTTTTGTTCTTGTTTCTTCTGCATGAGTTGTGGTGAACTTCTTGATTTAAGGATTTCTGTATTTTATCAAATTTGTAATATAAGGCCATTATTTCAAATAGTTTTTCGACCTCTTACCTTACTGAGTCTTCAGTTATCCTTATGTTGGGCTTATTGTTATATTCCCACAATCTACTGATGTGCTTTTTTTTTTATTTTACTCTTTTTTTCCTATGTATTTCATTCTGCATAGTTATATTGCTGTATTTATAAGCTCACTGACTTACCATTCTGTAAAGTTTATTCTGTTTTTAATCCCATTTGATATGACTTATTTCATATATTTTATTTTTCAGCCTTAGAAGTTCAGTTGTTGTTTCTTATTTTCCATTTCTCTCCTCAACATTTCAGGCTTTCATATACCTTCTTTACCATATGGATTATTTAGATTTTAACTTAATATATATTATCAACATATTTGATTATGGTTCTAATCATTGATTTTTCTCTTGGTGTTGCATCATACTTTAGCACCTCTTTGCACATTTGGCCATTTTTGATTGGATGCTAGCACACGTGAGTTTTAGGTTGTTTTCTGGAGTTTGGGAGGGAGTAATATTTTATTTTTATTTCATTTTTTTATTAAATTTTTTTCTTTTAATGTTTACTTATTTTTTGAAGGCAAGAGAGACAGAGCATGAGCAGGCAAGAAGCAGAGAGAGGGGGAGACACAGAATGTGAACCAGGCTCCAGGCTCTGAGCTGTCAGCATGGAGTCTGACACAGGGCTTGAACTCATAAGCTGTGAGATCATGACCTGAGCCAAAGTCTGAAGCTTAACCAACTGAGCCACACAGGTGCCCCATGGGAGTAATATTTTAAATATTTGAGAGCTTGGTTCTTGGATAAAGCTAAGTTACATGGGTCCAATATTATCCTTTGGGGTTCCCTTTCAAGGTTTGTTAGTGAAGGTTCAGATACCTTTATTCTAGACTAATTTGCTAACACTACAGTACAGTACTTCTGAGGTCTCTACCACATACTCTGTATTAGAAGATCTTTTTACTCTGGTTAGTGAGAATAGAATTTCTGGACCAATTTAGCCTTTGAGGATTGAGCTGCCTCTTTCTAGTGGTTCCTTTCCTGGCCTCAAACTCATGTGCAGATCAGTACCTAGTCAGGGCCTTAAGGGGATCACTTCTACAGCACCTCTTCTGCCATTCCTCCTCGTTACTTGGCTTTCAAGATTGTAGCCACTTTGGTCTCCCAAAGTCTGTATTCTATCTCTGAAACTCAGCAAGATTGCAGCCTCTCTTTTGATTCTTCTTCATATGTTGTGGCTTGGAAAATCCTCTCACATAGTGAGCTTGGGGCTTTGTAGGGATCAAATCATTAGTTTCTACTCTCCCAAGGATCACTGTCCAGTGCTTCCTGTTGTCAAGTATTCATTTTATTATTCCATCTCTTGATGATATCTTTCCTCCTCCCCCTTCCCCCTTTCCCCCTCTCCACCTCCTCTTCCTGAGAGAGAGAGAGACAGAGAGAGAGAGAGAGAGAGGAAGGAGAGAGAAGATCCTAAGCAGACTCCATGCTTCAGTGCCTTTTTCTTGTCTCTTTTTAAAATTTTGTAAGGATATAGGGAAAGTCTAGTACCTATGACTTTATCATGGCTGGGCATATGTTTTACATGCAGAGAAGAAAGGTCAAATAAATTTATTGTAAAAATAGAAGATCATGTCACAAAACTCAGGGCAAGAATCCAAGATTTAAGAATAGGGAAATGACATCTTAGCAACCCAGATGATACTTTCTTTTTCTGTTTCTTATCTCTGCATCTCTCTATCAGTCTCTGCTGACTGGTTTTCTGTCTCTCCAAGCTGTATGGTTAAATATGTCCACTGCACAGTTGTTAGAGTTACATATTATTGTTCTGTTAACTTGCAGAAACTTCTTCTTGAGGTATTTTCCTTTACAACACTAATTTGTTTGCAAAACAGTTTGAGATTACTAGAAAACATGTTATTAAATATTATTTTAACATTGTTTTACCTATGAATACTGTTTTGAATTTACTATGTAGTATGGCATTATAGTTGATATCAAAGTTTGTGCACATTATTTTTGTTACCCTTCCACTATCTAAAGCTTCATTCAATTTTAAAAACAGTTGTTATGGTTTTGTTGATTTACTCGTAATGATGTCTCCATTTGTTCTTGAGAGATTGTAACTGATTTAGAACCCATGTTTCTACAAATAATTTAAAATTTTCTGCCTTTGCATATTTATGTTCATGTGTAGTCAATTTTATATTTCATTCTATTGTCTGATTAACATTAAGGCTTTCCTGGAAGACATGATATCTTCTCAACTTTGCCTCAACTAAGTGGGTTGGCTATCAATAATTTTTTTTAATTTGAAATGTTTATTAAATATATAGTATATTAATTGTCTTTGTGGCAATTTTTCTATCATCAGACATCTTACTACTGATCTTTTCCCACCATAAAACAGACATCACACCTTTATCTTTAACAAATTAAGAGATGATTTAGGATAAAACTGAAAGCTTATACCTTTACATCTTCTGGCAACTTATAGTACAATATAGAAGAAATACTACTAAGAATCACTGTAAAACTATGACATTAAGGGTTTTTGAATGAAAGTGATAGGTTATGTCAAGTATGCAGTTCAGGTCAAGCATTGTTCAAAATGTTGGTTGAACAAATAAGTGAATAAATACTGAATGTAATGGGAGCTATCCCATTCACAAATTAACCATGAATTTCATTGAATTGAGAAGAAATAGATCATCTGAAAAGATTGTGTAATAAAATATCTGATTATATTAATTAATATACAACCTGGTTGTCCTCCTTAATTAAAAGTTTTTTTCTTAATTAATCTAAAAGCTTTCTGCTGTTTGATTTTTTAAATAATTTGTAGATGCTTCTTGAAAACACATTCATTATTGATTTTATACCTTCCTGAACTGTTTGAATTTCTTTTTACTATGTGAACTTCTTTCTAAGAAATAAGATAAAATGCTTATTAAAAATTCAAAATGAAAAAAGTTATAATAAAAAAACTTATTACTCAGATGTGACACCAAATGCACAAACCATAAAAAGAAAAATTGATAACTTGGACCTTATCAAAATTTAAAACTTCTACTATGCTGAAGACTGTGTTAAGAAGATGAAACGACAAAAGACCCCGAATAGCCAAAGTAATATTGAAGAAGAAAACCAAAATGGGAGGCATCACAATCCCTGACTTTAGCCTCTACTACAACGCTGTCATCATCAAGACAGTATGGTATTGGCACAAAAACAGACACATAGACCAATGGAATAGAATAGAGAACCCAGAACTGGGCCCACAAATGTATGGCCAATTAATTTTTGACAAAGCAGAAAAGACTATCCAATAGAAAAAAGACAGCCTCTTTAGCAGGTGGTGCTGGGAGAACTTGACAGCAACATGCAGAAGAATGAAACTAGACCACTTTCTTAC
>NC_043708.1:76346834-76437478 GCF_006229205.1 Suricata suricatta
TATATATATATATATATATACTGAAGGACAGATACCATATGTTTGCGCTCATAGGTCTAACAGAGAACAGGAGAAACTTAATGGAGGACCAGGGGGAGGGGAAGGGGGAAAGAGAGTTGGGGAGAGAGAAGGATGCAAAACTTAAGAGACTACTGAATACTAAAAAGGAACGGAGGTTTGAGGGGGAAGGGGGAAGGGGGAAAGGGGTGGTGGTAATGGAGGAGGGCACTTGTGGGGAAGAGCACTGGGTGTTATATGGAAACCAATTTGACAATAAACTATTAAAAAAAAAGATGAAAAGACAGGAGCCTTTGGGTGGTTCAGCTGGTTGGACATCTGACTCGATCTCAGCTTAGGCCTGGATGCCACGGTTTTGATTTCAAGCCCCATTTTAGGCTCTGTGCTTGCCATGAAGCCTACTTAAAAAAAATACTTAAGAAGATGAAAAAACAAACTACAGAGTAGGAGGAAATATTTGTGAATCATGTATTTGACAAAGAACTTGTATCTAGAATCTATTAAGAATTTTCAAAACCCAGTTATAATAAAAAGCAAATAATCCCATTACAAAATGGGCTAGAGACAAAAACAGATATTCCACTGAGGAGGATAAACATATGGGAAATAAATACATGAAAAGATGTTCACATCCTTAGCAATTTGAAAAGGCGCATTCAAACCACAGTGCAATGTCATACACCCCTATCAGAATGGCTCAAATTAAAAAAAAATGATAACACAAAATCCTGGTGATGGTGTTGAGAAACTCGTTCACTCATGAATTGATAGTAAAAAATTTAAATGGTATAGCCACTCTGCTAAAAAGTGTGGCAATTTCTTACAAAGTTAAACATGTATTTACCAAATGACCCAACAAATACATTTAGGCATTTGTCCTAGAGATATGAAAACATACATTCACACAAAAACCTGTACATGAATATTCAAAGCATCTTCATCTTAATAGCCAAAAACTAGAAATAACCCAAATGTTCTTCAGTGGATTAATGGTTAAATAAACTGTGGTCCATACTTTCTATGGGACACTACTCAGAAATAAAAACAGAATTATTGATACATCCTTTAGTGGATTTCAATAGAACTATGCTGAGTGAAAAAGGCCATTCTCAAAAGGTTAAATGCTGTATGATTTCATTTGTATAACAGTTTTGAAATGGCAAATTATAGAAATGAAAAACAGAGGTTAGGGAGGGGAGTTGGAAGGGATGGTGCACTGTGGTCATAAAGGATAGCAACAACAATCCTAGTGATGGGACCCTTCTGTGTCCTAACAGTTGTGGTGGTCATATCAATCTACACATATGATAAAATTATATGTGTACACACATTGCCACAAATGAGGGTATGTAAAACTAGTAAAATCTGAAATAAATCATTGGATTTAATCAGTGTTAATTTCCCAGTTGTATAAAATAAAATAAGGGGCGCCTGGGTGGCTCAGTCGGTTGAGCGTCCAGCCTCGGCTCAGGTCATGATCTCTTGGTTTGTGGGTTCAAGCCCTGCGTCAGGCTCTGTGCTGACAGCTAGCTCAGAGCCTGGAGCCTGTTTCAGATTCTGTATTTCCCTCTCTCTCTGACCCTCCCCTGCTCGCGCTGTCTCTCTCTGTCTCTCAAAAATAAATAAATATAAAATAAAATAAAACAATTTCCCAGTTGTGATGTTATGCTATATTTATGCAAGGTATTATCATTGGGTAAAACTGGCTGAAGGGTTTTTGGGATCTTGCTGTATTATTTATTGAAGCTGCATGTGAATCTACAATTATCTAAAAACAAAAACATTAAAAAACTGATTATTCACTGCTATTATGAATATACTACTGTAGTCTGTACTTAGCATTTCTATTGACACAAATCTAAAGATACCAAGTGACTCATTGGATCAGGTCAGAAAATTCTGGGTGGGGGGGAGAATAGAAATAAAGAAAGTGTTGTAGACTCTCCTGAAAGGAGTGACAATGAATCCTGAAGGGATGCCGAGAGGCTGGAGCATCTGTTCTACCTGAAGAACATGATCAAGTCCTAGCATTCATGTCATAGATCCAGGTTGGGGAGAAGGGCATTGAAAGAAGCTTGACCAGAGGCTGTATTTTCTGGAAGCAGATGGATGAGATGGCATGTAGGGTGTTTATTGGGCATTAGCATGTATGAAAGAAAGGTAATCATAATAGATCTCGGAAGAGAGTATTGCTTTTTCAGAGACATCCTGAGCTCTACTCAGTGGCATCTCTCAGGAATTAGATGTAGACCACTCTCACTGAGCAAAACCCCAGGTGAAGAGGCTCTCTGCCACTGAGGCAGATCCTGAAAGAGCTACCCTGCCTGGATGGGGGATGTAGGTAGTGTATTTTTATATCTATCACAGTTGGCATTCACAGACCCAGGTCAGTGATGGAGTTACTACTGAACTCAAACAGATAGTAAAAATAAATAAATTTTAAAAATAGAATTTGGAGAAAGAGAGTGGGAACAAACATGCAGGTCTTCTTCACAACATTAGAGGATGTAACTTCATCTAAGAATAAAAGTGACGTTGGAGGGCTTTGGCTTCTTTCTGTAAATTGATGAGGATATGTAATGAATGTGGCATAGGCTTCAGCCTTTCAGCTCTCACTAATTATTTTAAATATCCCCTTCTAAATAGTGGTTACAATTGTTGGATTACTAAGAAATTACTAGTTGAAATGATGCAAAGGATTTTATCATTATAATAGTTATTTTGGCTTTGCAGAAAAAAAAATGTTTCCACCCACCCACTTCCTGATCTAAGGGACAACCTGCTACCTATCAGTCAGTTGCAGAAAATGTTGACAAAGTCTCACTCACTGAACTGATTTCACCCTCCATTTGAGCAATATGATACTTTACAGATACGAGAAGCTGCTGTTTTTCCTCCATTTAGGACTCCCTCAATGTGTTCATAAAGAGATGGTTAGAACTGGCAGGTAACAGGAAAAACTCTTCAAGGGAGCCCCTTAGCATTTTCTTACTCCTGCTGAATGGAACCTGAAAAAGCTATTGTTACATTTCCTATGGAGTTCCCCAAAGCCTCTTAGAAATGAGCCATATTTAGTTTAAAACAAATTTCCTGAAGTAAACAGTATATTTCCCTGATTTTCATCTCTCTTGGTGAGCTTCCAAAAAACTTGGAAGTGAATTAGTGTGCAATTTGCATCCAAATCTTAGCCAAGGGGATGTGGTTTATTATAATACATGGTCCTCCTAATTATTGAACAGCCCACGAAAACTCGGCCCAGTGTGCATCTGTTCTTGCTTGACCACACTGCCAAACATAATTTGGCAAGCACAGAAATGTACATTGAGCAGACCTACAGTCTAATTTGCATTAGAGTTTGTGGTAATTATATGAAAGCTATAACTGAATGAGCTTGTCCTCTCTTTTTTAGATCACTTCATTTCTAAAAAATAAACAAGAAGCAAACCCCTCAAAGAATTTCCTTTTTTACGTGTCTTTGAGGTTTCTCAATGTGATTTAATCATTGCCCAAGTGTTAGTTCTGCTTATACATGAAGAGAAAACATCTTTCCCACATATTTCATGCAGACTTTCTTCTATTAGCCTTGATGTCTATGGGTCGACTGTGCATGTTTCAATATATATTTGATATCATTGTTCAAGAGAGTGAATTAGGCTACTGCTGACCAGATGTCTGCATTATTTGGGAATTTGCATCCAATAATCAACTAATAGGCTCATCCTTGAATTGTTTTAAGGAGTAATAAGAAATCATCGAAAGAGCTGTAAATTAAAAATCTCAAAGTTCTCACTAAATTGTTATCTTTGTTGGACAACCTTAAATAAATCACTCATCCGTCTGACCTCCGTTTTCTTCCTATAAAATGGGGATACTCATGGCTCCTTTATGTGCCTTACATAGTTTATATGTGGGTCTCCACTGGAAGAAGAAAAGGTTTAAAAGTGTTTTGGGGCTGGGGCACCTGGGCGGCATTTGACCGACTTTTGATTTCACCTCGACTCATGATCTCACAGTGTTGAGATCGAGCCTTGTGTCAGGCTCTGCCCTGGATGTAAAGCTGCTTAGGCTTCTCTTGCTCCCTCTGCCCCTCCCCTACTCAGGTGCACATGTGTGCATGTACATGCTCTCACTCTCTAAAGTGTTTTGGTATAAAAAGTATAAATGACAAAATTGTTTACAATGATATTATTAGCTACATATCAATACATACACCCATCCTGTGATAAGTAATGTAGCCTACTGCACAAACTACCCTCAGAGACCACCAGGGAACCTGAAGCTTTAGCTAGGGTGGGGGTTCTGGCAGTTGGGGTGATTATGGCCCAAGTGCTCTAGAGCTTCCCTGTCCAATATGGTAGCCACTAGCCACATGTATCCATTAAGCACTTGAAATGTAGCTAGCTCAAAATACATAAGATTTCAGACTGAGTGTAATAAAAAGAGTAAAAAAACCATATTACTATTTTCCCAGTAACTGCAGTACATTGAATTAAATACATGTATTTTCAAATTGTCTCTGTTTTCCCTACTTTTTAAATTTGGCTTTAGAAAGAAGAAAGAGGGAGGGGGAAAGCAAGAAACAGACTTTAACTATAGAGAACCAATTGGTTGTTATCAGAGGAGAGGTGGCTGGGGGTGGGCTGCGGGAATGGGTTAAATAGGTGATGGGGATTCAGGAGTGCACTGTGATGAGCACCAGGTGTTGTATGGATGTGGTGAGTCACTATCCTGTACACCTGAAACTAATATTACACTGTATGTTAACTAACTGGAATTTAAATAAAACCTTAAAAAATAAAAACATGGAGGAAAATAAAGAAGTCTAGAAGACTGGAAATTACATACATGACTTACATTATATTTCTCTTATAGTTCTCTTAAACGGTGCTACTCTAGGGTCTGGATCTATGGGATACGTGAATTCTCTCCAGGGCTGAAGCCAGAAGCAGGAAGTAAACAGGCAGTTGAAGCACAAAGCAGGTGCAAAGCAACAGGGTAGTGGCCGGGGACCGCAAGCCAGAATTAGTGGCTTCGAAAGGGTGAGTAGAAATGAAGCTTAGAGGTATTTTTTGGAACATGTATTGGAATTGCACTTTCAGAAAGCCCTTGGCTTTGTGGGTGGAGAGGGAGCTATTAAGGACACCAACCACTTCAGACATACAAGTATTATTCTTCAAAAACTATTATATTTAATACAACCACAACAGTCTAGAGCCTTCAGGGAACACATTTTTTGTGCATGTTTGAGCATTCTGGCTATTTTAGTGTTTATCCTTTAAATATCAAAGCTAAGACAAAATTTGAAGCATTTCGTATGGAAATATTTCTTAAAATATATTAGGAACTTTTTGCCCTCTTATACAGAGTATACCAAATGTAACTTTTGTGACATCCAATTTATACAAGGCAATTATCATGGATGTAAAATATAATTTTCTATAATGTATTAATGATCTGCAGAAATTGTGTGAGGTTTGATTAGAGAGTGGCTGTTTGCTCCAACATAAATGGCCCCAGCTGGGACTATGGTTCAAGTTGTGTCTATTTCTATATTTGTCCACATTTCCTCTTGCAACTAATCAGCACTTTCTTATACTCTCAATATGTCTTCAAATGGCAATTTTCACCCATTAAACTGTTTCATCTAATCTGTTGTGGGGCTGGAAGTTGGACAAAGAAAAACAATTAAATGGATGTTTCACAGGTAGAAAAAGCAAGTGTAAATATGTTCTGAGTAAAGACCTGAGGATTCTCCACCTATGCACAAGTTAATGATGATGGATTTTGTGACATTTTGCTTAATCACAGGCATTTTTTTGTTGTCGGTTCAGTGTTAGGAACTATCATCTAAGATTGCATGCCGGAGAACTAACATTTCAAATATTTGAGATTTGAATATGATACATTTTGCTGTGATACAGACTCAGAAATAATAGACCTGTCCTGATCTGCCAAACAAGATTCATCTCTTCCTATCAGGAAGGGACATAATGCTTTTAGCTTACTGGGATCCAACACTAAATTATGCCTTCTGTAGCGCCAATCCCACATCAGTTTAGAACTCAGGTGTCTTCTATTAGTCACATACTATTTTGTACAAAGTACAAAATACCTTTGCCAACTATTTAGTAATGTTATTTATATATAAACTTATTTAGACTATCGCTCTGTTAAGCATATACATGTGAACTACATGACATACTCATATTAGACATGTGTTAAGTTTAAAAGTAGAGATTCAGATTTCTGATTAGGTCAGTAATCACCAATGGATATTTTTATCTCTTTTATCATGCGTTTCTCATTAAGTGTACGTTTAGTGAGCATAAAGACATTTCATCTAAACTTTATGATAACCAAAAATACGGGTTCAACCATTGTAGATTTACTGAAGTATGTTTTTAAAAAAGTTCCAATGCCCTTCTTTATTTCTGTCTGTGAAAGTTTAACTTGTTGGAGCTGTACATGCCAAAAATTATAATCACTAATTATTGAATCTGAAAGAGCAGCCAGTTTGTTTTCACTAGGAGATACCCATTCATTGTTTAGCTACACAAAGTTGTGATCCCTGTGAGGTGACGGCACACGTATAATCGGGAGCCAAGGGCATAAGAAACGAGTTAATGTGCGCACACAGGCGCACAGAAGCAAGGACGCGAGGATAAGGGAATGAGGAAAAGAAGAGAGAGAGAGTCAAAGGCTGGGAACGGGAGGAGCAACGTGAGTGATGCCCATATTGCCGCTTTATTCCTCACAAACAAGTAGTTTTATAGAGGCAGCCACAGGTGTAAACAATCCCGGAAGATTGCCAAAGCTCAAGCACAATCAACATTGTAACTTAAGAAGCAGGCACGTCATTTGTACAATTAACAATCCAATCCTAGAGAAACTGGGGGCAGCTGCAAGGGTTGCAAGGGCACGAGAACTTTTGCTCAATCGCACTCTCCCTACTACTGCTGCTTCCCACAAGTTAATCTTGTCTTGGCCACATAACAGCTGTATGACCCTTCCTTTCTACTCATTTGTGACATAGAGATGGTAATAATACGTACTTCCTGGCACTTGGGTAGACTAGCTGTTGTTATTGTATTTCATTCCAGTGATGGTGATTAAACAAAGCTGGGGGAAAAACATGATTTTTTTCTCTGGTTTTTGCTTCTTAGAACAGCAAATGTGTTTATTCGATACTGGGTTTTTGAGTGATTCAACCAAGAATAAGGTGACTAATTTTACAGAATGACATCTATGACCCATGAGGTTAAGCAGTGCAAGCATACATAATGAGAAACCCCACAAAGAGATGATAAAGTTTTACACCAGAAAACAGAAAATATTGGCCAATATAGAGAGCTGTTATTTGTGTGCCAATAAAGACACGTGTAGGTAGAAGAATGTTGATATAAGTACAAGCAATCCACCACTTTTTATGTTGTTTTTTTTTTTTTGAGAGACAGAGAGAGATAGCACAAGCAGGGGAGGGTCAGAGAGAGAGGGAGACACAGAATCCGAAGCAGATTCCAGTCTCTGAGCTAGCTGTCAGCACAGAGCCCAACACGGGGTTCGAACTCCACGAATCGTGAGATCATGACCTGAGCTGAAGCTGGAAGCCTAACCGATTGAGCCACCCAGGTGCCCCAATCCAGCACTTTTTAAAGGAATGTTATTGGATTAGGAGAAATGGTCAGTAACTTTCTGCCACCATTCTTTTCCTAACTAATATTACTACCAAAATTAAAAAATTAAGTTTCCAAAATTGAAAAAGAAATATTTCACCACAAATCCAGTGAAAAAATTATTGAATTATTCTAAACTTCTTCCTTCCTTCCTCCCTCCCTCCCTCCCTCCCTCCCTTCCTTCCTTCCTTCCTTCCTTCCTTCCTTCCTTCCTTCCTTCCTTCCTTCCTTCCTTCCAAGGGTGTGCGAGCAGAGAACAGGCAGAGAGATTCAGAGAGAAACAAATCCCAAGCAGGCTTCCTGCTGTCAGCTAGGAGCCCAGCTCAAGGTTCGATCCCATGAACTGTGACACATGTTCTGAGCCAAAATCAAGATTTGGAAGCTTAACCAACTGAGCCACCCAGATGCCCCTTGAATTATTCTAACAATGTTATTAGAATTATTCTTTAAATCAAAACTTATTACCATTTTAGCATTGTATAATATGTCGAGTGCCTTCTTCTTGAGTGTTTATTCTTGTTTAATCTTTATAGCACTTCCTTTATTATCCCCATATTACAAATGAAGAAATGGAGGCACAAAAGAACTTATTGTATTGTATTAGTTCATCTAGCTAGTAAGAAGCAGAGGCAATGTTTGAACCCAGTCAGGTTGCTCTTAGTTATCAAGGAAGGGTAGAAAAATTCTGACGCTATTTTGGCTTAAAATATTAACAGGGATCAGTTCATATGACAAAGACTCATAAGTGATAATTGTATTAATTACTTTGCTTTATAGAACACATAGACTGATTAGCTTGACTCAAAGTATCCTTAAAATGTTTCTCAACATCATCAAATACCTAAATATAGAAGAATTCAAATAATTTTTGTGTTGTTATTGAAGTTCATAGAAATTGTACCCCAAAATATAAATAGGCATAATTCTATCCCAAGAACCATGGTACCCCCAGAAAATCATCTTTTGGATGAGGTCTGTGTAGTGTTTACACTAGTCATGCCAGATCTTTCTCTTAGGTTGATGTCTTCATCTTTTTAGCCTGCTGCAATAAATTTCCATAGACCAAGTGGCCTGCAAACAACAGAAATTTATTCTACCATTTCTGGAGTCTAAAAGTCTGAGATAATGGTGCCAGTATAGCTGGTGTTTGCACACTGCCAACTTATTGTATCCCCATGGGGTAGAGAACAGAGAGGGGAAGCAACTCTCTACTGACATGATAAGGGCACTAATCCTGTTCATGAGGGCTCCACCTCCATGATCTCATCTAATCCTAATTACCTCCCAAGGCACCCCGCCCTAAAACCATCACATGAGGGGTGGAGGAGGATTTTGTCATATGATTTTGGGGGGAACACATTCAGTCCATAACAATTAAGTATAGCTATAAATTATTCATTAGATCTTAATTCTAACTGTTCCATCAAAAGACCAAATTCCTTGGTGTTATCAGAGTAAATCACCTATGGGAAAGCATTTTGAACGCAATCACTATACAATCAGTTATAACATTAATTTGAGTCCCTAGTTTCCTTAACTACACACTCTATAGGTAAAAGTGGTTGAGTTTTAATGTAAGACTTCTATATCTGCCAATGTAGGTGCTTTGGGACTCTAGATCCATCACATCTCTGTTAGGAAATGTCTATCCTTTCGTTTAGTGAAGCCTACAGTGTGCCATTGGATAGCACAAGCTTTGATAATGGTGTGTGGTCTTGAGATCTTGAGACTATAAGAGTTATTCTTGTCTGGTACTCTGTAAATTACAGTAAGCTCCTCGGGAGTAAGAACTATAGTCTTCTTTATTGACATCAAGCCATGGTAGGCACAACAAATGTTTGTAGAATTAAATTCCTTGAGGTGCCTCAGAGGTGTGGTGGTAGCAAGGAGGGAGAGAAATGATGTACCAAACACTGGGTCCCAGCCTGGTCACTGCTGGGGTTTTCATTCTTGTATTCTGCACAGGGTATAGGCTAAGGGATCCTGTTTTGGTTCAGGGTAAGGTGTTTATGCCTGATGAGCATAAAAAGTCTATAAGTCACTATCTGAATGGGAGTAACTAGGGGACATTGGGCTAGGTAGAAAAATTCCAGTTGTTCTTTTCATGTATCCCCAGATTCCCCTACCCCAGACCCTTGGCAACATGGGGCAAAGAAGAATTAAGGCTTTTCAAGTCCCAAGGAATATCAGGGAAGGATTTCAGAGCTGTACAAAATAAATGTAAAGAATAAAATTCCAATCTGCACTATTATTATTCTATCAATAATAGTACCTTCATTTCTCCATTTGAATTTACATTAAAGACATATATATTTAAATTGATAGGAGTCTTAGTTATTAATGATGTATTAATACACTCCCTGTGATATAATTTTGTTTTTACTCTTTGTCTCATACACACAGCATTTTCTGGTGCTATAAAATCTGTACTATGAAGACACACAGTGAAGTCTAGATTACTTAAGGTCAAATTCTATCCTTAGGCCTATAAGTGTTTAGAAAATTGAGATGAAAGAGGCTGAAATTTTGGATTTGATATCACTCAGCCATACCTTGCAATGAAATCAACTTTCCTTTGTGAAGTCCAAAACTAAACACTAATATCTGAATCCTACCCTGAATCTAATATCAAAGTAATACTTAGACTGGGCTTGAGGCTGGAGAGGAGGGAAAAAGAGAAACTTCTTTATATACAGACTGTAACACTCTAGCATTTCACACATTTCTAGGAAGACTTATTTAATCTACCTTGTCATGTGCTGACATTTAATAAACACCTCGTTCCTTTCCAGGTATTTTTAATAGTAAATCCCTGTCCAGTCAACAGTATTGAAATGACCAAATAGCTTCTCTTTTGAAAAATAAGGTTAATGGGAAGAATTTCTATTTTAGTGTGATTTTCTTCATTCTGTCAACTGTATACATGTGCACACCTGCAATGTACATTGTTTGCTAGGAGGCAAATGTATTTATTTGTCATGGTAATGATGCTTCTATATTATGTGTATAGTTCCATTTGAATGACACATAATTCATTACTCTCTTTCATTGGTGAATATTTTCATGAGAATTCCCCTCCCCCAGACCAATGCAAAATGTGCCTCCCTATGCATAGCACACATCCTCAAAGAATGCTAACGCTTTACAAATTTGCTGGCTAATGTATAATCTGCAGAGAATATCCGCCTCATCTGACAAACACCATCTCTGCTCAGGAAGCCACATTCAATCCGTCTATCAGATCTGACATTGGTGGTATCCACACAGCCCTTCCCAGCACACACCCTGCCTTTAAAGGCCTTCCCATCCCTGTTATTGGTCTCACAGATGATAGAGTATGACACTCCATAAACAATGAGCTAGGCCTTTTGTAGGCTGCTTTGCTTTTCTTGGCTTCAAACTGCCACTGAATGTCAAATCAATTTGGCTCTCATTAGAACAGCTTTATATGTGCAAATGTATTTGGGTCTGGTTGCCACTTTTTTTTCCCTACTTTTTTCTCCTTTCCATTCCTCCTCTTCTCTTGAAGATGATGTAATTTTTCTCTAATCCATGCCAACACCTGTTTCTTTAAAAGAGAGAGAAGAGAGAAAAAAAAAAGAGAGAAAAGAGAGAAGAGTGAGAAAAAATGCTCAGTGTGCTGCTCTTTATCACAATCAGCTCGAACACCAGGCTGCCACATTATGGCTCAAGTTTCCCCAGAACAAAGAGAAAAGGCCTTGTTGCCGTGATATTGTACATCACCAGGGCCCAGATAAAGTCAGGAGTCTACGTAAACCTTGGTTCCTGATGTCTGGAGAGACGGCTGTCGAGATAGAGCAAGGTGTGTGAGCTGGTTTTATTGATAAGTGATGAAGCCAGCAATAAATCTGATGCTGTGCTTAAAGAAATGTGAGCCAGAACACCATGTTTGATGGAAGACTGTTTTCCTCTTGAGTTGGGAGAAATAGAGGGCTACAACTTAGAGGGGAGCACAGACTGAAAGAGGCACGGGAAGCTGAGCAATGACCAGACAGCTGGAAAGAGACAGATAAAAACACCAACTCGAGTCTGACCAGTGTGTGTGTGTGTGTGTGTGTGTTTTAATGTTTATTTACTTTTGAGAGAGAGAGAGTGAGAGAGTGAGAGTGAGAGAGAGAGGGAGGGAGGGAGGGAGGGAGAGAGAGAGACAGAGCATCCAAAGTGGGCTCTATGCTGACAGCAGTGAGCCCAAAGCAGGGCTCAAATTCAAGACCCACTAGATCACAACCTGAATAGAAGTTGGAAGCTCAACCGACTGAGCCAGCCAGGTGCCCCTGACAAGTGTTTTTATGTTGATGTGTATACACTTTTCAGTTTATGTGAGAGCATTTTCATCCTCATACATGGACTTTGAGGCCTTTGAGTCAAATAAGCCATTTTACTACTAAAAAGGAAATGTACAATTATCTGCCTTTCATTTAAAAAAATTTTTTTAATGTTTATTTTTTTGAGAGAGACAGAGCGAATGAGGGAGGGGCAGAGAGAGAGGGAGAGAAGTTCCCTGTTCTGAGCTGTCTGCACACATCCTGGGCTCAAACCCACAAACTGTGAGATCATGAAGTCACTTGCTTAAACAACTGAGCCATGCAGGTGCCCCAGTATCTGCCTTTTAAAGAAATGTGTGCTGTTGGATTTTTAACTCAACTTCCACAAATTCTTGTTGAATTTATCAGTGATGAGAAATATGAACTTGGGTGAGTTGAATCTAAATTTATAAACTAGGTAATTACTATAATTTTTAATATTGTGTGATATACCTGAGAAATTCAGGTGTTTGAGAATTCACAAATGTGTTGTGTTTACATGCATACTTACTCATTTATTGAGCACCTATTAAATATACTGTTTCCAGGTGTGTTGGGTACATCCGTGTATAAAATTCAAAATAATCCCTGGCTTTATGGAACCTATGTTCTTTCTAGTGTGATCACAGACAATAATGAGCCTAAGAACTAATTGAAATGTAAGGTCTATTGAAAAGTGGTAAGTGTTACCCCCAAAATATCTTAAATATCTTAAAGAAGGTTGAGAACTCTTTCTCATGTTTGGTCATGATCTTTGATCGAGGAGTCAGGGTAGATATCATGGAGAAGAAGACTTTTACAAAAACCTGAAGGAGGTAAGAGAGAGCTGTCTGTAAACCTGGGGAGGAAGGCACCAGACAGAGAGCAGACAGTGAAAAGTCTGATCTGCATGCAGGAATAGAACACATGAAGGGCAGTGTGGCCAGAGAATGTGAACCAGAGAGAAAACAGTAAGAGGGCCATTGGGGAAATAGTGGAGGTGGGTCCAGGTAATGAATATAGTGCCTTCTAGGCCAATGGAAAGCCAAAGACTTTGTACTTTGTACAAAACAGGGATTTACTGGAAGATTTGATGAGAAGAATTATATAATATATGTGCCATGCATTTGTTTCTGCAACAGCGTATTTGCTCAGATTGTAACCAGTTTGGAGTTTGTCGACTTTCTCAGGAAGCCTGATAAATGAAGAGGAGTTCAGGCAAGTCACGTTAGCCATTTTGTGGACTTTTAGAAGGGACTATTAACAAGAACGAAAACCAAAACCGCATCAAAAGAACTCTCTTAGGGTGTCAAAACCAAAATCTGGTGGGTAAATTACCAGAGAAGTAGCAGGGGAAATTAGAAGTAATGACCTATTTATAATCCTAGAAGTGGGAGCACAGGATTCGTGTAGATTAAAGGAAATTAAAGTAAAAGTAATCTTCCTGTGCAGCAGACAGTACAATTAGACAGACTTAGGCTGATACCCCAGCTATGTTACAATCTGTGTGGTGTCAGACTAACTAACTAATTAGTATCTCTGAACCTTTGTTTCCTCGTTGTAAAATGGGAATAATCACAATTGTTTGGGGGGTTAAATTATATATCCTATGTGCACTCGACATAAAGTATATGCTCAACACATTGTAGTTTTCTTCCTCTGTGTCCTCTGTGGAATTCATACTCGACACATATTTTCAAATTATTTGAGAGATGTTAGTGACGGGTTTGAGCAGTGGGGGAGAAAAGCTCAATGAAATGGAAGATGTCTGATTAAATCAGACTTCCACACTAGTCCAGGCAGGTGATACATAAAGATTCACTCACGTATACATGTCTAGGCATCCCAAAACCTAAAGGTCACGATGCAAATGAGATGTACTAGAGGGACATAAAAAAAGGAGGGATTTCCTCTGGTAGCTATTTCACCAGTTCATAGACTGCTGCAGATTAAACTCAGCAAATATTTGTTGAAACAAGTGTGGGTGCTGAGGTAGAATAAAGCATTGTCCTCACCTTCCAGAAGCTTCTGGTCTGGGGGAGGGGCTACCAGTTGGATGTGATTATCTGATTCTTTCTCCTTAAATGTAGAGTTTCAACTCATTAAAGTTTTCATGAGCTGACTAGGAATACTTGTCTACTCCTTTTAGAAATACTCCTTTTGTTTGCTTGTTTGACAAGCAGTCACTATTATGTGAAAGAGCAGGACTGGAAGGGTGGGGAGAAATATTTCTGTTGTTAAGTCAATTCACAACTGCAGCATTATCATTCTTCAGTCGATTGTTTTTTCAAGTTAGGGTAGCTATACTCAAGGGTCGTGATTGGGTGGTGGGGGGCAAGAGTTAAGAAACTTACTCTGCCACTGACACTAAGAAGAAAAATACTTTAATTCATGAATTTTCTGCCAGATAAAAGCCCAAATCCTCCCAGGATTGCTTTAATACAACTGAAGAGGAAAATGAAGTAAAACTTTTAAGCCCTGAGGATTCTTAAAAATAGTCTTTAAAGGATAGAAAAAAAGAACAGAAAAATTCCTTTAAATTCCTGGGTCCCATAAATGAGATTTTAGTAGTGGCAAGTAAAACATATTGATTGGCACCAAAGTATAAGATCTTTGTCACCATCTGTTTCCTGATTGTGTCAGCAAGTATTTTTTCCCCACGAGAGTGTGAGAATACACCATAGCCTAAAAGTATCAAAGTGTCAATTATGCACCACATTTAAAAGTTGGAAGCCCAGTTCATGAAAGTCAGTGACAAAAGTCCTGATTCCTGTTTTTTCCTAAAGTGAAATCCTTGCACTTCATTCATTTTGCAACCTACAAAAAGACCGATGGCTCCAGGGCTCAAAGGGGTGGGCAGAGAAAGAGGGGAGAAAAGTCATCTTAAATGAATATTTATTGAAATCCTTCCCCATGCAAGTCACTTTGCTAAGATATGAAGTTATTATGAATGCTATATGCAAATAATTTTTAACAAGTATGGGGTGACAGAGAGGAATAAAGAAAGGAAAGAGGGACCAGAAGGAAAGAAGTGGGAAGAGAAGAAGAACGGGTAAAGAGGCAAATGTTTGCGAGTCTGGGCTGGAAAAATGAAAACAAGGACACTGATGGAACTAGTTGAAAAATTAGGCCATGAACAGTCGGTGTTGGAAAGGATGGGAATCCTCGGAAAGATAAAAATCCTGCATTCTCAGGCTGAAATAAAGATTATTCTTACCTCTCTTGTCTTTTATCTAGTAATTTTCCTGTTGTTTAACTTTGACTTCTGATATTCCTTTTTTGTTTTTGTTTTTGTTTTCTCTGTTATGATCGCTGCTATTTGGTAATCACAGCTGGTGGTTAACTATGCTGACTTTCATTGAATTCATGCACATGTCATTTGGGCTCTGAGTAGAGAGAAGAATTTCCTTCCTGTATCTGCTCTGATTATGCTTTTTGCCTGTAACCAATATTTGGTGGGGCTATCAGTCTCTGCGCATTCTCTTACCCAAGAAGAGTGTTGCAGTAATGTGCTGAGGTCATTTCTGCATGCCTGGAGGAAGGACCCGGGCTTAAATCAGGCGGTCACAAATACCATCTGTCTGCTCAGGACTTTCTTCCTTTTGTGGTAAATCCTGAGAAGTTGGTTCTCTGGGTTGGCACAAATCTTTTCTTTATTTTGGAGATGGGAGACTGGGGTTCCCACAGCACACTCAGTGCTCTTAAAAAGATAAATTGAGGCATATACAAATTTTGAAGTATTTTAAATATTGATTTGCATCAGACATTGTCACCCCAGAAGTGGCTAGGATCACTCAGCCAATAGGAGCTAGGGGAAAGGTTTATCTAGAGAAGGTATGGAAGCAAAGAAAGGAAAGTGTTTGATTGGCTATTGCTTAGTTGGCTATCATTGGTTGGCCTTAATTTATGACTTTATAACCTTGAGACTTGTACATGTTTAGGTTTTGGTTTGTTTGCATAGGGCTGCAATGGTGTTCCAGCCACCTCAGTCTAACAGCTATCTTTTAGTTCATAACATCAAAATAGAAGATGTGTGTTCTAACCAAGAAATGTGGAGACTACTACAGAGACAGTGGCTTGGCTGTAACAATCAAAACTTGTGCCACACGGAACAAAGGCATGCCACTCTTCTCCCTTGTACTCACCTGGGCTAGCTCGTGGAGTGGGAGGGGCACCTTACCTGTGGAAGGACCAGCTCCACATTGCAACCAGCCACGCCCTCAACCGAAGTCTGGGGCTTTGAATGTACCAGGAGAATAAACATCTAAATTCTCTGTTCAGGTTTAATTAAATAGAGTATTAGAGCCTGCCAGATGGGTCTCTTGGCACTCTCTCAAATCATATATAGACATAATTAAAGTTAGAGTTGTTTGTGTAGGTCTGGGAACCATGGGATACTTTACATGTTATGAGTTTGATTTGTGTTTAAACACATTGCATGAGTGGGGAGAAAGAGAAGAAACCTTTGTCAGAGAAATTTCAGATAAAGTATCAGAACCACCAGAAAACATGATCACTTATTCATTCATTTCTTCAACAAAACTTAAATTGAGTGTCTACTATTTGCAGGATGCCATAAAAAGCACTGATTTCTTGGGAACTTATATTTCACTGAGAGAGAGAAAAAATAGGTCCAGAAATTAATAAAAACAACACTGTATTGTAATAATGCTACAAAAGAAAAAAGCAGAATTCCAACAGAGTGAGCAGTAGGGACATTGCTGTGAGGAAGTAAGGCAAATACACCTGCACTGATAACAAACTGAGAAAAATGTAAAATATTTTTCCCAAATATTTTCAATAGCATGCCATTGTTTTATTAATAAATGATTCAAACCTAGAATCAATGATTGACAACATCCTTTTTGTCTTTATCTTTCATGATTTATCCTTATTACATATACTATTCTTGGAACAAATGGGACTAGTAATATACACCCTGGGCTTTCCTGACTCTTTTGTGTTTACTCATATTTCCTTTGGCCTAGCAGATACTTTCAGGACTATCGCATGCCCCAATCCTGTTGTACTTCAAGGTCAAGCCCCAATGTCACCTCCTTCAGTCCTTCTATCCTGGTCTCCGAATCCCTTCTTTCTACCTAATACATATATAATTTTTCATTATTCCTGTTTTATACATTTGAATACAATTTTAAGGTTTATTTATTTTGAGAGAGTGAGTGCACAATTGGGAGAAAGGCAGAGAGAGAGAGAGAATCCTAAGCAGGCTCCACACTATCAGCATGGAGCCCAACACAGGGCTTGAACTCATGAAGCATGAGATCATGCATGACCTAACCCTAAACCAAGATTTGGATGCTTAACTGACTAAGCCAACCCAGGCACTTCTTATTTGAATACAAAATTTAAGTTTCACCTCTTGTTTCTCTTTTTAATCTAAGGATTCTATAAGTGTGATGTCTTGTTTAATAATAGTAAATTTAGCTTGTTGCCTTCTAGGCATTCAGTAAATATTCTTTGAATAGAAGTAAATGAAGTCTAACCAGCAGAAAGCCTGGCAGACTGAAATCACAGAAATTTTATACCTGAGTCACAGACATGGTATTAAACTAGATTTTCCCCCCAAACAAATCCTATGACAAGGACTCAATATAAGGAAATTTTTATTTGCCTGTTTCTGTTTTATTTTTTGTTTTTGAAGGTTATATTAGAAAGTGTTGTGAGTGAGCAAATAAGAGATGAAAGAAAGGGAAGCCAATAAAGAGTATATTATATTGATGAGTGGGTTTCCAGTGTGGGCAACTGGGGCACATTCTTGCTGTGGAACTCTAAGACTGTGTGAAAAATGATTCAGAGTTTTCTTTCTGAAGGGAGAAGAAGGGTGAGGAACTGTCCTTCAGTGGTTAATGATTGCTCATGGGATGTTTAGCATTAAGTTTGTCCTAATTTTGTCCATTTGACATCATTTGACTTCCATGACTATTGTGTTCATTTTTCAAGAACTGTGCTGGAAAGGTGCTATCTAAAAATTTAGGAGTCTGTTTTACTGTGAGTGGTGGGGCTCTAAGAATGATCCCAAAGTTGTAGATGAGCCTTGTGCTCTCTGATTTAACTTTTTTTTTGCTTTATATTTCCAAAACAATCATCTAAAGGGATTATATAGCCTATCAAGGGTAACAGAGCCTGTTAAACTCCCTAAAGGGTGTGACTGAAGGTAAACCTTCCTCAACTGACACAGCATTCTTTTAAAAATGGGATTGAGATAGTGCTTATATAAATGTGACAGTAGTGCTTGAAGAAGAGGTATTGACACTCTGGTCCTCCTTGACATTCTAGGAGTTTCAGACCAAAGCCCTGGGACCAGGCATTCTGCAGGGGTTAGAGCTCTCCCTTCTTGAACCCAGTGTCTATAAAAGAAATTATGTTCAAGTCCAGTTTTTGTTCCTGGAAAGGAAGCCTTTGAACCTTGAAGAGCATGGTTGGATGAGATGCTTTAGGAGGGGCAGGTGTCCATCACATAGTATCTGAGATACCCCACAGAGAGCCGAGGGCCATCAGAGTAGATGTTACAGACGCTGTTATGCTTGATCCAGTGTTCCTAAAGGATGAGTACTTCAAGGCCTCTGAAGGGATCATGGGAATGCTGAGCATAGCAAGGCTATTATGGTGCTGATTACATTTCAATAAGAAAGTCTCCAGCTGTGAATGGCAATAAAAGAAATTGCTGTAGATAACCTTAGCAAAGATAACTGCCTCTAGCTTTAAGATGTATTGATCATGCCTTGAGTCAAAGGAGTTCCGCTTAACAAAGAATTGTGGAAGTTCTAGCTGCCTGCTAAGAAAGCATGACCCATGAGATGCTAACTTTTGATTAATGAAGATTATAAGAGACTAAGAAAAGCCTTCCACAAAATGAGATTTTTGGGAAGGCTCACCCAGAGTCAGGCACTTAGCTGTGAAGGTAGCATCAGAAGGCAGTCACAGATGATATATATACCCCTTTGCTCCCTACTGGATCCCAAATTGCAAAGGAAGAAAAATTGATAACTCAGACACATGATAGCATTGTCAAAATCACATGAAGTCATCTGCGTGAGTTGTGAAACAAGTCATTGTTGTATTTGTTTGTTGGCTATATACAACTATGATCATTGATTTCATCAAGATAGGGAATAAAAATACAGAGAAGCTATGAAGTCTGGATGAAATTGGACTCTTTACTAGTTATTAATTACTTAGAGTTAAGAGAAAAAAATTGTCACCTAGTGTCTCCTAAGTTCTACCACCCTCAGAGTTGATACTTTGTGCCTGTATCTTGGCCGTTAGCTTTTTATGGTCTCAGTCACTCATAGCTACAATTCAAGAGAAGATATTTTGGGAGGCCTAGGGTTTTTTTTTTTTTTTTTTTTTTTTTTTTTGCCTACTTTTCACATTGTCTGACTGGCACTTACTATAAAATACTGCTTTACTTCATGCTTTCTCTTCATATTTATGGCCAATACACATTTGCTGATGCCTTCCTCATGGAGGCATGCATAACCCAGAAGATAAATTTGATCTTTCAAAGCTTTATCCACAGATCAGATCTACTCTTTTCATGTCTTCTTTCTATTCTAAAGCTTTCAAAATGAAAAAGAGAAGAAATATTACCCCAAATCTAAGTCTTTTGTAAATTTTATTTTTCAAATGATCATACAGTAAAATTAAATTTTTTGGTGTAAAGTTCAATGAATTTTAACATGTAGATAGATTTATGTAACAACCACTATGACCAGGATGGAGACAGTTCTATCACCCCCAAAGCTCTCTGTACTATCTCTTTATAGTTGCCCCCTCCCTTGGCAGCCACTAATCTGTTCTCTGTTACTGCAGCTTTGTCATTTTGAAAATGTCATATGGGTTGGAATCATACAGTGCGTTATATTGTGAGATTGATGATCTGGATAGAATAGATAATGAAAATCAGTGAAAGGTACCTTCTAGATTGTGTGACATGGAAAACTTGTACAAAAGTTTAATTAAGGCAATATTGTTGAACTAGGGTTGGTCAGAACATGCTTTATGAAAGAGGTCAAGTGTAGAGGTTGGGTCTCAGAGAAGTACAGAATTTTTATTAATGCCAAAAACAAAGAATAACATTTCAGAGACCAGAGAAAAATAAAGTATAGCTAAGGAAGCTAGGAAACTAGTGTGATTAGATAGGAAGAATCCAAGCATCTTTGTAGGCTCTTAAAAGGGAAAGCCACGTAAGCAAAGAAATAGTATTTAAAGATTAAATAGGCAGAAGTGTATGAGATGTGTTACCTAGCATATAATATTTGGAAGATAAAGATGATGGTTGAAGCCTCAAGAGCTCTGTGAAGGAGAGAGGGCAGAGGGAATCAGCACAGGGTCAAAGACAAACTTGAATGATGGCTGGGGGTAAGGGGGAGGAGACCTTTAAAAGACTTAAAAAAGAAACAGAGAAAGAGCAATTGCAGAAATTAGATGAGAACCAATTCTTATAAGAGAGGCAGGAAATCAAAACATGAAATGGCATACAGAATTTGAAAGAGTATGAAGTAGAGAAACCATTTGTGAAGTTGGAGAAATTTGGTTGCAGTGAAATTAAGAGCATAAGGGCCAGATTGCAATGAGGTTAAGTGGTTACACTGAAGATGAAAAGGAAGAAATCAGGGCAGACATGTTTATGGATTGGCCCCATACTTAGGAATAGCAGGATCAAGTGAAGGGCTTATAAGCTGAATGATAAGCATAAGCATTGAAGGCAAGGAGGAGTAGTAAGTAAAAACAACAGAGCCAATATCCACCATGTTGTGGCAAATGGCAAGATCTTTCTTTCTTATTGCTGAGTTAATATTATATATATCTCTCACATCTTTTTCTGTTCACCTATTGATGGACGCTTGGGTTGTTTCCATATCTTGACTATTGTAGATAATGCTGGAATAAACATAGGGTTGCCTATATCTTTCCAAGTTAGTGTTTTCATTTTCTTTGGGTAAATACCCTATAGTGGAATACTGGATTATATGGTAATTATATTTCTAATTTTTTAAGGACCTTCCAAACTGTTTCCCACAGTGACTGTACCAACTTGCATTCCTACCTACACAAATGCATGAGAGTTCTTTTTTTCCTACATCCTCACCAACACTTCTTATTTCTTGCCTTTTTGATTCTAGTCATTCTGGTAGATGTAAGGCAATACCTCATTGTGCTTTTGATTTGCATTTCCCTGATGATTAGTGATATTGAGCATCTTTTCATGTGTCTGTTGGCTATTTATATATCTTTTATGGAAAAATGCCTATTCAGATTGTCTACCCATTTTTTAAATTGGATTATTTGTTTTTTTGTTTTTTGTTTTGTTTTGTTTTTTGGTATTCAGTTGTATCACAAACTCTGCCTGATTTAAAGAAAGGACTCCTAATTCTGAGAAAATAAATTAATATTGAAGTAAACTGATAACAACAATTCATCAATATAAGTGTGATCATTTATAAACATTTTCATAAAGATTTTTATTTCACCAACTAGTATTATTTAGAGTGATAATAAAAACTACCACTACAGTGTAGCAGTAGGTGAAGATTTCCTAAACCTCATTATAAAGACACCACAATTCTCTCCTGGAACTCAACCATGTCAATCACACAGTAGTATCCCAAAGCATTTGCCTCCAATTATCTTGAATCGAAGAATCTCTCATAGTTGTTAGTATCGAGCAAGCTGAAATTTTAAACAAGGCTTTGCTTGCAACCAAAATTGATTTCTGGAATTCTCTCTAGCATGGCTTTTCTGACAAGGCTATTTCTAGATTACCCAGTGTCTGGGCTTAGCTCATGTTGCTTATGCAACTTTAATTTTTGCCTCTAACCTGCAACCTGGTCCCTCTGCCAATCACAGCTGGAAGCATCCTCCCATGTTATGGACCTTTTCATCAACTGAGCTCTACCAATCACTACTATCGACCTCCTACTCCTCATAAAATAAAAACAGAGATTTCGAGGGCTTCTTGACATTTTGCTCCGGTTCCCTAAAGACCCATCCAGGACACCTCCATGGATCTGCTTTACTCTGTAAGGATGATCTATTTCACAATGACCTTACCATAACTCAAAGTAATCTTTAAAATAAACCTTGTGGGACAGGCTAGGGCATATTGATTACCTCTCCTCTACACTCGTGTCCTGGATAGAAGCCAACCAGACTCCTGTGAATTCTGGAAACTTACAACTTTCTATTAAAGAAGGATGGCAGTAGGAAACTGCCAACACCTAGGCCCCAAACAGAATTTAAAACTGTTAATCCCTGGCACTCTCTTGATGCCATTCTTCCTTAGGCTTGAGAACATGTAAATTCAGTTCTTAATATTTGAAATGGGCAAAGGTTTTTCAGAAGCCCTATAAATCTTTATTGTATTCTCTCTGGATTTCATGTCCATTTTACTTTAGTATGTTTTCCTAAATTTATTGAGTAATCAAAATGTGGCGGAGTTAATAATCAGGAGCTATGTTAGTCAATTCTCTGTAGTTGATTATTGCCTACATTCCAAAGAGCATTACTGGGTTCTGCTTTTATTTTTGTAGAGAGGTAATGAGCAATGGGAAATGGGCTGCCTTTGCCTGACAGGAGATGTGAACTCTTAGAACAAGAATGTCTCTATAGAGACAAAGTAGAACAAGAACTTTTCCAAATTGGGCTGTGGCTCAGACCTATATGAAGATGGACAAACCAGTCACTGCATGGTACAATTTGCTAGTCACTTCTGCCTCCAATTTCTCTCCTAAAACACATTTCAGAGATCCTGAATTTCCCAATGAAATTAATATATTTGAATTAAATATTACCTTCCTCCAGGAGGTTCTCTTTTGAGAGGTAACATGTAAGTCATTACCACTGTAGTACAAATTAGGCTTTCAGATTTATCTTTTGCCATATCAAGAGTGTATGAGAACATTGGATTTGAGGGAACAGCCATAGGCAAAGAGGAAAGAGGATTCTTTTGGAAAAAGGAGGCATGTGAGAGTCAACAGTTTGGTAAAATCTGCTTTGGATTAGTCTTCCTAAGCTGGTGATAATTCTGTGTTGAAATGTCATTGACCTCTTTGCTGACAGAGCCATTGCCATGCTCTATGGCATGTCCCAGAGAGACATGGAAAAGAAAGCAATACTTTGCTCTGTGAAGGCAGAACAGACCTTCAAAACTCATTAGCACTGTTTGCCTCATGTAAAGGAGAAAATGATAAGAATTCCTAATTCATCTTATTGGAAAAACTTATTCTGTAAGTTACTAGTCCAGTGAGAGAACCCATGTTTATAACACAATGACCCCCTCTCCCATTACCTTGTAAAGTGTGGAATAACTTCAGGGATAGTGTCTAATATTTCAGAAAATGAAGAAAACTGTCTTCATAAAAGGCCTACTTAAACTAGGTCACCATTTTCTTGGAAGCAAAGAGGTCAGTAGAGAATAATGTCAAGAGAAAAATTGTATAGTCTACACTGGAATCTGAAGGAACTGTTGTGCAAGGAATAGCTACAGGGCTCTAACGCTCAAATTGGACTGATGAATAAAGAATCATGCATGGATGCCAAGGGAAAGGTCAAGTGAGGCAGGAGAAAATGAAGGCTTTACCAAAAGGCTAAGAGCATGCCTGAGCACTAAGAGAGTAGACATTTAAAAAATAAATTAGACCAGAGGTGAATGGAGAGTAAAACTGTAGTGGTGTGGTAAGAGATTCCTTGTTGTAATGTGGGTAGGATATAGCCAGGAGAAGGTGAAATATTGGGAAAATTGGATTCAAGCCTGCTCAGCAAAGCCCCCCCCCCACAAAAGATGGTTATGATAAATGAAACCATCTGCTGGTATGAAATTGTAAATGACAAAGAAGAAAAGGAGGGAAAGCTAAATAATTTATTGTTGCTCCATAGGAGATCTCAAATGAATCCATCTTTCCACCTGTCATTAGCCAAAAATGGAAGAAAGGTCACAAGACCCACAATCAACATAGAAATTGACACAACTCAATTAGACTTTGTTATTTTAAACGTTTATTTATTTTTGAGAGAGAAGGAGAAAACATAAGCAGCAGAGGGGCAGAAAGAGAGGGAGACACAGAGTCTGAAGCAGGCCCCAGGCAACGAGCTGTCAGCACAGAGCCTGACGTGGGGCTCAAACCCATGAACTGTAAGATTGTGACCTGAGCCAAAGTCAGACACTTTAAGCAACTGAGCCACCTAGGTGTTCGTGACAGGAATCAATTAGAATGGGATCAGGAAACTAAAGGCAGAGGGAGTGGAGTCAGATGAGGAAGTGGGAGACCTAAGAAAGCTCATTTTCAGTTATGCTCAGAACAAGGAAAACTAGAAAAATTAGCTCTTCTGCTAGAAGCAAATGGAGTAAGAGGAATAGATAAAGTAGAACCACGTAATCCCAACTTTATTTCTTCTCTGCCAAGAAGGGATAGACTTGGCCCAGTTAAGAGAAATTTGTCTGTGAAAATGTTCAGGAAATACTCAGATCCTCTCAGGATCTACCTAGCATCTACCTAGAAGAAAGATGTTTTTGTGAATGTGATTCTACGCTATAACCACAATGATTACTAACAGCTATTTTCTTATTTTGATCTATTTAAAATTATACATGCTTTTTTATAATGCCTGTAGGTTAGTGACTTTTAAACTTCTTGATCCTGACCTACAGTAAGAAATAATTTTATATCACATCCCAATATATGCACAGACATAACTAACTAAAACAAAATTTTTTAAATATTTTATTTATTTTTGAGAAAGAGAGAGACAGCATGAGCATAGGAGGGTCAGAGAGAGAGGGAGACAAAGAATCTGAAGACAGGCTCCAGGCTCTGAGCTAGCTGTCAGCACAGAGCCTCACGTGGATCTCGAACCCACGAACCATGAGATCATGACCTGAGCTGAAGCCGAGACTGAGCCACTCAGGTACCCCTAAAGCAAAATTTGTGTAAGTATCTATCTACTACTTGAGTTGTTTGGATCTATGTTATGCTCTGCTATCCTGTCCTATTCTATTCCCTTTCTCAACAATGTAGACTGTGACCTACTAAGTTGATGTCATGATTCACCAATTGGATGGCACCCCACAGTTTGAAAACCATTGTTCTAGATTATGAATAGGATACTGACTAAATGGATTCGGGCCTGTTATTTGTTCATTACTGAGATATATTTTGCCATATTCTTCTTCTTACTGAAAGTAATCATTAGTTTTTACCTTATGTAAGGTAAGCACGTTCACGAGATTCAATATTATGTGGCTTGATTACAAATGTCTGAGCTAACCCCTAACTTCCAACAAAGTCCTTACCTGTTTTAGGGTTAAGAGCATGAAGCTGAACAATGTTGCTGGTGATATGTTTTGTAACCAAAAGCTTTGCAAACGACTTTTAGGGTTTTAAAGTGAAATATTTACATTTAGAACCATATTTAAATGTATCAGGGGAAGAAAACACTGACTGGAAAAAAAAACTGATGGGAAATAGTTACAAATAGGCTTGTGAATCCTCATTCCCATGGTTTAATTTACTTATTTTTTTTGTAAATTTGATTTTTTAAAACAAGCTTTCCACAAAAACACCTATAGGAGCCCAATTATCTATACTCATCTCCTCTCCAAAAGCAATATTTTCAATATAATCACATAAAAATATGTATAAATAATTTTCTAATAATTAACCAATTTGACTAATACACCCAAACCAGTAATGTTTTTAAATTTTTTAATGTTTATTTTTTATTTTTGAGAGAGAGAGATGGAGTGCAAGTCGGGGAGAGAATGAGAGGGAAGGAGACAGAATCCGAAGCAGGCTCCAGGCTCCAAGCTGTCATCACAGAGCCTGATGTGGGGCTCGAACTCATGAACTGTGAGATGGTGACCTAAGCTGAAGTCAGATGCTTAACCAACTGAACCACACAGGTAGGTGCCCCACACCCAAACCAGTTCTCACTTCAATTCATGTCTTTGTGTTATTTGTCCTTCATAGGTGCCCAGGACTCTCAAGACTAGGCAAAGTTTGCTCTACCAATTTCATAGCCTATACCTCTCAGACCATATAGTTTGACATTGCCATAATGTTGATCAAATAGTAAAAGGAGATAATAACTATTGGTTTAGTTCAGGACACTGCGTTTTCTTTGTACTTAGCCTCTTGTTTTATTTTGAGGCAGAACTTAGGCCGAAAAATCTTATCTAGAGCAGTTTTGTGGACAGCAGCAGGAAACAAAATTACATTCTGTGACCTCTATATTGCTACTCTTCTGTCCGAATGTTTATCTTGTACATAGCAGATAAGCATTTGAGCTCAAATTTCTGAATCTTCTCCAACCTTTTCTCCTAGTAATTTCCCTGCATTGATCTTATCCAACCAAGTTTTTTTTTTACCTACTGATCTCAAGCACTCTGCATTAGCCCACTTATATGTCTTTGATCACAAAGGTCTTTATCCGATATGACCTTGTCCTCTGTCCATATCTTTACCATTTCAACAACTAAGCCCTGCCATCTTAAAACAAAACAAACTAAGACAAAACAAAAAATACTTTTATCTATGCCAGCTCAAGGCGGTTGCTCTCACCTCTTAAGTACCTATTATCTGTAAAACTTACTTGCCAGTTAAGGGCTCTTTGAAGTGGTATAGTGTCTGCTTTTCTTATATATATTTTTAAAGATTTTATTTTTAAGTCCTCTCTATTCTCAATGTGGGGCTGAGATCAAGAGTCATATGCTTTACTGATTGAGCCACCCAGATGCCCCTGTTTTTCTTGTATTTTTAAGTAACTTTTCACTGATGCATGTCTTGGATGTTTGTCTAAACCATTAGTTCCACTGACATCATGTATTCTTTGCTACAAATATTCCTAAGAAATGTATTGAGTGCCTGCTATGTATCAAACACTGGGATAGAAAGAGCTGACATGTGAACATTGATCATCCACATATATTTCAAAATATGAACTAATACGACTAGTCCTATGTCTAGAACTTGCTCATGTTTCTCTTAGAGGACTGCCAGTGAATTCACTAGAATTTCATGTGCTCTTCAGTATTTCCTGGCTTCCGTGTATTTAGGTGGGGTTATGCGACTAATTCTCACTCATATAATATGAACAGAAGTAATGTGTCATTCTAGTTGGAGGCAGAAGAGAGTAAGATGTACGTTACATCACTGTGACTAGAAATGAAAGACTTGAGATGGCAGAGTTTTAAGTTGGAGGCGGCCTGGTTCTGACTCTCCATATGAAGAAACAGAATACCCATGCAACCTGTATCAGATGGTGACATGAGTGAGAAATACACCTTCATTGTGTTAAGCCAAGAAGATTTGCATTTAAAAACATGTTTTAATGTTTATTTATTTCAGAGAGAGAGAGAATGTGTGTGTGTGTGAGCAGTGGAAGGGCAGAAAGAATATGAAGCAGGCTCCAGGCTCTGAGCTGTCAGCACAGAGCCCGAGATGGGACGCGAACTCAGAAACAGTGAGATCATGACCTGAGCCGAAGTTGGATGCTGAACCAACTGAGCCACCCAGGCACCCCAAGATTTGCATTTTTATTTGTTATTGAAGGATAGCTTATTTGACCCTGATTATGACAGAGTAATAATTTTGTGTATGTTCATGATCAGATCATTAAAGATGTTTGAGTGGTGCCCGGGTAACTCAGTCAGTTAAGCATCCAAATCTTGGGGCGCCTGGGTGGCTCAGTCGGTTAAGCGCCAGCTTTGGCTCAGGTCATGATCTCATGGTTCATGGGTTCGAGCCCCGCATCGGGCTCTGTGCTGACAGCTAGCTCAGAGCCTGGAGCCTGCTTCAGATTCTGTGTCTCCCTCTCTCTTGGACCCTCCCTTGCTTGCGCTGTCTCTCTCTGTCTCTCAAAAATAAATAAAAAACATTAAAATTAAAAAAAAAAAGCGTCCAAATCTTGATTTCCTCTCAGGTCATAATCTCCCGGTTTGTGAATTTGAGCTCTGTGCAGGGCTCCACACTGATAGTGCAGAGTCTATTTGGGATTCTCCCTGTCTCTCTCTCTCTGTCCCCCCCATCTCTCTCTGCCCCTCCCTTTTGCACATGCTCTCTCTCCCCCTCAAAATAAATTCATAAACTTAAAAATTTTTTTAAAAGATGTTCAAATGATGTTAACTCTGACTCAGTTATAGGATCCTTAAGAGTAGAGATGTTATGTTGATCTATATCCTTTTTAGTGTCCAGACCTGTGCTGGGCCAATGCTTTCCATGTGTTCTCTGGCAAACCAGCATTCCACATCCTTGATGAAGGAAGGGTGAGGTTCTGACTAGTGGATATTTGGATATGGCATCAGACTGGGGGAAATGTGAAAGCACTAAGTATGTCGTTCTCTTTTTAGGATGTAAAATGACAGGAGATATCTACTTTATATAGATACATCTATAGATTGCTCTCTCCTATCATGTTGCCTCAGTACTGCTAATCTTGAAATTATCAGACAGAATAAATTCATGATCATACACCAAACTAAAAAACAGATATATATTTGCCTGGTATACAGATCATCTCCCAAAAAAGTAAACGAAAGAAAAACAATCCTCAAGTAAATATTTTCTGCAAGAAGAAACTATTAATGAATAGTATTCTTCTTGCATAAATATGAATAATTCAGATGCAAAAATGTAAGAATGTAAACTCAGCCTCATGACAACTTCATCCTATCTTTCTGCACAGTCTGTTTATTTGTTATAAAATGCTATCTCTTTAAATCTTTTCAGCAATCCCAGAGAGGTAGAAAGGAAGGCTTTATCATCTGCAGATTGGAGATGAGGAAACTTCAACCCAAAGGCATAATACTGCTTGCTCAGGGCCCCTCAGCGGCTCCGTGGTTGGGCGGCCTAAGCTCAGTTCTGCTGACTCCTAGTCTGGGGCCATTCCTATTCCATCACACTGTACGATATGAAGATCATTACCGTAAGGCCAGTGACAGATAGGGCAGCTCAGTGTGGAGCAAGGGGCGAAACCATCAGACTTTTCGGATGCAGTTCACTGATGACTGGAGGTACTCTACTATCTCATTCAGAGCTGCACATACTTGAGACACAAAGAAGCACAGTTCAGCCCTGTCGTTTTGATGTCTTTGGGCATGGCCTTCCCAGACAATCAGGTACGGCACCCTCCTTTGCATAGTTGATGGCCTTTCGTGAAGACTATCAAACATATCTGCTGAGACTGCACTGCACTAAATGAAATGGCTGTCACTAAGCCATCTGGTGCATTTGAGGTTTTTTTCCCCCTCTAAGATGCAAGTTTTCAGTTTGCACAGCACTTCAAATTCTTAATACACTTGACTAAGTCATTAATATTTCACTTTCATTACCATGTATTAATAACACAAGAATTTAGAATGATCTTGTTCATCTAACTCCTAGAAAACAAATAATTACATTCGTGCATATTGATTGTCAGATAACTAAAGATGTTTAGCCTGGAGCTATGAGAAATCCACCAGCAGGCCCAGTGTTTGTTCTTAGCCATGTTCGAAGTGCATCAAGCTGATATCTCTGAAACACTAGAGACAGCAGGAGAGAAGTTCCAGGCATTAGAAGAGGGAGCCCTTGAATGGACCCCATGCAGTTCCCCACAATCCTCTGGGAGGCTGTTTTTTCATCAGGGGGTTGAAAATCTTGAAGCATACTTAAAGGAAAGGCTAAGAACTTTGTCCTATGAGGATTGTTTGATCTTGTTTTATTTTTTTGGTGTGCAGGGCTGGAGTCTCATTATCTTTCCTTTCCTTCTCCTGTCTTGATTAATGGGACATGTTCTAGTGGTGGAAAAGTGGCTTAGACCTTGTTCAGTGATTCACCGTTTATTCAAATAAAGAGTTGATATGTGTCTACCAAGAGCTGGGAACTGGACTAGATCACTGGCAATTTAACATGGACAAAACAGTGTTGTTTCTCACTTAACAGTGGGAGAGACAGACAATATACAAGTGCGCTAACTTAAAAAACATTCTTCTATGACAGTTTTTCTCCCCCAGCTTTATTTAAATATAAGTGACACATAACATTGTATAAGTTTAAGGTATGCAGTGTGATGATTTGATATACATTTTTATTGTGAAATGATTACCACATTAAGCTTTGTTAACACACCCATTACCTCACACGGTTACCTTTCGAGGTGTGTGTGTGTGTGTTAAGAACATTTAAGATCTCCTGTCTTAAAAACTCAATATACAATACTGTATTGTTAACTATAGTAATCATGCTATACATTAGTTATGTCCCTAGAACTTATTTCTTTTATAACAGGAAGTTTGTACCCTTTGACCACCATCTCCCATTTCTCTCACCCTCTCTGCCCCTGGAAAGCACCAATAAGCTTTTTGTTTCTATGAGTTTGTTTGTTTTAGATTCCACAGAAATGATATCATACAGTATTTGTCTTTCTATTCGACTTATTTAACTTAGTGTAATGCCGTCAAGGCCCATCCATGTTGTACAAATGTCGGGGTTTGTTTCTTTTTTGTGGTCCAATAATTTTCCATTGCACATATACATCACATCTTCTTTATCTATTCATCCACTGACAGATACTTAGATTGTCGTGGCTATTGTAAATAATGCTGCAACAAACATGGGGATGCAGATATCTCTTTGAGATAGTGATGATTTCATTTCCTTCAGATATATACCCAGAAGTGGGATTTCTGGATCAGATAATAGTTCTATTTGTAATTTTTTTGAAGAATCTGTGTATTGTTTTCCACAGTGGGTTTACAGATTTGCATTCCTGCCGACTGTGCACAAATATTCTCTTTTCTCCACATCTTCAGGAGCACTTGTTGTATCTTTTTGGTAATAGCCATTACCATAGGTGTGCGGTGATATCTCATTGTGGTTTTGGTTTGCATTTCCCTGATGGTAAGTGGAGGTGAGCACCTTTTCCTAGACCTGTTAGCCCTTTCTATGTCTTCTTTGGAAAAATATCTCTCCGGGTCCTTTGCCTATTTTAAAATCAGCTTATTATTATTAATTTTTGCTAATGAGTTATATGAGTTCCTCAGATAGTTTGGATATTAATCCCTTATCAGGTATATGGTTTGCAAATATTTCTCCATAGGTTGTCTTTTCATTTTGTTGATTGTGGGGTTTTTTTGCTTGTTTGTTTTGTTATTGTTTTTGTTTTGGTTTGTGGAATCTTTCTAGTTTAATGTAGCTCCCGCTGTTGAGTTCTGCTTTGGTTGCTTGTGCTTTTGTTGTCATATTAAAAAAAGTCATCATCAAGATCAAAGTCAAAGGGCCTTTTCTCTATGTTTTCTTCTGGGAGTTTTATGTTTTCAGGTCTTATATTTAGTCTTTAATCCATTTTGAGTTAATTTTTGTCAGTGATGTAAGGTAGAGGTCCACTTTCATTCTTTGACATGCGATCATCCAATTTTTCCAGCACCGTTTATTGAAGAGACTGTTTTTCCCCCATTGAGTTATCTTGGTTTTCTTGTCAAATATTAGTTGATTCTGTATACATGGGTTTATTTCTGGGATCTTGATTCTGTTCTATTGGTCTATCTGTCTTTATGCTAGTGAGCTGACTTGACAAACAAGGCATTTTCAGACTATGATAAGTGCTGATAAAATAAAATAGGCTACGCTGATATTTTTGTGTGTAGAAGGAGAGAAACCTATTTTAGATGAGGGTCAAGGATGTTCTAGAAGATGCTTGGGCTAAGATAAAGGATGAGAAGCTAGGCATATGAGGAACTAGGAGGAGTAATGGCCACAGGGAACAGTGGTATAAAGGCCACAAGGAAGGTAAGTGCTCAACTGATGGCTGGAACTAAAAAGGCCAGATGGATGAAGACGAAAGAGAAAATGACATCAGACGAAGTTCAAAAGAAAGGTGAGGTGGATGATCATGAAAGCCTGTGATAAGAAGTATGGATTTTCGTCTTAGAGTAGGCATGCTTTGAAACCTTGAAGGGTGTTAAACAAGGGAGTAGCATCAGAGGGGAAAGAAAGATAGGAATCAAGTTTCTAGCCTTTGTTAACTGGCAGATGGTGATTCTAACCATTAAGTTAGGGAAGCCTGGGGGATAGAAGAGGAAAAGTGGAGAACTCAGTGAAGAGAGATCAACTGGAAGACAACCTTTTAAATCCTGGTATCTTTTAAATAGTGTGGTCATTTGTCCTGCTGCCCAGGATAGTCTAATTTATAGCTGTTGTCCCCAAATTATTAATTATGTCTTTTTTTAGTCAAAAATATATCAGTTTGGTTAGTAATGCATTTGGGCATGTTAATCGATATTTCTCCAGTCCCTCTTCTTTTTATTATATCTTCAAGGCAGAAAAGAGAGCTTTCGCATGCCAGATGCTTGTTTTTCCCGCCATTATCTGGTCATGTCTCCCTTTCCTGAGTGGGGAAGTTGATAAGTCAGTCCAGAGGAGATATGCTTTCCTCTTTTGCTTTCCCATGTTGTTCACCACTCCCCACTCCCCATTATCCACTCTCAACTAAGTTATGAAGTACTTTCAAATACTGGTGGGAAATGCTTCACTGGGGAAAAGTTTACTACATCACACTATGAAGCTTTCTTCCTCAAACCCACCATCATGGGGCACCTGGGTGGCTCAGTCGGTTAAGTGTCCGACTTTGGCTCAGGTCATGATCTCACAGTTCGTGGGTTCGAGCCCCATGTCGGGCTCTGTGCTGAGAGCTAGCTCAGAGCCGGGAGCCTGTCAGATTCTGTGTCTCCTTCTCTCTGACCCTCCCCTGCTCACACTATGTCTCTCTCTAAAATAAAACATTAAAAAAACCCCACCATCTTCCAGGCAACACAGAGTAAGGTTGTAGATAGCAGCTGTGCTGTAGGTGGAGAAGAGCTAAGGAGGCTGGTCACAGCTGGGGTTTTCAGGACACACAAGTCCAGATAAAGAGTCTGTACCAAGATTATTCTCCTCTTTGAGCCTCCACATCAAGGCAACGGTAACAACTTTTTTTTTTTTTGCCCTTTTTAATTTTTTGAATTGAGATCTACTTCCCCAGCATCAGAGCATCAAAATTCAACTTCAGGACTTACAAGCCAAGTCAGTCTTAAATGACTGTGAGGTTTTTCATGCTCAGTATTTTGTCTTTCTCCCATTCTCTTTCATTGTATCTTGCTTTCCCTTTACACACACCCTAAGCCTTAAAAGTACTGAGTGATTTGTCCTACTATATATCACATGCTCTCACACTATGTCTCAGCACATGGAATTTTTTTCTGTCTGTAACTGTCACCTGCCTGACCAATTCCTACTTAACTGCCAAGGTTAAGTGCATTGATTTCAGGGAAACTATCTGATTATCATAATATACCTGAGATTGAGCATAGGTGCAAGGATGGAAAATAAAGAACCATAGGGTTGGGTGGTGGTGATATAAGGGAAACAGGACCCTCCAGGTTTATCCAGAGGCTACATTGGCAGAAAAAAACACAGCTTCAGGCCCTCAGGAGTATGATACCTCTCCTTCTTAGAATTCATACGAGCACCTTTCACTCCTTCTACGAAGGCCACTTAAGTCCCCAAACCGTCTCATTTGGAACTGGAGACTACAGCCTTTTCTCATTCCCCCGAATCTGTGGAACTGGCAGAGACGATTCACCATGCAAAAAAGCTGGCTAAGAAGGGAGGAGAACACTCTTTTTAATAAGCAGATGGTCTCTATAGATGAGAGAGTGTTAACATTAAAAACATATGCTCAGTACCAGGGAGGGAGAAACACAAAAGAGGATCACGAGGCACATGGTCTCTGTAAACAAGTAGTCTTTGTGGACGGTTCCCATGTGAGGGAAACAGCTTTACAGGGTATGAAGAAACTTCCCTGAATAATTCTGACTTCATCTGCAAGATTGTTTACCTGACATGAATTATAATAGCACATTACCAAGAAATGACATCTGCAAAGATGATAGTTAGATGAGCTTGTGTTTATTTGTTTGGTTTTGTTTTCCAGCCCATTTGATGAAATAAAAGCATTAGGAAATAGTCACGGTGATCTTGCACTCAATCTCAGTGTTTGCACAGAGAAACATAACTAACTTTGTGTCAGCATTTGAGATGTGCTGTGTAGCTGTCTAACATTTATAGAAGGAAACAGAAACAGGCATAAAGACAGTCCATACTCATTATTACTCCAGTGATGTAACTTCTAATTTGTGTGCTACTTTGATTTTAGAGCAAGAAACTGTATCAGTGGAGGGCACTGAGTAGACACTAAAATAGCACCATGCCGCAGGATACTGGCTATAGGTTAAATTTAGCTGGGTTCATCTTATTCTTATTTCAGCAAGTGAAAGTTGATATAGAAGCATGACTCATATTACAATCAGGTAGATGTATTTTTTACACTAAAAAACACACAGAGAGGTGATGAGAAAGATGATAAGCTAAACTACAATGTAAATAAATGAGCACTGGATTGGGAGTGGAAAGGTCTTGGTTCTTCCACTAACTGGCTGGTGACCTTGGTTACGTTTGTGTTATTACTATTGACTTCATTTCTTTGACTGTAAAACAAAGTGGTTAATCTAAATCAGGCATCACAAACTCAGATTTCTACATGGTCCAGGCTGGTATCTTACATGAGTGAAACTGCCCAAGTGTAAGGCTATAGGGGGTGGTGGGACTCGTGATGAACTAAAGAGGACACATTTCCTTTAAATGGGAAGCTGCAACTTAGCTCCAGGCAAATATTGGTATTTGGGAATGGAGGAACAAGTGTTTCTAGAAATTCTAACTTTTCAAACTTTCAAGCTGATTATCCAGGTTTTATAGCTCAGGTTTTCAAGGTGAGTAATTCGTTTAAATTTCAAAAGAAGAAAAAAACAATGTATGGGTGTCAACAGGCTACATAATGGCCCATGATCTAAATAAAAGTGAGAACTCTAGCCTAAGTGATCTCCAGGGTGTCTTTGTTTTTAAAATCCTAGAGTTCTACGATAGAAATTGAAGCAAGAGGAATTCACTTCTGCTCAAAACAGAACATGTTATTTTTTAATCTGCAAAGAAAAGGGGCTGCCAGAGATGTGGTGTGTTAAATCAAGGATGGAAGTGCTAAAGAAGAGGCTGGATGGACATTGCTGGGGATACAGTAGAGGGGATTTCCATATTTGGGGTGTGTGTGCGTGTGTCTAAGTGTGTGTGTGTGTGTGTGTGTTAGCGAAAAGAGCAGAGAAAAACTAGATTATTCCATCAGTTCTTTCTCACTCTGTGAGTTTATAATTCTAGCTTTGTACTCATTCCTTTCCTTTTCTACTTTTGTTCTTATATTCTTCTTTTTATTCTTAATTATTTCACTGTGATTTTTCAAGAAAGGGATCTGTATATATAAAAGGCTGTGTAGAAATAGAAGAGAAATGAGTTTGAAAGAAGGTGTAAAGAGTAAGGGGAGGGAAGTAAAGGGAGTTGAATTACCTACAGATATGATAGTTGGGAAAGTCTGTTATTTCAAGCTTGACTTATCTTTACTGTGGACATAAAATATGATCAGGGAGTATGATGTCAGTGCATCCACTCTCAATAATTGATATGATGAATAATCTCAACCTTCCAACACCTTCTGTATCTCCCCACATCTCAAGAAACTTCATTCATCAGCCACGTTTGAAATGTTTAAGTAATCTCAGTGATGTATGGAACTCTGACACTCCCTTGTTAGAAATTCGTGCTACTAACATTCTATCAAATTAAAAAGCCACTGAGCTCTTGTGCATAAAATTATCATAAATTACCTTCTGAAGGTTCATTGCTGTTTGGAATGTTTAATTGCTCACTCAGCTGAACTTTAACAGCTCAGTATTATTAATCAACTTGTCAAAAGGTTTTTCATTATGTAGTCTGTAGATAAAATTGGGCAAGGTACAAACTTATGCTTAAGTTGGTCTGATTGTAGCAAATTGCCAACAAATCTTGATAGAGTTTTGCATCTTTTGTTCACTAATTATGATGTTTTTACAAAAGATTCTTAGGGAAACTGGGTCCTTTTATAGTTCTCAATAACAAAAATGAATTCCTTTTGAAAGTAGACTTATACTGACCATTTAAGAGCCAAAGAAGGCAGGTGAATGAATGATGACACTCAACTGATGAATGATCTTGCATGTTTCTATTCAATTAGGATGGGCATGATGGTTAAACTTCAAAATGTTATCTACATTTCTATGATGGTTTCTAATGTAGTTTTATAGTAATCTCTTACTTAAAACTGGTGTTTGAAGGAATAGGATACTTAAGATAATTGAACTGTGTTCAGTACACCTTTATAATGAGGCCAGGGCTGTCTTATTCCCAAAGACGTGCAGATTTTTCTTCATCTAACATAGCAAAGTCATACCACAGATTAAGAATTCTTACTGAGCTCTAGTTCTTTCAACTTTCTACTCCTAAAACATTATTTATAGCTCAGTGAACATGATCAGTACTCTCATAAACTCAGAAATATTGAAAACTACAAAAAACTAAAATAATCAAGAATTTACATGGTTCATAATTTTTCCCTGTTCTCTCTTTCTCAATATCTCTCAATCTGTTTTTCTCAATGTCTTTCCCTCTGTGTAATTTTTTAAAAGAAAATTATGCAAATATCTGAAAAAAAAGTAGCATGGAAAACATGTTTTTTCATTAGCCATGTATTTTCACATCTATAAAGTAAGATTGTTTCTAGAAAACCAGGAAATAAGTAGCATCCACAAAAGGAAGGTACCTTATCGATTGGTGGTGGTTATGGTTATGGTATTGGTGGCATTAAGAAGGGTAATACTTTGAGCCTACTGATAGCATTGCTATATTATAAGATTTGTGTAAATGTCTGCCTCCTATGGCCACAAAAATAAAAATTGGAATCTCATTGTGATGCTGGAATTAAAGCTGTAGGAACACCCAAATGATTGCTAACTTTATTAAAAAGAACTATGGTACGGAAAACAAATCCTTCTTGGTTGGGAAAGAAACTGACTTTGCCAGAAATTCTTCTTTAAAGAAATGATTTTGAGTGAGGCTTCTGTATATTTGCTTTATGACTTTTTATGTGGTGAGGAATGGAAATAAGACACCCACAGAAAAAACCAGTTCAGATGCAGCAGGATCCTGAGATGACGAAGGGTTCTTCTCCTTGCACACATCCCTTTCCACCCATCCTACCACAGCCAGCATGACACAGTTTCATTGAAAATCCCCATGAGTAGCATGTAGCAATACTAAAACCAAAGGTTCAGTAATTTACCTTTTGCCTTTTATCTTTCCATCACTGCTGTCATCATTTTCTGTCCTCTCCTGAATTGAGAAGAGTGGTACAGTTAGGCATTTAGGGAGAGAAAACAACTTACAGAGTCTGAGAAATATTTTGCATTAAAGAAAACAATATGAATGGTAACTGGTGGACACTGACTGAACATTTGCCCTAAGAAGGAAAGACTGGCCCTGGGATGCACTTCACTTGTAGAAGCGACGTAATAAATACCTCATCATAATCATGGTGTCAGTTAGGATTGGCTGGGCTACAACTAGCAGAACATCTAATGAATAGCAACTGAAACAAGGTTTTTAAATTAAATTGAATTTAATTTACCTTAATTTAAGAAAGGGGGGTGGAAGAAAGGGGTAGAGGGAGAGAGAGAGAATCCCAAGCAGGCTCCATGCTCAGCGTGGATCCTGATGTGGGGCTCATTCCCATGACCTTAAGACCATGATCTAAGCCAAAATCAGGAGTTGGATGCCCAACCGGTTAAGCTACTTAGGCACTGAAACAAGGATTTATTATTTTCATATAACAAGAAGTTGGGAGACAGGCTATTGCTATTGTTGATTCAGTTACTCAAAGATGCCACTGAGGATGCAAGCTCTTTATCTACAGTTTTGGTCCACTGTCTTTATTATGTTGGTTTTTTGTTCACTTTCTTGTTACACCCTAGTTGGGAATGGGGATTTTAGTAAGTTGATCAGTTGTGTCAGCCATAAGTTAATCACCCTTGATTAGTGATTAATCAAGGATTAAATGTCATTGGTAAGGACTCTCTGCTAATTTTCATTCAGTAAGTCAATTTTTGCTCTAACTCCTCTGTATTTAATAGGAAGATTTAAAGTTCAGATGAAAGCTTAGAAAACAACATCTAGTGATAGGTTAAAAGAAACTTATTCAAGAACACTTGAAGCAGTCTTTTCTCTTCTTCCAAGGATAGGAAAGATGATTAGGAAGATGTTGGCCGAAGACCCTACTTATTCAATATAGGAAAATTGAAAAAAATTATTACATGCAGAAGAATTTACTATCAATGGAGATTTTTGGAGTCCTGGAATGGGTATCTTATTAGAAAGCTATAAGAACACTTCACAAAATAACATCTTTGAAGTAATTCAGTCAAACCTTGCTCTGAGTCAGGCTGCAAGAAATGATCTCTTGAGGTCCCATTCAATTTGATGTCTCTCTGGTTCTGTGATGCTAAATTTTGGCATGATTGACTGGAATGCCTTAGGACTAAATTCCATGTAGTGATTCCCATATCACACAAGAATAAAACCTAGAAATTACCTCTTTATGTACAAGTTTCAGCAGCTGGTCTTTTCCCCCAACCTTTGTAGTGATGCATATTAGAGAGTGGAGTGGAAGTCATAGTGTAAATTTTCTTTAGTGCATGGATTATTGATTTAATAGATCATGACAATCTATTTTGTCAGACCTGCTACCACATGAGTTCTGAGTCAGCAGGCAGACAAGCCTTATGAAATATTTGCTGTAAAAAAATCCATTGCATAAGATGAAATTAAAGCTCAATAGTATGAAAGTCAGTTTTCTGAGAAGTAAGGTGATCGTTACCGAAGAGCCAGAATCATTAGAAGGGAGAGAAAAGTAGCAATTTTGCCTTCTTGCTTTTGCTTCTGTCACCAGAACAATTTTAACCCAGAAAAAGAAAAAAAATACCCACAAGAACCAAAAACAAATCGTGGATCATTTCAGAATGTATAATATAAAGGATAAAATGTTATCCAGTTAGATTTTTAGTTGCCAAAGGTGAGATTCCTTGGGAGGCAGACTAATTTGGCTATTTGTTTACAAGCAGTTTATTGAATAGCAAAGGGAACCAGGATGGATAGAAGGAAGAATCAAACTGTGATAGAGTTACGACAGTAGCTTCTGCAGTTTACAGAGAGTTCTAAAGCTGGGATATCCCTTCTGACATGTTCCAAGTGGGGGCAAGGGGATTGGACCTTTGTACCCTTGCAATGATCAAGCATTGGATGTTGTCTGTCCTTGGGGAAAGAACTTGAACTTGGTCAAATAGCTTCCTTTGGTCAAGGGCAATTCTTGGGGAAGGTCACAGTGGAGGAAATAAATATCTTGAACCTCAGAGAGGTCTAGAGGGGGACACACCATGGAATTAAGTACAGTCTATCCCTCTGCCACTCAAATCTGCTTGCTTCATATAGCAAATTCACCTTGTCTGGGAAGAGCTACTTCATCCTGGTCGGTTTCTTTTCCCTGGGGAAAGTCTCAAGAGAAAGTCTGAAGAAACTCTAGTGCCAGTCAGATTAGCTGGTTTCAAAGTTGTACCTAATAGTCACCATTTCCTTTCTTAACTATGCATTCTAGATTTCCCCTCACCCTTGGTTAACAACTTGACTGATCCATGTGGCTTACCTGGAAGGGTGACCTGACTGTTATTTATCTGCCTATAGTCACTATGCTCTTCTCAGTCCAAAGCTGATGTACTTTTCTATTTACCATTAAAATTGGCCACTAGATTATCAGGGGATGTTCCAATGGATCACCTGGGTCCCAAACACATTCTTTGTCCTTTTTGTGTAAAAACAGACCTACTCGTCCCTGACTTATCAAGGTCATTTGTGACTATTAGAAGAGTGACTCCTTTCTTTACCTGCTGATCTCTTGATTAGAGGATCCCATCTTGAACAAGAAGCACCTGAAGTTTCAGTTTTAATAGGACTCTGGATGTCTCCAGAAAGGAAGATCTCATTTTAGATTCTGCTCTATGGGACTCTGGTATCAACCATCACAGATCAGGATCCTGGGGAAATAGATGTTTGGGGATTTGGATTCAGGAGGTTTATTGGGGAGTCATAGGAATGACACCTAAGAGGGAGCAAGGGCAACAGGCCTGGGAAGCGAAGATCCTGAGCTGCAATGTGGTTGCAATAACAGCTTCAGATAGTCTCACTGGGAGTGTTAGAGCTTGAATGCCCAAATTGAGGCAAAAGGCACAAGCTTTGAAACCTTGTATTGACCAGTCATGGGATACAGGCTGTCCCCAGGAGGAAAGATAACCTTGGGCAAAACAATTTCCATTGGATAAGGGCAATTTCTATAGGGGGATACTGCTTTGATCTGTAAATCAGGAGAAAGAATGCCTCAGTCCTGAAGGGAGAATCTAGGTGCTGAACTATGGCATTATCCACCTTGATTCTGAATTTACTGCTAGGTATTTAAGATAAAATTTTGGTCTTAGATCAGGTGATTTTTATTTTTTCCTTTGTTATGGTAACTCAGTAAATCACTTTCAAGCAAATGAACAACTAAAATGATTGAGTGTTTACAATGTGCCAGTACTCTACTATGGATGATCTGGTGAAATGGATAAAGGGGGCAGGCATAGCCTACCTTTGATTTTGATGAGCACCATCCTCTCTCTGCCCCTAACTAAAAGAAGACGTACTTGAGTAAGCTGTTTAAAATCTTATATTTCGATTTTCTTATCTGTAAACTGAGATCAGTGTTTGCCTTGTTCACCTCAACATTATGATTATCAAAACCGTGTGTGAAAGTTCTTGGAAGATATAAAGAGTATTGCATGACTCTGTATAAAGAATCATAAAAGCTGTTAATATTTAACATATAATTAACACATAAGTCTTCACTTGTATTGGCTGGACTTGCCCTGCAGCAGACCTTGAATATTACCTAAATATTCTGGGAGAGGTTCTGTTAGAGGTGCCCATCTTGGAGCAAGCGTTACAGTTTTGTGCCCTTGCAGCTTACTGGATTTCATTCTAGTGTTATTTTTGTATCAAAACAATGTACCAAAACAGACATTTGGACAGTCTAAACACTTGGATAAAAATATATAATTAACTAAATTCAACTGGATTGCTTTTTAAAAAATCATTTTAGCAGTTAAAATGTATTCAGATTTTTACAATTATAATATTAATCACTTTCTTTATTCCCCTCTGTTTTTCTTTCTAAATAATAATTGTTTTGATTTGTTCAAATTTAATGAAAGACAAATATATTTTTATGTCAGGATGATAAGTGTCAGTTGAGAATTTTATCTGCAAACTGAAGTCTCAATACTTGTATTGAGAACTTGTATTTACAGGAATTTGGTACAGCTATTTCAGACCACACCTGTCTTTCTACCACAAGACTGACCAAATTCAAAGTCAATAACAATTATTGGATGCTTAAAAACATGTAAAGCCCTGGGCCAGGTGATGGACCAGATAAATAAAATATAATCTATGGTCTTCAGAATCTCATGTTATAGTAAAACATGTTTGGTCAGGCATAAATAAGAAAAATGCATTTACCCCATGTCGGTCTAGTGGAAGGGGAATGGAAATAGATGGCTTATGATTCTGACTAAAGTAACTATTTCAATAAAAAATAAAAAATTTGGATATTGACTAGACTTATCATATGACCATTTCACAATATATATAAATATTGAATCATTATGTTGTATACCTGAAATTAATGTAATGTTATTGTCAATTATCTACAAGTTTTAAAAACATCCACAATATTCTGACTGATTCTTTTCCAAATTTTAATATTCTCAGGAAGACTTGGTTTCTTAGGGCATTGTTTCCTAACATCTATCTTCTTTCCTTCCTTCCTTCCTTCCTTCCTTCCCTCCTTCCCTTCAATTTATCCATCCATTCATCCATCCATCTATCCATCATCTATCTCTCTGAGTATTAACTGACACTAATTATTGACTAAGACACAAGGTCATCCTGGTCCACATGATTCATAAACATCTGCTTTTGAAAATTATACTTTGAATTTTTTTAATCTATAAAAGAGATAATTTCTCTGTAGCTTGGAAAGTAGTTTGATTTCTAAATCACCTTGTTTGATAAAGATTTGTCTGTGTTCTCTTGTTGAGGATTTTATACATATCCCAAGTCCAAACATGGCAGCAGCAAACAGAATTGCCAAGCCTAGCCTCACTGTGTACAGTAATATGGCGATGCAGAGGTTCTTTTCAGTTTCATAGGCCTTACAGGGTTTGGAAAAAATAAACTGTCTCAGAGGTGGTGAGAAATGAATTAGTACATGGGCAAAGGAAATGCCTGTCATGAATACATGGCCCTCAGAGGACTAAGCAATGTTCAATCTTTGTCCTTAAGTAAGTCTTGTAAAAGTCAAAAGGCAATAAAGTAAAAATCTAGGAGCAAAGTCTTGGCCACCCATGCCATTCATATTTCCCAGTGTTTCTACGAAGTAGTTTAGTGGCATCTATTAAACTGACAAAGCACAGGTTTTATTTTACCAGGCAGAAAAATTTTCTAAGGATATCAGCAATGAAACATGCATTGCAGAATTAAATAGCTTAAAATGAGCAGTTGGAGGGCAATGTAGAACACCTGGTAGACAGGTAAATCAGTTTGTAAAGATGTACAAGGAATCTTAAACATCTACTCTACTAAGCAAATCCAAAACCTGGACTGGAACAAGAACATAAGGACAAAACTCAGATATTTCATGGGCTATGATGGTAAGTATATTCAATGTTCTAAGGAAGTTCAATATTTATAGAAGTATCAGTTACAGGATATTGGCACTCCATATGATTTAGCATTTATAAATGAGAATCTGTAATCCCTGCATTTTGTCCACATGAATTAAAGGGAATCTTTGGCATTGATGATTTTAGACAACTGATTTAGAAAATCATACTAAATTTTAGCAACTATTTATTGAATGTCTACTTTGTTGAGGGCACTGCAGTTAGCCTATTAGGCTTTTTCTTCAAGGTATGATAAAGTCAGTCAAACGAGAGTACATTTACCAGGTGCTATGTAATGAATGCCACAAAAATAGATGCAGAGAGTTTATCTGGAGAGGCAGATTATAAGAAACTTCATGACGGAGACAGTAATAGCATGTTGACAATTAAAAGAAGATACAGTGGGGTGGTGAGAAAATGTTCCTGGGTAAGATAATAATAGTAAAAGCAAGATTGTTAAGGTGGAGCATGAGAGATATATTTGGGAAATCAGGAGCAGATCATTTTTGCTTGGTCTATATAACACATATAGGAATTTTCCAGAATTTAATCTGGAAAGGAAGTTGGGTGATGTTTTCAGGAGCCTTACATCTCAGGGTAAAGATCCACTTACTGTGGTATAACAAGGTTTCTCAATCTTGGCACTGTGGATATTTTGAACCAACCAGGTAATTCTGTGTTATGAGAGGGCTGTCCTGTGCTTCTGTCTTGTGCCCTGGTCTAGGAGCATTCTGCTTCTCCTTATCTCCTCTCTTTTGACAACCAAAATTGTCTCCAGTCTTTACCATATTCTCTGAAAAGCAAAATCATCCCTAGTTGAAAATAATTACTGTAGACAATCAGAAATTAGGGAAGGTTTCATCAAGCCTTCATATAATCAGAGACATGCTTCTTTTTTTTACCTTCCACATGTAATCCACCACCAAGTAATGTAAAATATTCTTCCTAAATGCCTCTCGTATCCTTTGTAGCATCACTATTGCTGCTGGTAAAGGTCTTCATCATTCCCACAGAGATCCCTGCAATAGTTTCTCATTTCCCTGCCTCTGCCCCTTGTCACGTACAAACCACTTTTCATTTATTTTTATACCTTTTTCAAAATACAAATCTGATCAAGATTTTCCATTGCTGGAGTGCCTGGATGGCTCAGTTGTTTAAGCATCCAACTGTTGATTTTGGCTCCAGCTATAATCTCGTAGTTCATGAGTTCTAGCCCCACATTGGGCTCTGTGCTGACAGTGTGGAGAGCCTACTTGGGATTCTCTCTCTCTCCTTCTCTCTCTGCCCCTTCCCCCTCTCAAAATAAATAAACTTAAAAAAAAAAAGACTCTCCATTGCTTTCATGGTAGAATCTAAATCATTGAAGTGGTTTATGTGGGAACTCCTACTTGTACAACCTCATCACCTCTTTCTTAGAATCACATGCTCCAGCCATACTATACTACTGGTTTCTTGAAAGTGTCACGTTTTTTAGATTGTTATGGGTTTGCACATGGTATTCTTCTGTCTGGAACTCCCATCTCTCTGTTTAATGGCTAACACTGTCCCAGTTGAAAACTCACTTCAGGTGTCATCCATCTAAGCATCAGAAAACTTTTTCTGCCACTGTCATCGATACCCTGAGCACAGTTCTCCAACAACTGTACTTTGTGCTATTCTCCATCCTAGGGCTGGTTATATTCTTCTGTAACTATCTGTGTATATTTTTGCCTCTTCCATTGGAATGTACTTTTCTTGGGGGCAAAAATTAGTCTTATTATTTTTGTATATCTGTGGTAGACACTCAATGAAATAGTTAAACAGAAAAGGAAGATTAATATGACCATGATATAGAATGCACCACAGTGGCAAAAGAATGGAAGTGGGGAGATGAATTTGAGGCAAACACAATTGACACAGGAAAGAGATGAGGAGGATCTGAGCTAGGGTATGGGGAATGGAAAACAAAATGGCATAGTGAATGGGGAACTATTTAACAGGTAGCTATACAGAATTTAGTTAACTAATTCTAGGACTGTGGAATAAGGGGGAAAAGGAAATATGAGGACAAACAATGCCTCTCTATTTGGTGGTGGGTTGAGGTGTTCTTATGGGATTTAATGAGTCCATTTCTGGCACAAGTCTCTGCCGGCACCAAGAGGGAGCAGTCTGGAGTTAGGACAAGTAGCAGTGTGGACTGGGGAATTGTCAGTAAAGCTATTGAAGCAGTGAGGGACATGAAAATGCAAAGTGAGAAAAGATGAAGAGTAGTCAGTGCTGAGGACTGAGGACTGTCAAATACCCAGATTTACAGGTGAGAGAAAGATGAACAAATGAGTTTATGAACCATCAAATAATTAGAGGAGAAATGAAAATGATAAATATCAGTCTCTTATTCACTTTGGCTTGCTTTAACTACTGATAGCCCAAGATTACACTGCAGTGGCACCATGAAATCTCCTGGTAATTCTCATTGCTTATTATTTAGAAAATATTAGAAACCTAGATCCCACTGTCTAGAGTAGCCAGCGATCTGGGTGCGAGTTACTGGGTCATGATAGGGCTGCCAGTAAAAATACAGTTAAATTTGATTTCAGGTGAATAATGAATAATTTCTAGTGTAAGCATGTCCCATGCAGTATTTGGGACATGCTTCTACTAAAAATTATATCTCATTTATCTAAAATTTGAATTTAACTCCCTGTCCTGTGCTTTATTTGCTTAATCTGGCAACTCCAGTGATTTAGACACTGTCTGTGTGTCTTCTAAAAGAAGGATTGTGGATTTCACTAATGGTCATTGGAAACCAACATCTCTCCAAGAAGTTGGTCTTCCATAGGAGACTTACACTTAAGGGCTTGCTGGCCTTTGGGATAACCTCTGCTTTTTCCTACTTCCCAGAATGAGAAGTATCTGCCAACCCCTGACAACTGCCTAAATTACATAGACTTATTGGTGTTTATGCTTGGTGAAGAGATTCTATTCCTATCTACTAGCAAAAATTCAATCTGCCAGCTATATGATTACTTCTGGTTTCCTTTAGAACAATGGTCTTTAACCTAAGGCTTAGGAACTCTTAAAGTGTTGTGATCCTCCAAAACTGTTTTCTGAGAAAAAAATGCATAGTTTTGACAGGTTTTAAAAGAGCTCAGGCTTTTAAAAAGATTAAGAATCATTTTCATATAGAAAGGACCCATTATGGGGAGCACTAAATCTCAAGTAAAAATTGAAATCTTTGCCTCTTGTAGAATCCACCTGTCAATTTCAAGAGTCTTTGACCACAAACACAAAGGAAAGGTCCGAACGTGGTGCCACCACCTCCCCCCAAATCAGGCATGATTAAAGTACTAGCTTAAAAATAAGCACAAATGCCATGAGTTCTTTTCTATCTTAAAAAAAGAAAAGTGAATGGAAAAAAAAGATAAGCTGAGATGTTGAGTTTTCTGGAAACAATTTCAGCATCTGTAAAAGGTCTATACTGTTTCTGAGTGCTGGCTACTCCCAGGTCTGACATGTGCAACCTTAATCAACACTTCGGCGCAAGCGTAATGGAAAACATGTTTTCTCTGCCATAACTCTAGCATAAGTTTCTGACATCAGCCAAATGGGACAGACAGTCTGAGTCCTGCGATAGACAGGCCTTCTGACAGCTAAATAGAAGACACCCTGCCCATGAAAGATAGCCTTTATAGATACCACAGCCTCCAAGTGGAAAACCCTCTCTTGGAGTAGAGAAATTTGGCACAAGTTTTCCCAGAAGCTATGCCAAAGATTTTTAATACCAGGGGGAAGTTCTCATAGTCACAGACTCTATTGGTTGGTCTACTAACACAAGTGCTTGGTGCTTTTCCATCTAATCAGACTTGAGCATGGAAAGAGCCCAAGGTTTCCTTGGGTGTTTATATTATTTCAGTGGCACTTCCTTTGATTTACCTAAGGGATGTTTTGTTTTAATTAAAGTTTATGACCAAAGATGAGCTGAAAAAGTATTGAAGTGGATGTACATTGTTTATGGGTTTTGAATACAATTATATCAACCATAAAAATAGACCAAACAATTTTGCTTGTCTGCCAGAAATCAATTCTTGATCACGAGATTTCAGGTCTTCATTTTGTTTCCATTTAAAGCAATAAAAGGTGCTTGCTGATCATTAACTGGAGAACATTGTAAAGTCGGTAAATCTGGAAACTAACATTTATTAAGTTTCAATGGGGAAAGCAGTAAGACGATCTGATGTTGGTTAAATTATGGACCCTTTCCAGTTAGTTGGCTCACCCTCCAAAGCGAATGAACTAAAAATAAAATGACTTCCTTTTTGATGTCAATTATAAAGTGTGTATTTTTTCTTCTCTTTTTGTCTTTTAGGTTTTGATAAGATTTGGCAAGATAGTTGCTTATGAACCTATCTGACACCTGCCTCAGAAATCGTGCCAAATGTCATAAGGTCATGATCCATTTCCTTCACACTCTTTATGCTTTTATGTACCAGATTCTTAAATTAGAAGCAAGAGAAATGATATGCTGGGTCATCCATCCTTATTGAAGACTTTTATTAAAACAAAACAAGCTCTCCTGATACAAAATATTAAATTAAAATGGCTTTCAAAATATACCCACCACCTTGTTGGAAGGTCAGATAAGTCCCTTGTTCCAGAATCTTGATTCTTAGAACAAGATTGCCAACTATTAAGGCTTTCTTCTGTGTTTGCGAAGATGTTGAAGAACACGATAGCTAGGGGCCCGCTTTAAGATCACCAGTTATGCATGGACTCAGGTTGACAGCTGCTCTACGCACTCCTCATATTCAGCAAACAGGGCAGTGTAAGTCAGGGCGTGGTCCTGTTTCTGGTCCCTCCTCGGGCACGAACGTATTTCAGAGAAGACATCAGCATAGTGACAATATTGTTGTTTTATTTAATATATGTTTTCCTTCAAGCCCTTCTATTCTCCAAAATTAGGTTTTATGATGGAACTTAAAAAACAAAGGCATTATTTGTGAATCATATCATGAAAATTTAATTTAATAAAACATTAAAGTTCTCATTTTAACTAAGAACAAGGAATTAGAAGTAGAATATGTGGATTCCGTTTCTGGTTTCATTTTTCATTATTGTTTATTCTTGGTCAAGCCATTGACAACTATCACATGGGGATACTAATACTTCTTTGTAGAAGAGAGAAGCTGAGGGCTTCTTCTCTTAGAGGAATGCTGCTATGAATTGTGTGGGTTCATTTTGGTGACGTGGTGTTAAAAGCTATGCCAGGTTGAAGCCTGGCTCACACATGAGTATGGCCCTTTTACATCTTCTTGCCCTTACCTCATGAGCTTAGATCATTTCCCCTGTAGGGGCAACAGGCCATCTATCACATTATTCATGGCTGGTCAAGTGAGAGTGACTTGGAAGAGGTTCTTAAAGTCTAGATTGAGGTCAAGGGCAGCTACTCTCACTTTTGTAATTTCTACTACTTCCAATGGACACATGCATTCTAGATTGCATTTTTCTTCCACTGGAATGGTAATATCTAATAGTCAGGTTCTGGATGGGGCGCGGTAGGAGGCAGGATAGGCCTTTAGAGTTACTTTGGCTGTACTCTAGATGAATCTACTTTGCTAGGGCAAAAGAAATCTCCCACAGCTCAGAAGACTAGAGCCCATGTCAATGTTGAGGTCAAAGCCTCAGATAGTAATAAATCGTCTTTGTTCCCTGGGGCATTTTTTTTTTTTAATTCAGAGAACTTATGGACAGATGACTTGTCTAGGACAGGATTTAGGTATTTAGAATCTTATTTCTCGACCATTTATCTCTCAATAGATAAGTATCTACTGGCATTCTATTTTGACATGATTTATACTTATCTCACAAGGTGGTTTACAAGATTAGTTGAAATAATGTATGTCAAAACACATGCTTCAGGCACTATAAATAATTCTACAAATATTTGTTATTTGTTATTATTTATTGCAGGCATATTGTACAGGTGTATTTCTGCTTATTATTTATTACAATATGTCTTTCTAGGGAGTTGACAATTGTTTATCAGTCACAAGTCAGTCCTCCGGCTCTTTCCTTCTCTTTTTCTGAATTCATGTTTTCCATCTTACTTTTTCTGCTTCTGTGAAATTCATGTGTGTATTTCATGGGTTTGGAGATTCTCTTTATACTTACTCAATGATGAGGACTACATTTTGGGCACAATGTGTTCTCAATCACAAAAAGATCTCCAGATGACTTTTTTTTTTTTTTTGCTATTGTTCCCTGAAGTATGATAATGTCTTTTCTCATTCTCTTTTTAACCTCTTTGTTCATTTCATGTTGCTGCAAAGGATGCAGATATCTGCCAGGGTTTGTCTCTGCCTTTTATATTCAGCCTGCCCTCCCAACACCATACTAGGCAGGAGAGGGAGAAACCAAATGGGAACAATGCCAGGAGTTCACTCAGCATGAGCCCTCCTTACCCACTCTCATACTGCCATCTCTGCTGCCATCTCATACCTTAATTTTCATTAGCTACCCCTGGTCCTCCTTGGGGATCTTATTCCTATTTTGGGCTAGGGGTAGGGGTTGCTGAGCCTTCACATGCTAGCTGACCCCTACTTTCCCATCTGTTCCCCATTCATGAGGAGATCATTCACCAAATTTGAAGGTTATCCCATACTTCAAGGACCAGCTAAAGCTCCCCTTCATTTCAATATTAATTTCTTTCTTTATGCTTTCTTAACATCTTGTCTGTGTCTCCTTATGCCACCTATCACTGTTTTCCCTGTATGTCTGTATGGCTTTGTCTCTTCTACTAGATGGTGAGTTTCTAACAAGGTGTGGCTTCACCTTACTCATTTTTGTATAACAGAGAACACTCATACCATTTTCTGTGTATGAATAATGTGTGGGTGGGGATGTATGGAGTTGATTTGTGTTGAAATGCTCCTTCCTGTATACACACACCTGCACACACACACTCATCTCTGGAAGACTCTTCATGTTCCTTTTCTTTACTTAATACTTATTTATCCTTCCTCTTTCCATTTAAATGCTGCTTCTTCAGGTATCCCTTGGACCAGGTTAAAGGTTCTTCAGAAATGCCCTATTGGGACAGGTACTTAAAACTCTACATAAAATTCAATGCACATAAACATTATTTGTTCAGTATCTATTTTGTTTGATAGACAGTAATCTCCATGTTTACAGAGGCAAGACATTCCTGCTTTATTCACTATTTTATACCTAGCATGGCACAACTATCTGTTGATTTATTGACTGAAATAAACTCACTGTTTATTTTCTTCTAATTATGATTGTTTATTATTATTGTTGTTGTTGTTACTTTAATCAGATGCTATCCCTTATTGTATGGAGTATGGAGACTAGAATCAAATTCTAAGTATTTGTATCACAGCTCTGTCACAAGTTAACCTCTCTGTTCCTTAAATTCCTCATGCTTGAGATTACAGTATCTACATCCAGGGCTGTGGTCAGGATTAAGAGAGATAATGTGGATTGTACCTTGCACAGGGGGTACTCAATAAATATTAGCTATGGCACTACCCAGCCATCCTTATGGAAGGGAGGACGGAAGCAGATAATATGTCACATTAGTGAAAACTCTCTCTTTTCTAGTCCATCTTTACAAACCAAGCTGAGGGTCTGCTCAGAAGTGATACATATTTATACATATAGTTTAGGCAGCTTTCTGTCCTGGGAGGCTTAGTATTTCCATGAGCTGCCTTTGTGGGACTGGAGCCTTGTGTGGGTGTGGGTGTGTGAGCAGGTGCCTCCCTAAGACTGGGGTCCCGTGATGGAGACACTGAGTGTCTCTGCTGCTCCATGACTTCTCTCTGGCATCATGCTTCACAGAAAGCACTGAAGTAAAACGGGCCAATCAGTGCCTTTTGGCTTCCAAAGATGGATATTAGAGTTGAGGTTGCAGCATTTTCTGGCAAATGACTACAGATGCATGCAATTCTGCCTTACAGTGCTTTTCCATAACTTTCATACATGTTACTCTGGGCTGTTTTAAAGCTGCAGCCAACACCAATACCCTTCTGTTTCTGCGTTTTCTTGACATTTTACCCAATCAATTATGAAGTAAATTGCTCTTTGCTCTCAAAATGGCATGGCTTTCTTTCTTTTGAACAAGCGTATGAAAATGTCAGAAATTGTTAAAGGAAGTGAAGGAACAAAAAGCCACAGAAGAGAAATGTGGCTTTTGTGTTTAATTGACATACAGCCTGTCGTTTACCTTAGTGATCTGAAATTGTGCACATTAAGGGTTAGGGAAATTCTGTTTTAATTTTTCACACACCTTTCCCAGTTTGGTCCTTTTACAGCCCTGTGACAGGGTAGGGCAGTTACTTTTAGGGCCATCTCAGAGATGAGGGACCTGAGACTCAGTATCTCCCTCAAGGTCTTAGGCACTAAACTGTCAGGTTCCCTGATGCCTAGGCTCACCCCCACCACTTAATAGTTCTATGACTTTGGGCAAAACACTTGTTTTTTTGCATCTCAGTTTCTTCATCTGTAAAAGTTAGAATAACACTTTTATCTCAGGGTTTCTTGTTAGTATTAATTTAATTAGTTCTCTAAATTAAACCGTGCCTAGTTTATTGTGAGTGCTCAGGAAATAGCTAGTAATATGATGCTGTAAAATAATAATAACTTTTCAGGCTTGTCGTGAAGTTTACATGAGATGATCCAGGCAGAATTCTTCGCACATTTCCTGGCAAAATAGGAGCACTCCGTAAGTGTTTGGAATACTTTTAATATTATTTTGATGCTTATTTAATTTGATCTTGGCGATAATATACACAATCAAATGAATCATCGGTTGAGGACTAGAAGATCATGTTTGCGTCCCTCCCTCACTACTAAACTTCCTTTACTATCATATATTTTTAAAGAAACTTATACGCGTGGATCAAAGACCTAAACACACTCATCAGTTGGATAATTTGATAAAAGGTCATGAGTGGCCGTGAATGTGACTTACAAATATGACAACTGCCCGAAAGAAAGAGCAGTGTTTATTCTTCTCTGCCATTGTTAGGTATCATTTTATGTGTAGAAGTTTTGGAGAGCACTTGAGGACATATGAGGAAAGAGGCAGCTGGTGATAACAGACTTCAGGCTTGGCAGCCTTGCTTTCAACAGATAGCCTTCTCCTCCTCCTGCTCTACGCTCCTGAGCTTTGGCTGCATAGGCATATCCTCATACTAGGTTTGTTCAGAAAGTAAAACGTTTCAAACCAAATAAAATTATTGATGCTATTAAATGGGCTTTTTAAGATTGTGCATTATAAACCACCACATTCTAAGAAACCGATTTCATACAAGGTTGAAAACGCTAATGACTTTTTTTTTCCCCTCCAAATTTGGGTTCTTTGTCTTTTAAATACCAAGAAGTTTTTCTGATAATTAAATATATCCAATGCTCACTAGGTTTTTGACTTCAGGCTTAAGCTTTCAGTCTTTCAGAAAGAAATCTGAAAAGCCACATTGTCCTTGCTTGAGGTATGAGGTGTGATTAACTAGCAAAATAACTTACCTCATCAGGTTTTACTACCTAACCTAGAGATGAATAGTGATTTTTCATATCTCTAGCAAGCCAACTTCGGTGCTGGGTTGCACAAAATGGATTTAGCTGCTATTTTGGATGTGTGACTATCCTATCCTTGGCTTCTCCAGGTCTAAATGTCTGTGTCTTAACTTGCCAAGTTTGAAGGTCCAGTTCTTCAGTATAGCTAGAGAAGAGAACTTTCTGGCCTATAGTTTTAAATATTTTAGATTCTCGTCTGAACTTTCTGGCCTATAGTTTTAAATATTTTAGATTCTCGTCTGAAATATTCTTTGTCCAGACAGGCCAAATTCTTCAGGCAATTGTCAAAGCATATGTCTGTTTGTGGTCCGTAGACACCGTTTTCCTACAATATCACCATATTTAGAGGGCATCTTCAGTGCCTTCAACCATGTTCAGTGTCAGCCTATTTGTCTGAGAATCCAGCTGTTGAGTGGAAGTTTACATTGGTCTTCTCCCCAAGGGCTTTCAGAGTAGTCAGTATAAAGTCCGGAAAAAAAAAATGAACAGTAGATTGTTCTTAGCGTGCAGGAAGGAAGTTGTCAGGCGGAAAGAGGATATGGGTCTGTTTGCATGCAAGGGTCAGTATTTGCTGGCTAGATATTTCCGCAGTGTCCACACGACAAGAAAATCCTCAGTTTCCTGTGCGGGACAAATAGCAGGAAAGGGTGTGAGGGTTATTGAATGACATTATCATGTTATAGCCTCATGGGTGAGGAAAGCCTGCTTATCAAAACTGATAGCAGCACAGGGCTTATTTGGGGGGGGAGACCCAAGGTGCTGGAGTCACGCTGGGTGTTTTTCCTCTTGGGTGCTTTGGATCATTTGGCTTTTGCAGACCTGACATTCTTCCTCCCAGATAGAGGGGACTGTTCTTACTCACTGGAAAGTTACTATCAGTTCCATTATTTGCCCTCTTTTCTCCGGCAAACAGTTCAGGTAGAAAGGAAATAAGGAACAATCAGACTGATTGTCAAAGTAGAAATACCGAGATGTGAAACTTGCATCTACTACCCCCTGCCCCCCCCCCAAACCAACCTTCTTTTTTATGTTTAGCCACAGATGCTCAGGTGTACTCGACTTTATTCAAGCGTGGATCTTCTTTAGTGTAAAGCTCTTGTCCAATAACCGCCAGTACAATAGCTTAAATGAGAACTAGAGTTAAAAGTACGACTCACTCTGCCATTTTAAATGTTCTGGGTGTAAAAATTCTCTCGAACATGTAACTCTGCCAGGTGGAGGAGTACATGGGTGATGTCTATAGTCCTTACTTGTAAATATACTTAAATCATGATTTAGAAGTGTAATTGTGCATTTATTAATTTGTCCTATAGTTAATTAGTGTTTACCACTTTTAGCAATTTCTAGAACCCCAAGTGAAGCAATTTGATATATAATGAGTAATTGTAGATGCTTGCTTGTCAGTAACTTGCTTTTTATCACAAGCGGTTTTGAGTTAGAATTCTGGAAATTTTTGAAATTGGAAAATACGATGAACCAAACAAATTGGTTACAGTGATAGTATTTGCTCTTAATGAAAGGTATGCTTTTCTTTTTTAATTCAAATTCAACCACAAACTCTGATTTGCAAGCAGAAATATTTAAATCCAATAAGAGAGGAAACGATCAGGCTTATTTTCAAGGAGAAATCTTATTTTAAAAATAAATAATAGAGACAATTAATCTTCTGAGAAACACATCAAAGAGAATTGAATTAAATCTTTAAAGGAAATAATAAAACGACTAACAGACAGCATTGCAGAATATTAAAATGCCAATAGAAGAGGCTTTTGAAAATATTCTTTGGAAAATGCATCAGGTCTTTAATGACACCCTGGGGATGAGGGTTGTAGTTTATCTTGAAGTCAGGAAGTCATTTATTTTCTTATGTTAATTTAGAGGTATTCTTTCCTTATATAGATTTACCAGGTAAAACATGTTACCTGGGCCATAATAACTTCTAGTAAATTCATAGCCAACTTATATCATTTTTTAATTTATAGCATGAAGGAAACAAACATGATTGTAAGTAGATTTTTAAGGTAATGTTACCCACAATAAGTACCAAATTTCCCTACTTCACCACTGAAACAGTGATATGTTTTTGATATTCCAGATAATGAAAAATAATCACAATGTTATGATATATGGTTATTTGTATATGCTATAATCAGTTGAAGCAACCACAGTCAGATGTCTTTTAGATTGCTTGTCCCAATTTCATTGTTCTTATTTGAAAAAAAAGGCTGGTTCAGGTTTTTAGTAAGTCAATGAGGTATTTTCTCAGCACTGGATCGCTTCCTGTGATTTTTCTGGGGCTTACGTCTTCTCGTTGCCGTAGGGGTTACAGAAATCTCTGTCTAAGTAACTGCAGTGTAGTGTGTGGGAGACGCAGCTTGCTCTGTCCTTGTGGATGACTCCTTCCCAGTCTAGGTCTCTGGGAGTTCTGGGAAGGTGGTGGAGCAGTGTAAGGTGCTGCGGGGGGGAAAAGGGCCTTCGACTGCCCTAGAGTGCGTGAGAAGTCAGTAACTGGTTCCAGAGGTTGTTTATGGTGCTTTACTCCTGGAGTCACTGTCATCATTTTTTTTTTTTAACTTTTTTTCTGCCTGGCTTCATTCCCAACCTTCCAGGCTCTTTCGCCTTCAAATTTCTACATACTTCTCAGAATTATTTTGCTTTCTGAGAACTCCGACCTTGTCACTCTGCTTCTCAAAGTCCCCCGGAGGCTTTTCTTCACTCTTTCACTTGAGCACTGACTGCCACCTTCCAAACTTTCTAGCACTGTTCCCACATTACCGGTCTGTCCTCTCCCCAGAGTCACAGCACTACCTGGAGTGAAATGGCTGAGCGCTGGGGGAAGAAGGCTCTGGCCGTGCACTGCTTTGTTAACCTAGCCATGTTGTCCCTGCTTGTTTGCACCTGTGCCCCAGCTAGATCCAAGCTGGAGTGGCAGCTCCGAGTCAGAGCTTGCTTGGGCTCTTGGCCTTCCTGTGATCTGAACCTCTGTATACAAGTAGTAGGAATATATACGTTCGCTAGACATTTTCATAAGCAATTTTTCTCTTTTTTAGCTTTAATGTCTTCCCATATTGCATTCATCTGCATAACAGTAAACACATGCCCCGACCGAAAGTTGCAGGCAGGGATATTTATTTATAACAGATGGCACAAAGCAGGAGCATGATGAATTGGTGTGTGGCTCCTGAACTAGCAGGTCCATAAATAAAGTATCCTCAAAGCTACTTTGGGGATCTTGCTTGCTCAGAAGGAAGAAAGGAGAGATGATGCTCACAATTTTGTTGCCTTATATAATATAATCCCAAACATGTGCAATTTAACCACACGCAACCATCATTTTATAACTCTGAATCTTTTCATCCAAAAATCTGTTCATAGGTAACATTGCAGACCAATGATATAATTATAGCAATAACAATTTTCTTTCCGTAGTTCCTCTTGTCTTTATTGATCTAATGACTCAATGCATTTTAAGAAACATATAATTACAAGCTGATAATGGTCTAAACAAGACATAGACCAATAACATTTATATAACCCTTCACTTAAAACCTTATGTGTTGATAGCTAGAATAATGAAGTTATTTCCAAGGATACACTTATCAAAGACACAAATATTATTCCTTGAATTTTAAATAATTTTGTTTACTTCTCAATATACAAGGTATATGAGAGTAGTAAATATAAAGGCCAAGTGCACCAGACCTTGTGAATGTAAAGTATTCATCTAAAGGATTTGAGACTAAGCATTTGGGGTTTTTTCATCAATTTGAGGGTTTCATTGGCCTTGTCATTATTTTAAAAATGGCTTGAGATTGAAATTGAACAGCTTTGTCTATTCTACACACATGTAGGGAGCCAAATATTTTTACAGAATTGTATGTATGTGTGTATGTGTGTGTGTGTTTGTACACAATGAATGCTCATGTGTGTTTATATATATATGGACATGTGTATGCACACACATACACGTACACACATTTGTATGCATGTATACATCCATGCATGTATGTTCCTATATTTTAATACTGGAAAAACTACTGCTATTATTTTAATTATGAAAAAGCAATTGATACAGAGAAGTTGTACCTGGAAAGGACAAATGTTTCACTTTTTGGACATAGGGTCTAGACGTCAACTGTGTTTCATGAATAGATAATATTAACTATTGTGTTTGCAATGATAATCCCTTAAGTGAAACAAATAATCTGACTCACCACAAAATTTCCTTACTGACTTGGATCCTTTTTCTTTAGAGAGGAGAAGGAACATTAGACACTCCCTGTTTTTATAAGTTAAACCAAATATGCTAATATCCTGGAGGTGTATTAGTCCCTACAATCACAAAGTCAAATTGCTATAAGACTTTCTCAGATTTGAAAAAAATTTTCACGAGAGGCAGAAATAGAGGACAACATAACCCAATGATAACTGAAGGGTGAGAGCAGAGTTATCATAGAAAAAAGTTCAGCTAAGCATCAGACGCTTGGTCCTGGCTTGGGTCACGATCGCTTTGGGTCCTGAGTTAGAGCTCCATGTTGGGCTCTGTGCTGACAGGACTGAGCCTGCTTCAGATTCTGTCTCTCCTTCTCTCTCTGCCCCGCCCCACTCACGCTCGCTCTCTCTCTCTCTCAAAATAAATAAACGTAAAAGGAAAAAGATCAAAGAGAATATTTTAAAAGTTGTTTACTGGATGAATAGTTATTGAATGCCTACAATGTTACATGAAGTATGCTAGGTGCACTCAATATAAAGATGCATAAGAAAATCTTGTTGGGAAGATAGATGACTAAAATAGAATGTGGCAAAGGCGTGATGGAGATGTTGAAATGGTGTTATGGGAGCAGAGGGACAATATCCAGTCCACTTCAGTGAGCAGTGTTTAAGGAAAAAAGTCCTCTTTTTAAAATGTATAGAACTAGAATGTATCTTATTAACATTTTGGGGAGGAAAAACATTTGAAAAATGGCTGTGAATTATTTGCACTTTGAATTTGCTAAGTATATAAGAATGATTTGTGGTATGCTTTGAAACAAATAGTTAAAAAATTTTTAGAGTGCTTTCAAAAGACTAGGGCTTTTATGTGATAATACCTTATAAAACACTTGGCATACTGGCAGCACATGGTAAGTGCTATAAATCTAAGATGCTATTATTATTACTATTTTTATTATTATTGTCACTAGTTCTATGACTACTACTGCTTAATCTACTGCACATTTGTGGTTAGAATCAATGAGATAATAGTAAAAGGGGAAGTGCTCCTATGAAACATTGTAAAAATAGAAGGCGTTTTCATTAGTTAGGAATGTGGTCAGTTGTAAGAACCAGAATAAACAAGAGCTCAAGAAAGGGTATTTATTGGTTGTTGGGGTTTTTTAATTTTGTTTTTTGTTTTGGGGGTTTATTTTTTGGTCTTTCATCAATAAAAGCTACAAAGGATTGCTTTCTGGATGTGATGTAGCAGCTTTACAATACCAGTGCCAACATCGCTGGGATTATCTTTGCTTTTTTCTTACTTGGTTGACTCATTGGTAAAGGGATGACTATTGAACCTCCTCTGGGCATACTGTCTGTATTTCAAGCAGGAAAAAAGGGGTAAAACAGTTCCTTTGTGACACATTGTCCTTTTATTCTGGAAGGGAAGCCTTTTCAGCAGCATTCTGTCTACCTCTCATTGTGGAGAACTGTGTCACATGGCTGCCTACTTGCAAGAGAGGCTAAGTAATTGAATATTCAGTTTTCCAATTTTTGGAATATAGGAAGGCAAGGAAGAAACTTTTTGAGTGAACTAACCTACAGCAATTGACATGATATTATATGAATATTTTCATGTATCAAAAATGCTGGGTTACATTGTCATAGTCAGGACGCATTTCCAATGTCTGTATTAACTGCATTAAGTCTGATTTGGTTTCTATGAATGTTTTCCCTGTATTTATTTGGTAGACCAATTAACTATAACCTTGGACAAGCTAATCTTTTGATATGCTTTATTTTTAAAGAAAAATATGTTAATAAAATGAACTTCTTTTTTTCATAAAAGAAACTCATGAAGTATGTCCATACATTATATGTATTGATGTCGGTCTATTATAATTTCTTACTCTGTAGCTCTAATAAGAGATTGCTGGTTTTCAGTTTGATAGCCTCAAGTCTTTGCAATGTCCTGAATGAAAGATTTAATGGAAGCTGTGAGGTCAAGTATTTGAAATGGGAGCTATTCTAGAAAACCCCAAATCCAATGCTGCTGTAACTGTATTTTACTTGCTCCAACAGCAAAGGTCCAAAACCATATTTTGGAAATTTTTAAACCATAACAATGCGCTTGTGTGGTGCTTCACCCCCCCCCCCCACTGCCAAGCTAAACACAGATGAATGAGAAAATGAGGTTAATTACAGCCCATGCTAATTGTCTAATTGTACTGGTTAGTGGAAGCGTTGTGCATATTAGTTTACATTTACTGATAATCATTCCATCACACCTGATAAATCACTTCATGTGTTCTCTCCCCAACTTGATTATATACTCTGATTTCTCTTTCAAGATCCCAGACTAATGATATGGCCCTCTTCCCTTCTTAACCATTCTGCATGCTTTTGTGCTTTTGTTGTTGTTTCACAGTGTTTTAGTTCAAGGTTAGCTCAATATAGAAAGAGCAAACAGAAAAGTACCAAAGGTCCCAGGATATACTTTCCTGGGAAAAGCAAGCTGGTGCTTTTATTTTATTTATTTATTTACTTATTGCTCAATCTCATTTGCATTCCCCCATACCAAAAAATAGCGTAGTTTATATAGACAATTGCCATATATAAATATTTAGCAGAGCCTCATCTTACCAAGACAGTAAAAGAGGGTATTGAAGTGATTAGATATTCGTGATAGTAAATGGCCTAAAGGGCATGATTTATTGCCAAAATTCAAGTCAATGCGCTGACACTTATTTTCTCTTATCCTTTTAGCATATATTTCTTTCTTATCAAGAGCTAAATTAAAACAAAAAGTTCTCAGAAGAATAGCATCATTGTAACATCTTTTAATCAGGCAGTATGTCATTTTGTCTCTAGCCACATGTGCGTCTGGTACTAAGAAACTAAAATCAATAATTTTCAGGGAATGTACAAATACTCAATATAGATAAGTAGTTTTGTTTCTTTGCCTAAGACTTTGAGAAGATATTCAAGAAGGGATATAGCCTCTTCTTGGATCTCTCAATTTGTAAACTCAGTAATCAGACCCAGGTAACTTGGGGAGACTCCTAAGGGATGGAATTACATTTGTAATATTGTAATCATCAGGACAAAGAAGGTCAAAGAAGGAACAGATTTGCTGTGCTGTTTTTGGTAATAACAGAAGCATTGAATCCTAAAGTTTGACCCTGATTATGTCTACTTACTCTTTTGTGTTTCATTTTCCTATCTAACATGGTTATATGTATTTCCTTTGCTATTCTAAAAGTATATTGAGAAAATGGAAATGGAAATCCTTTTTAAATACAGAAAAGCACTTTTGTTAGTCTCAGATTTCACCTCCTAAAATATGTCAGATGTTTATCATCTGTAATCTTTCAGATTATTTCCTCTAGTACCATTATTTGCTCAAATGAATTGTACAGGTGTTTAGAAAATAATAATTAAGATGACTACATATATGTACTGTCATATACGTGGTATTTTTCTGTACCTGAGTGGGTTAAGTACTTAGGATTTCAACTAGTTTGACTCAGCTGTTTTTGACCTTTTTTTTCTCAGAAACTAGTTAGTTAATCCAAAACTCTGATGGTCCTTAAGGGTGGTACTCTTTTATGGGATCCCCTAGGCATAACTGCTTAGAGAATGTGCCTGCCTGCTCTGTAATTGTCAGCTAAATTAGAAAGGTTAAATTCAAAAACAGCAAGAAGGTATGATAATAAGTTCAGAACAATTTGTATTCTTCTCTTTTTGAAAACTGTGTTGATGGAGGGAAAAACTGCCATACCGTTTGGAACGCATGTGTTGCAGCTGTTTCTTGGGATATAAGAAAGGAGAGGACACATTTTATTAAAAGGTGGCTATGATTGTGTGGTAGGCAAATGGAAGAACGATGTTTTCATAGTCTAGACAGCATTGCATGCAGGTAATTTCAGGGGAAAAAGATCCCTCCCCCCCCACTGTTATTTTCTTCTGTTTTTATCCTCACTAACTTTGCTTTAGATGTTCAGATACTCACTGATATTTTGCATTTTTAAATCAGTCTGATTTCTCCTTTTGCCAGATATCCTTTGTATTGGCCACTAACATCTTGACATATGGTATTGAATATAGAGCACAGAGATCCATCAAGTTCCACTAAACTCTATTTTTTCAGAGATCGCATTCATTGTCATATTGGGTTTGGCCAATAGAATGGATCAGAAATGACGGTGTGCCTCTTCTAAGCCTAGGCAAGCCTTGAGAGGTCTTTGTGCGGCTTTCCCTTAGAATCTTGCAACTAAGATTAGCATGTTAGATGATGAGATACATAGCCCATTCAACCAACCCCAGGAGCTGGCATGCAAATTCATCTATCCTAGACCAGCAACCCCTGGCTAACCATTCATTGACTATAGATGCATGAGTGTGCCCAGGCAAGGTCAGCTGATCCTAGCTGATACCAGCACAAGTTCCCAGCTGATATGAGACTCAAAAGCAATCACAAATCTTTATGTTCTAAGTCATTGAACATTGGGGTGGTTTGTAATAGAGCAACAGCTAATTGATGCAAACAATGTAATTCTCTCAAATTTTCCATGGTCTCTTTACTTTTTAAATTACTAGTAATGTTATTTTTTTATTTTAAAAATATTTTGCAGTTTATTTATTTATTATTTTTGAGAGAGAGGGAGAGAAAGTAAGTAGGGGAGAGGCAGAGAGAGAAGAAAAGAGAGAGAATCCCAAGCAGGCCCCATGCTGTCAGTGCAGAGCCTGAACCTGACACAGGGCTCAAACTCACAAACCGTGAAATCATGACTTGAGCCAAAATCAAGAGTTGGACACTTAACCCACTGAGCCATCCAGGTGCCCCAGTAACATTAATATATAAGTATACATATACACACATATACATTTTACTATTTACATCCATTTTACTATTAGTTTTCTATTTACTATTTATATCCATTTTACTATTAGTTTTCTATTTGTCTTACCTCTGTAATATTTTTGAGTCCCTTTAAAATATTCCATAACTAATAATGCCTGGGTGGCTCAGTTGGTTGAGCATCTGACTTTGACTCAGGTCATGATTTCACAGTTCATGAGTTCAGCCCCGTGTCAGACTCTGTGCTGACAGCTCAGAGCCTGGAGCCTGCTTTGGATTCTGTGTCTCCCTCTCTCTCTGCCCCTCCTCCACTGATGCACTGTCTCTCAAACATGAATAAACGTTGAAAAAAAGGTTGACTAGATTAGAAGTCCAATCTGAGCATCTTTTTCGTCCTTTTACTTGCATTGTGATTACTGATCTGAGTGTGCCTGTGTATGTTCACAGCATCTTTGGTGATTTCTATGGGCATTTTGTTCATTATTTCTCCTTCCTTGTTTTATATTTGATTGACAGTTATTTTCCAATTTTTCACTCTATTAGTTTGTTGGAAGTACTTTCATTTCTCTTAGTAGTTATCCTGATATTTAAAAAAAATTTTTTAATGTTTATTTTTGAGAGAGATTTTGAGAGAGAGATAGCATGAGTTGGAGAGGGATGGAGAGAGTAGGGGACAACGGATCTGAAGCAGGCTCAATGCTGATAGCAGAGAGCCCAATGCAAGGTTTGAATTCATGAACTGTGAGATCAGGACCTGAGCTGAAGTCAGACCCCTAACTGACTAAACCACCCAGATGCCCTGTGACATTTTTAATATGCATGTTCAACTTAAGAAACTCTAAGGATGATCAGTATATCTATTTTTCTTTCAAGCCAAACAAGATCATTAGAGTATTTTAACTGCTATTACCATCCCCATCTAATATGCTACCTTTATGTGTTGGTATAGCCTTGATTTTAGCTCCTCCCTTTAAATAAGTGGTCATTACTTCTGATAGTCCATATTTATTTCAATTTTCCTAAATATTTATCTATTAACTTGATCACTATTGCTTCTTGCATTCCTGCATTTTTTTCTTCTGTAATTCCTTCTTTCTGAAGTCTAAATTTTGCTAGTTCTTTTAAGAAGGATCTGTGAATGGCAGACCATCATAGTTTTTGTTCATCTGAGGAACATTTCTAAAAACACATTTTTCAATATTTATTGATTTTTGAGACCGAGAGAGACAGAGCACAAATGGGAGAGGGCCAGAGAGAGGAGACACAGAATTCAAAGCAGGCTCAGAGCCTGTGCTGACAGCTCAGAGCCTGACATAGGGCTTGAACTCACAAACATTGAGATCATGACCTGAGCCAAGGTAGGACACTCAACCAACAGAGCCACCCAGGCACCCCTGAGGAACGCTTTTATTTTGCCCTTGCCCTTGAGGAGAGGTTTAGCTGAAGGGTATGAAGTTGGAGTCAATAGTTATTTTCTCCTAACACTTTGAAAATGTAATTTAATGATTATAGTTGCTATTGAGAGAAATTTGCTGTGCTTGTAATGGATAGTTTCGTATATGCACTCTTTTCTTTGGTTGCTTTATATGCTTTCACTTTTTGATAATTTTGCAATTTCACTGGGAATGTGCCTAAGAGTAAATTTATTTTCATATATCCTGCTTGGGACTAGTGTTTCTTAAATCTGGGCTTTTTCTCTTTCTTTAATTTTAGAAATCTCTAAGTTATTCTATCTTTGAGTACTATTTCTATTCCATTTAGCTTATACCTCCCTTGGAGGTATATTGTTACTTTTCGGTCTGTCCCTCAAGCTTTCCTGTATTTTTTCGTGTATTTCACCGATTGTTTTTCTTTTACTCATTGGGCTGTAGTCTTGTTAATTTCCCAAGAGTTAAGCTTTTGGTCACTAATTGACTCATATTTATGTCTAACCTTTTCATTAACTCATTCACTGAGTTTTAATAATTGCAACTTTTATTCTGTAACTTCTGTTAATTTCTTTTTCAAAACTGCCTCTTCTTTTGTCTATAACTTTAGTTCTTGACTTACAGTTTCTTTTCCTTCTTTTATGTTTTTAACACTTTTAAATATATTTGTTCTATATTCTCATTCAAATTACTGTTCTATTCTTTTATTAGTTCTGTTTTCTCTATAAGTTGACCTTGAGAAGATTCAAGTGCAAGTGACTTATTTGGGAGGTGAAGAAAATGTGTGGGAAACAGCAGAACACAAGTCTCAGAGTTATCACACCTCCCCCTCCTGCCCAGGAGCAAGGGAGCTGGGATATTTACATATTAGTCATTGGTTGAGGGCTTTTCTGTGGCTGTTGCCTCCTTGGAACTTAGCCTGCTCTATTCAAGGACAGTGTAACTTATGCTGCAGATTTAGAGATAGCCCTCAGGGGGCAACTGGATGGTCCAGTCCCTCAGGCTTCTGGACTTCTGCTCATTATCTCATGGTTTGTGAGTTCGAGCCCTACATTGGGCTCTGTACTGACAGCTCAGAGCCTGGAGCCTGCTTCAGATTCTGTGTGTACCTCTCTCTGCCCCTCCCCCACTAGCACTCTGTCTCTCTCTCAAAAATAAATAAACATTAAAAAAAAAACTTTAGAGACAACCCTCAGGCAGATACGCAGATACCTGCAGTTGGGAGTTTACACTGTCAATGTAGTCCAAGACCCAACACATACTGGCAGCACAACCAACAATGTTTGCTACAAAAAGTTAAACTTCCCATTGTTTTTTGTTGCTAACTCTTGGTAAGGCGTGCTTTTTAAATTTCATCCATTAGGTCGTCTTAGCGGTACTGTGTGTGTGTGTGTGTGTGTGTGTGTGTGTGTGTGTGTGTGAATTCTCTGCCTTCTGGACTTAAGAAGTATTTCTTCAGAATGGTTTTATTTTACATCTGCCTTGTGTCCCTAGGAAAAATTTAATTTTTTGTTAATTTCTCAATTTAGGGGAATTGTGAACTAGGAAGGTAATATAAACTCTGTGCAAGTTGCAGCCTTGGGATTTTTTTCATTTTCTTTTCCCAGAGCTGATGGACAAGCTTCCATGTCATCTCCCTTGGGTGGTGGTCCATTTTCTTTCTATCATTCTTTTCTCAGAGTGTGTGGCTTCGAAAGTGCCAACTTCGTGTTCTGTTTCAGTTCTAATATGTTGCATCATATAGGCCCAGGGTCTTGTCTCCGGTGCTTTGCAAACTTAAGCTGCTGGCTGTTACCAAACTAAAGGACCCTACCCAAGGGCAGCGGCAGTCTGCTCATTTGATTACAATTAGGGCTTTCAGTTTTTTGGTTCTTACCATGTGGGATTTTCCTTTTTTTCTTTCAAACTTAGACATGCATTAAAACTTTTGTTGTGTTTTTCCATTATTTCTAGATGTTGGTAGCAGGATGGTTTCAGATTTATACAAGTCTGCTTTTTTTTCCCCAGGAATTGATCATTTAGGTTTTAAATATTTAAAACATGCACAGGGTATTTAAAAATAAGATATATAGGCATGCTTTTAGTAAGGAGTTTTGCTGTTTAATAAAAGGATTTTAGGAGTCTGGACACTATGCCCTAATCGGAAACTTCCATTAATGAGCTGTAGTAGCCTTAGACAAGCTATTTAGACTTTTTATGATTCATTTTTATCATGTGAAAAGGAGACCAGATATTTGCTAAGCCCTTTGCAGTTATAAAATTCCACCAACTAGTTTACAATCTAGTACACAATTCGGATGCAGCAATTTAAGATCGTTAATGTAATTGATAAATTAAGTCCACTTTCCTATTCTTTTCCCTAGACTGTGAATTTCTCATGGGGCAGAAGAAGATGAGTTTACATCTCTATATACCCTGTACCTAGCAGGGGACTGACTGGCCCTACTACCATCCAAGCTTGCTGGGAAACTTGAATGTTCTCCATAAGGGATTCTAGTGGCGCATAAATCACTAATCCTTTATAGTGTCTCTCTTCCTCTTGCTTCTCACTATAAGCAAAAACACTAACTTTCTCTCTCCCTAACAAAACACACTGCAGAGGTTTGTATTCTTTTTCTGCTGTTGCCCTGTCTCTCTCCTTTCTTCATGGACAAGCTCTATGAAGTAGTAATTTTGGACCTCCCTCCTTTAATAAACTCTTTTCTATTTTCATTTAAAATCCTAATCTTTCCTGGCCTACTTCCATCTCTCTTTCTTTCTCAGTCTGTTTCATGGCTTCTCTTTTTAATACTGCATCTAAAATTTGAATATGATTGGGGGTTCTGTTTCTTTTAATTCTATGCGCTCTTCCCAAATCACATCATCTGTTACCTGGGCTTTAATCTCTTGCATGCTGATAATTTTAAAAACTGATATAATATATTATTATACATAGATGTCTTAGTCTATTAAGGCTGATATAACAAAAATAGCATAATCTGGGTAGCTTAGAAACAATGAACATTTATTTTTGATAGTTTTGGAGGCTGTGAAGTCCAAGATCATGGAGTGAGCAGATTTGGTGGCAGGTGATGGCCTGATTACTCTTCATAGACGCCACCTCCCATGATAGATGAGGTAAAGGAGTCCTCTGGGCCCTTCTTTTTTCTTTTCTTTTCTTTTTTTTTTTTTTTCATAAGAGCACTAAGCCCAATATTAAGAACAGAGCGCTTATAACCTAGTTATCTCCAAAGGCTTTACCTTCTAATATCATTATCTTGAGTGTTAGAATTTCAACATATGAGTTTTGGGGAGGTGGGATGCAAATATTCAGACATGTCCATGTATTTTACTTATTTTATGTGTTGGTTTGTCTCCCTTGTTGAATTAAAGCCCCATGTAAGCAGCAAAGCCTGGAATAGTGCCTGGCATGGGGCAGGCACTTAACAATATTACTTGAATAAACAACCAATTTCAGTAGGTGATGCCTCGTGAAAGCAGTATGTTTGATTTTTGTCAACAGAGCAAGAAAGAAGTTTTATAAAAAGAATCTGAAAATCTCAGGAGACCATCCGTCAGAGATTCTAAGAAGATGGAGACAACCGTGGCCAGTGCAGTTTTTGGAATTTCCCTAATCTGTATCAAAACAGAAAAAGACAACAAAATCAAAAACTCATAAATAGGCCATGGAATAAACTAGGCCATAAGGCATTCCCATGAACCTCAAAAGACAAGTGGACAGGGACAAACCATGTGCAGCCACAGTATCTGCATGCTGTTGGTGTCAATGAGAGAGGAAGTGGACAGAAGCAATGGGGTGAGAAGAGAAACCCCAAATGGGCAAAGGGTGCTGCTTGGCGATGTGGCGGGCCCTCTGAAGGGCAGAAGCTGAAACTGGAAGGTGTTTTGCTCACCCCAGGAGCTGAGAAGGTCAAGGGTGCCATGGCCCTTGACCAACTCCCACACACTCTCAAAACTGAGGCCAGAGCTCCCTTTTAGGATGGAGTGCCCCCGTGTCGAGGAACTCCTGGAAGCAGAATCAAAATTTAATAGAAAAGGGAAAGAGAGCATCAGTTTAATGCAGGGGATGGGATCCAGAGCAAAGGAGTATCACAAGGTAAGCCACTACATTTATTCTTATGGAGGTCTAATTGGCATACAATAAATTCCACATATTTCAAGTGTTCAGTTTGACAAGTTTTGACATGAGAAACCATCACCACACTCAGGATAGTAAACATTTCTATCACCCCAAAAGTTTCCTATGCCTCTTTATAATCCATACCTCCTGCCAAACTTTTCTCTCTTCTAGGTAATCCTGATATGCTTTCTGTCACTATAGATTGGTTTGCATTTTCCTGGAGTTTTATGTAAGCTGCATCATAATGTTTTACTCTTTCCTTTCTGTCTTTTGTTTATTTTTTTTACTCAGTGTAATTATTTTGAGATTTACCCATATTGCTACATGTATATGACATTACTTCATTCTTTTTTTAATACTAAGTAGTACTACTGTGTGGATATGTCACAATTTGTTTATCCACTCACCAGTTGATAGATATTTAGATTGGTTCCAGTTTGGGGCTATTTTAAATAAAGCTGCTATGATCTTTTATGATCTTTTATGTATAAATCTTTGAATGGATATATGCTTTCCTGTCTTTTGTGTAGACATCAAGGGATAGAAAGGTTAGATCATAAGGGCAGGTGTGCATTTAAGTTTTTCAGAAACTACTAAACTATTTTCCAAAGAGGTTATACCATTTTATAATACCCACCAACAGTGTATGAAGAGTTCAGTGTCCTCCACATCATTAGCAACATTTGGCATGGTCAGTGTTTTTTGTTTTAACTGTTCTGATGGGTATGTTGTAATATCTCAAGGTTTCAATGGTGTGTTTCCCTAATCACTAATGAAGTTGAGTATCTTTATATCTTATCTCTGTACACCTAGAATTTGCTATCCATTGGTCTTCTTGATGAGATGAAATCTGTTAAATCTTCTGCCATTTCTTAATTGGGTTGCTTGTTTTCATAGTTTTAAGAATACATTATATATTCTGGATGCAAGGCCTCTATCAGATATACTATACACTTTTTAACCGTACACAAACATAGCATAAGAAAATTCCCTGTAAAGGTAATGTAAGCTAAGCCTCCTTCTAAAACTTCAGAAAAACTAAATATGTAAAAATGAGTAAAGAAAAGTGTTGAGTTCAACTTTTATGCAAAATTAGTATAAGGAAAAGTGGAGTAGGAAGTTTTAGGACTCTGTCTGATACAAAGGACAGAACTTCCATCCTAACCAGTATAGATCTTTGCTTTTTAAAATCAGAAAATAATCCAGAAGGTCTGTCACTGAGGCTTAAATTTTAATCATTATATATGTGTTTCTTTGCCTTAATAACATTGAAAGGACTATACCACCAAAGTTTTGATGTTTTAAGTTACAAACACTGCAATGAGCATGATTTTAAATGGTCATTTTCAGTCTGATAGAAAACAGAGAAACTTCTGAGGCAAATGATCAACCCAACAGATATTCAAATAGAGGGAAAATAGAGCCATTATGTGACAAAATTTTGGTGAAGAGTAATTTAGGTTGGGACTGTTGTACCTTGCATTTGGTAGAATTTGGGACAGCATGATATCTAGTTTTCAGTAGAAGAATGGAAGACAAGTCTTAAATGGAAGGAGGCAGAACAATAATTGCTCACAGTTTCACTTGATGCAATCATGATTTTACCCTCCAGGTGGAAAAAGAAATAAGATAAAACAAATGCTTGGCTCTGAGGAAGGTCGGAAATAGGAAGACTTCTTACTGATAAAATGTTTATGACTCAGGGAAAAAAATACAAGGAAGAAGGCAGATGGAGAAATGAAAGCCAAAAAGCAGTGTGTATGGGATGGGGTGTGGGGTGGGGAAGGAATGGCTAGAAAGAGAAGAGGGAAGAAAAAGGAACACAGAAGATTAAAACAATCTTTTAAAGGTTTGCTCTCTCTTTTTGAAAAATTTAAAAATATTTTCAGCAAACAACATTGCTTCTCTCTTGGTTTTGTTTTGTTCTGCCTTCCTTTCTACACTGATGTCTGTTCTTTGTTTTGCATCCTGGTTTTGCAGGGGGAATTCTGCTTAGCCAGACACGAAGGCAACTGCCAGCTATGTCAATCAGCTGTCATAACTAGGGCCAGAGACCAAAAAAGAACAGCATAAGCCAAAAAGGAAGGAAAAAAGAGAGACAGAGATGGTGTGTGGGAGTATGTTGTTGGAAGGGAGGGTGCAAAGGGAGCTTGCTGGGCTGGGAAAATGCATTTTACCCATTTCTCCCAAGTTACTTCATCTATACTTTTTTTCAGTTCTGTGGGAAATCAGGAGCAAAGGCTCAGCTTATCAGTGATTTCACTGAGCCAGGATTCAGAAAGCTGAAGGAACATCCTGTACCAAGCTCTGAAACACTGACCTCAGTAGAATCCCCACCCTGAGGATCTAACGGAAAAATATTTGCCTCATAGTGTGTGATGGCTCTGTAAGATATGCAGTCTAGGGAAGACAATAGGAAAAATTTAGAATTAAATATCGAGTTTAAATAAAAGCTTGGACAAAGCAGTGGCCCTATTTTTTATTTGAAATGCGGTATGCTGAGAACTTTACCAAATCCAGCCATTTGCCTGTGTTTGGATTAGTCTTGGAAGGATCATTAGGCCTGCATTTCTGCCAAACATAGTTAGGATTTGCCCATGCTGATGCCCAAATATAGACCTCAAGTTCAGTGTTGTGTCTACCATGTGGCTTGTCTAATCCAGAATGGGCTTGTTCGTCATGCTCTTTCCAGACATAGCATAAACCACTAGGACAACTGTAATTAATACTGAGAATACTAACTAACCCTTGGCTAGAGCTATTTTGACCCAGTAGTTGAATCCAGTGGAATAAGATATCTAGGTTTATAACCCTAACTAAGGTCTGATGCTGTCTGTTGACATTTTTTCAAGCCAAATGAGTTCTATGTCCAAGAGCCCTGAGTTGCTCAAGATGAGTGCATTCAAGTCTGTTCTTTTTATGTGTAACTTGTTCCAGTGGCTGGTTCCAATTTCATTCATCAATTATGATTATGGGTTGTAATATTAACCTAGATTTAAACATGCCAAAGTTTGATGGAGAATAAGAATATATGATTTCTTGACATTTTTAATGCTAATATCTTATATTAAAAGATAGTTCAACTCAGCTAAATAGGAAATTGGGTTACATGATTCTGTTATTATTGCTAATAGATATTGGAACTATACTATATATTCTTTAGGTAATCAATATACAGAACCAATTATACCTGAATGCTTGTGAGGTTAGAGTTTCTAAGGCCCTCATAAACACGAATGATGCTTCTGACACCAGATTTGTCTTTAAAGACTTTGAATTATTTGAAATATAGATAATAAATTTAAATAGCCACATGCCTAACTATACATTATTACTGAAGAAAACTCATCTCAGCAGAGGTTGGCAGTAACAATCCTTAATGTGTCTCCAGAGCCACATCCTTCACATGCTTTATCTGAAATATTTTTTATGAATTTCTGGCCAAAACTTTTGATCCAAATAAGATCCATTTTTTAAATTTGTGGCATCTCATGGGGGCAAATTCATTTCTATTTGTGATTATTAGGTTCAGGGCAAGGTTTTTTAAATAGCAAATTCCATACCATCCAAGATCAAGCTAGAACTCATCAGAAGGTAAGATCTCTCTTAATACACAGTTCACTTTGAACAAAGTTGCATTCAATATATGCACCGTAACAGGAAATTGTGTGCATGCAATAATATTTTTACAGTGAGTAACATCTTGTCATTTGTCAACACGTTTGTCTTTTATATCCCCCTGCAGCTAAATTTAGTTAGAAAAAGCCTATATAAAAAGACATCTATGTATTTATGTATTTCTAGTGCTCATCTCTGAAAGGCCGAAGCACTTGACAAAAGGGATATTTTAACACAAAATGATACAAAGAGATAAGGAGCAGATACATGGGGAAAATATTAGCTTTTTTGTTAAATTCCAAGTTTCTCTGAAACTGTAAATTTGTTACCAGATCAGGTCAAAGATGAATATGCAAAAGGGTAGCCTGCAGAGATGCAGTGATGGCTAAGATCCATCTTTCTGCTCCAAGTTCTTAGTTGTGTTTCTTGAAGTGAATTTATTTTTAAATAGATTATATTCACTTTCCTTGCAAGCCATGTAATAAAACTTATTTGATTTTCAGAACCCAATATTGTGACTTGACATATTAAATTTACAATGTGGACATAGGGAAAAATGTAACAAGTAGCTGTCAGGAAATATTATAGAGAATGTACAGGAGAAGGAAGATAGAGAAAATCTGTTTTTTCTTTTTTCCTCCTTTCGTTCTTTCTTCTCTCCTCCCTTTTGTCCCTCCTCCCTCTCTTCTTTTCTTCCTCCCTCCCTCCCTTCCTTCCTTCCTTCCTCCTAACTTCTATAGTTGGATCATACTCAAATAAGAGACAAAGTTAACTAGACACATAATAATATAGGTAGAAATTTTAGGGTAGAAAAGGGAAAAATGTGATTGTTCAAGATTTGATTATTTATAGCACTTCCCAGCACATGTGTGCGCAATACACACACTCACACAGTGTTAAGTTCCCTAAGCCTAAAGCTGGAAAATTTTGTGCTTTAATACTTCTGCCATGTTTCTTCATTGACAGAATTTTCTCCTAAATTCCAAACATTTGACTCTTCTTGCCATTCCATAAAATATTTGGAAAAATTTTCCACAAGCTTTCTCAGAGAACAGATAAAAACGCCCTTTCACTGTTCCCTGTCTGTCTCCCTCCCATTTCCTGTACACACCTACTTCTTGGACAGTTGCAAGTTTTGAACTTAATGCTAAGTTCAAAAACTATGACTTCTAGAGAGGAAAGTTTTGAAGTGAGAGATGCTTGTATTTGCACACTTAGAAAGAAAATCTTTTTTCCTTGGGGTGTTCGGATCAGAAGCTGGCGGATCAGCCTTCAAGTTCAAAATGGGAGAATATGATTCACTCTTAGATTCCCTTGATTGTTTTTGGAGTAAACGATCAAAGACCATTGTTTCCCAAGAACTGTGTTCCCTTCATAGGAGTATATATGATGAAGAAAAATAATGCCTCACCTCAATCCTAGATACAGCAGCATCTTTGATGAATGTTCAGAACATCCCAAGACCTATTTAACCTTATAATTTCTGGGATTTTCCACAAAATGATATTGATAGAAGGGGTCCCAGTGTCAAAATTTCAGCATTTCCCTGTATCACAACAGGATTTTCAGGTGAATCTACTCTCTAGAGGTTGTGATTCCTGGAATAATATATATATTTGTCCCAGCAACCAAGCTGTGACACAGTTCCTGCACAGTTATACAACTCACTTGATGTGCCTTCTGTTGGCTAGGGTGTGTGTGGTGGTGGGAGAGCACGGAGGGGACTCTATTTAGAGCCACACAAAGTTTTCCAGCTTTTTCTAGCTTCACTGTTATCATCATTTCTCTTTAGCTGTCTCCTGGGCTTTGAAATGTGAAGTTCTCTGTTATATTGCCCCTTGAGTACCTCTAGCAGGACCGGAGGTTCACAGTTAGCAGTATCAAAGTGAATACTGTTAGCAGGGACACTCTACAGTGAATTTCTAGAGTTCACAGAGCTGAATGGCATTGAAAGGACAGTTCTGAAGATGTAAGGTCAACTTCTGCTGAGCTACCAAATCAAGCCTAAAAAGATCATAGAACTTGCCTATGTTCTTTGGACCTATATCTTCAGTAACACGTGAGGTTCTTCATTTTTCCTCATTGATGGGGAAATTTCTGAAATATAAGTAAAAAATATTTTTCTCTTTTGAGCAACAGTTACAGAAATGTTGTTGCTTATGTTGTGATATCATACCTAAAACAACTTAGATTATAAAGTTCCACATTAGACTTTTCTACAGTAGAATTTTTAAAGGCAGAACATATTAGCCATATTTGTGTTTCTCTAAGAGCTGATACAGTGCTTTGTGCACCTTTGCACAAAGATATATATTTAAATGAATAGTCCATATTTAGTTTTCTCTGACAGTTTTCCTGGAAGGCTCCCAAATTGTTCTACCAAAACAGAATGTTACCAAAACCTCTAGGAGTAATAGATCAATAATAACCCTGTTTCATTGAAGAGGAAATTGAGATAAAGTATGTCCAAATGACTTCAATGGGAACATAATATAAAAACAAAGCTAATAAATTCTAGATTTATTTTGTGGTTTTTACCTAGAGCCACATATTATTTGACTAATGTAACCTCTTCTGGCATGAACATATGGATATGTGGAGAAGGAAAGGAGAGATGGATGGAAAGACATTGGGAAAAATCTAGAATGACTCATCTGGTTTAATTCTTTTCAGAAATTCAATCCAGGCTTATATTTGGTACTTTTTACTAGAACTGCACTATGTTACATCTTATAGGATATGTAGAAGAGGGTTAAGACATATTCCTACATATGAACATTGCCTCCAGAAGCTTTCTTAAAATGCAAACCTAATTAGCTGGGTGAGATAATGAATTAATTTATCAGTATCCTAAATACTCATCATTTTACCAGTAGGGATAAGAGTCCTAAGATAAAAAGATTTGGAAAGGTGGTGATAATGTTGGATAATGGTGAAATCAAGTGCACTGGCCATTGTCCAGGAAAAAATGTGCTGGTGGTAGAAGTGGGGTGAACCTTAGAGAGGATCCCTTGTCCCAAAAGATGGTGTGAGGATTCTGAGAGCCTACCTGGGGGGAGGATACTAAAACAGAGCTCTGCTTCCCAGCTTGGCCTAGACCTGGTCCTGAGCACCTCTACGGTGATGATGGGAGGTTTGGTTGGGGGTTGATAAAAAGACATGGAAGGGGGATGCGATATTTTAGGGTCTTTGTGACCTTCTTGAAGAAACACGATATTAGTGATTCTTCAGAATTGTTTGTAAGGACCAAAATTTCTGAAAACATTGTTCCTGAGGCATTTACCTGATGATGGGCAATGTATGTTGATAGTCTAATGAAAATATTCAGTCTCACAGATAATTTTTTTCAAACCTCTGCATGAAATTAGTGAAGTCAATTCTAACTGTAGTCAGAACTCTTCTGCTGAGATTTTATTTAGGAATTCATGTTGTAAAGCCAAACATCTCTTATAAAAATATTTTAAATCATTGCCCCATGCAATTCTATAAGCATATGTTTGCTTTACTGATTTTATAAAAAAAATGACTTTATTAATTCATTTAAATATCTTCATGTAAAAACCTGAAGTCACAGCATTATTTCAGATCTTATTTAAAGTGGGACTGCTCTAAAAAGTCAATACACCAGGGTTTAGGCTACGCTGCAGATCTCAATGGGTACTTCCTTACATTTAATTACAGTTTTAAAAGCTGTTAGGAGGACTCTGATTTTAGCTAACTGGTCTTCAATCATGTTTGAACTTGGCCATACTATTCCTTTGACAGCTCTGGAGGGTGCAAGAAAATGGACATACATATTTGAATTCACATGTAGTGCACAGGGATGGGTCCGTTCTAGAATTAGATAGATGGTCAGGAAAAGGAGACATTTTTTTTCAGACGAACTACTGGGAAAATATTTAATTCCGGGACTTGAGTTTGAATTGAGACTTTTGCTGCATCCCTGGGTGCCTACGGAAAAGAGTGCAGCCAGTTCTTGTAAAGGGATTCGAGTAGTTCCTATGAAAGTCAGAAAGTACTTGCTCTTCATCTCTTTCTGCTTTAGATACACATGACTGGTACACAGGTCTCAGAGGTATTTGTTATACTTCTAATTGCATGTTAAGTCTAACTGAATGGTGATCATCTAATTCCAAATTCCTGGGAGAAGTGGATTGATCCAACTTGGATTAGCCATTCAACCTTGGTCTAATCACCTCTTTCTGGTGGAGTTGGGTGGGGTGAGCAGAGAACTGAATTAATGAAGATCAGTCAACTGGGGACCTACTTCTGTGAGCAATTTTCAGAGGGGAGTAAGCCAGCTGAATTGGGCAGATACCCAAGAGTGGTTCTGTAGAGTTTCAAGTGGGGTTCAGTGAGTTGATGCAAATGAGGGGAAATTGAGAGGATGAAGTAAAAAGTAAAAAAAACATACAGCAGAGACGAAAGTAACTTTTTATCAACCAGGATTAGTCATCCAGTCTTAAATTTCTGAGTGAGAATATTTCCTCTCCTTTGCCAGTGTGGACATGGAGAGCACTGTAAGAGTTTTACCTTCCACTTAAAGTATTTCCTGACTAGTCATTTTTCACTAATGCTTTTAACCTCTAAACTTCTACAGTTCTTGTTGCTACAGAGCTCTCGCTAATATAATATCTTATGGGGTTTTCTGGTGCTATATTATACAGAGAAATAAGAAAATACGTATATACCTTCTTCAGAGTGGAATTCATGTTTTTGTTTCTTTATGGCCCACCTGCTTCCAGCAGCACCCAATGTAGGAAGTCACCTGGAGGTTGGGCTACTCAAAGGCTGTACCTTTTCTTCACTCCTCAGCGTCAAATCATTAACTACAGGGCCAGAAAAATTGTACTGGGTGAGTTATGACATGCTGTCTACCCCTAATATTCTCTGATTCCAGGGTCTCAGCTATAAATCCTCCCGAGGGAATGGAAAATCCCAACCATGGGGTACCTCTGACAATTTTAGCCTGCAGGTGCTGCTGTAATGTAAGCAGCATTAAGGGATGGGGAGGAACACATCAAACAATAGTGAGAAAAAGATGTTTTCAAGAATTCTGTTTCCACCCACATGCAGGAATAGGTCTCCCTGCCTCAGCGTCTCTCTATGAAAGGACTGGGGTTGGTTTCCCGCACAGGGCAAGAACCAGAGGGTGTGTGTTCTCTGCAGCTGGACCTGGATATCTGAAAGGATGTCCTGTTTACATTTGGCACCAGAGCCTAGTGATTGCACTGCCTGAGTACCCCCGATGTGAGATGAAACTCAAAATGGATTTTTCACACAAGTTTAAAAAATAACACTCAGCTGACCCTGTCATCATACCACCTGGGATTGGTTTACCAAAGGCCTATATTTAAAAAGAATGCTTACTAAGAAGGGTGAGGCCATGGTATCCATAGAATGCAGTTTTTGGTGGTCATGGAGGATTTTCTTTATCCTTTCTCTTTCTCTTCTCCTTCTTTTTTCTCCCCAATTCTTTCCTTTCTCTTTCTTTCCTCTCCTCTCCTCTCCTTTTCTTTTTTCTTTCCTTTCCTTTCCTTTCCTTTCCTTTCCTTTCCTTCTTTTCTTTTCTTTTCTTTCTTCTCAAAGAGAAAAAGGAGGGCCAGAAGCTTGACTTATGGTCAGTGTCATTTCATGAAATAATCTGTGTAGATAACAACTCTGTGCAATGTAATATTATAGCTAAGCATTAAGTAAAGAAAAAATCAACAAAGCAAGTGGTTTTTTTCCTTCCTTTCTTCTTTATTTCTCTTTCTCTCCTCTTTCTCATTCTTTCTTGTTCTCTCTCTTTCTTTCTTTCTTTCTTTCTTTCTTTCTTTCTTTCTTTCTTTCTTTCTTTCTTTCTTTCTTTCTTTCTTTCTTTCTTTCTTTCTTTCTTTCTTTCTTTCCTCTGCCTCCCTCTCTCCCTCTCTCCTTTCCTTAGTCAGCCTGTCTCTGTCTCTCTTCTTAAAGAAACAATTTATCTTTGAGAGAAGGTGTGGGAGGTCATGGTGGGGGTCCAGACTAAAAAGAACTAGAAATGAGAAATTAGAAAAAATGTTACTGGTGAAAACATCACTGTAAAGACAGAAATTGTTAAACAACTAAGCTCATCAGTTCTGGCATTGGAGCACTGTGAATGTGAGAGTTGTCTGTTTGTTCATTGCAAATCTTTTTTAGGAAAAGAATTTTTAAAAATGATCTCTTCTCAAAGTATTCCTGTTGTTTCTGACAGCTTGACTTTCTGACCCTCTGGTTTATAGTTAGTACTGAATACTGTCATCTCTTGTTGTGGGCTACCACTCCGCCTTAAGTCTTTCTGGCATGAAATGAGTGTGAAAATGTGTATAGAGAATGATTTCAGGGGCATGAATTGCAAGCTTCTTCAAGGTAGGTCAGCACAGAGTGCCATTTTTAGACACTGTGCCAACACAGAAATTAACCAGGGAAGAACAGAACTACCTGGAAGTCTCTAACTTTTGACTTTTCCTAAAGAATTTGCACCTCATTTCATGATTTCTTTGTTTATTCTATATAGAGTGTGCATAACAAGACTCAAATACCAATTTGTGTGTATTGATGATGCCAAGGCTGCTCTTGCAATAAGGAGAGCCCGGATTAGCAATTGAATAGCCAAGTAAATGAAGACCAGGTATTCATAACCCACCATTTATCATGGGTTTGCAAGACAACTGCATTTATTTCAATCTATGTGTGAGAGAATGTGCCTAGCAATCAGGTCAGCACTATGAACGTTGCACTGTATTTATCTTTAGTCCCTAAACATTGTGTGTAATCAAGGGAGTGAGATGGAGTAATAAAAAACGATTATAGAGTTCTGAAAGCCCTCAATTTCATATTTACATCTTGGAACCAGCTCATTCTGACTTCATAACTCCTTAATTAGAGGCACAGTCGCTTTCTTTTCTGTAGGGCATTTTTTTCACCCTCACAATACAAGCATACATTTGGTAACTAATACCAGCAATTAGCCTCATCTGCTATGTAAATGAGTATAATTGCAATTAAATACTTTAGTAGGCCCAAAGGGAAAACATGCAATCATTACAAAGTAAGTAGGAGAGCATGGTTAAGGGACATTTAGAAGTGTTCGCAGAAGTGCCTTTTCCCTGCGGTGTCAGGAGCCTTTTCTATGGTGAATTATTTCACTGGGAGCCCTGGAACTTGACTTGCATTTCTTGTTCTATGTTCCTATGAAGATTAGGAGAAAACTGTCCTTTTTAGCATTTCTTAGCATTGGTTGGTTTTGGTAAAAATCAATTTGGGAAATAGTTTCTCTTCAGCATGGATCCAGGGCTTAAGAATATCAACTTTCAGTGACTTTTTGTTGTGCAGGTTGGAAAAGTAGCACTACATTTACCCAAAAGGTAATTTTCAGTGTCAATATTTGCTCTTTACTAGATCTTTAGGTTGAGAACAGTTGAAAGAGCATAGCACACAGGAGAGAGTGATGACCTCCTACGGAGTCAAGCAGTACCAGTACTAGTTAGTAGCATAGAGTGACTTAGAGCCTAGGCTCTGGAGCCTGAGTGTGGGCCTCTAGCCCTGACTAGCTACCTGCACTTGGCCAAGTCATGCATCTATTTTCACCAGTTGTCAAATGAGAAGACATGGTATATGTATCATAGGTTACTGAGGATATAACTGTCTCATGCAAATAAAACATCTAGAATAAAGCCTGGCAAACAGTTAAGTGCTCAACCAGTAAGTGTGTGTTGAAAGATCTTTGGCCCTTTCATTCCTCCCTGTAGGTTTTCTGTCCAGATAAAGCCAAACCTCAATGTAATGCACCTAAGTGGAATCATTTTGATCTCTAGAAGAAGTGAGCTTACTGTATTTTCAGCATTATGCTATAAGGCTTCTTTGAAGGACATGAAACTTACTGTTGTAGGCATGCGTTTACTCTAGGAGTGATTCACACTTTGGTGAAGGGACTTATTAATGAGAGTCCAAGTAAAAACAGATGTTCTTATTATCTATGAACAGTGAATATGTAACATGTAATTTTTCTTTCTTGGCATTGGTGGCTAGGAGTCACATAGGCAAATTTGTGGCCAATACATTTCTAGTTATCTATACAGGACTCTCCTGCAACACAAGCTTTGTTTCTCCCTCTTTTAGTCTCATAAACATCCATGTCCTTATTTGTGAAAAAAAAAATTACCATATGCATCTTGTAAAAGACCTCAATTATTCTCATATAATTGTGTACCATTGAGCAAGTCACCTTGCCTCTTTGAGACAGTTCCTCCATCTTTAAAATGTAAAGTTGGGTTGGGTGACTTTTATGTTCTTTGTTTCCAGCTTCAACATGCTGATTCTTAATTAAAAATGAATCCTTTCTGTTGTTGGAAATGATACCTTGGATAAATGAAGGGGAGGCTCTATAAAAAACAAGGGATGCACAGTAACAGAGTCAATGTAGAAGAGCACTTCAGATCTTCTCACTTAGGATATTTCTGCTTTCTCTCTCACTCTAAATGACCCAATGCATTTAAAGTCATGGTCATGTATATTTCAGTCAGTTCTTCATTCCTTTCCTGCAGTGAAGAAATGGCAGAAAGCTTAGTTTCTGGAAGTGGAGGTGGCCAAAACATTTTTGTGACTTCCCCTGTCATCTCTCCTACATCCTATTCAAGGGAATGGGAACAACAAGACCTCAAAGGATAAAGAAAATGAAAGACTGTGAACCTCTCTTGCCACCTTTGATAGAAGGGGAAAATTCTAGGGCTCTTATCTTCTTCTCTTGTTCACCTACCACTTTAGAGTGAGAGGGAGAGCTTCAAAGACTTCGCATTGTCCACTCCACTGAACTGCGCTATCAGAGAAAAGACTGCCAGATGTTTAGCAATCAAACTTGCTGCAGAACATAACTTTAATGAAAAACAGAAGGGCGTTTTGTTTCCCTCCCACTGTGCTATCTATCCAAGCGACTTTCAGGAGCCCACTTTCCATACCGTCTTTGAAAAGCACACACACACACACACACACACACACACACACACACACACTTTTTGAAATGCTGTAATCTGACCCAATTTGATATAACTTAACTTGAATCTTTGCATATATTTGTGAAATAAGTAACTTTTTATCCTTAGGGAAAGAGTTCATAAAACCTGCATTTTCTAGTTTTAAGACCACCTTAGAGAACAATTAATCAAACACACAAATAGGAACATTGGTTTTAAAACCATCCCAAAGGAGTCAAATTTTATTTCCCTGTTTATATCTGGTCAGCTCCCCTGGAACCTCATATTCACTTTGGTAAAGATTTGGTAACTTTTTTTTTTTTAGAGAGAAGAAAACATAGAATTATTTTCTCTTCTTTAAGATGCTTTTCAAAAGGAAATAAAAGTCCTTTATTTTAAGGCTGAATTGAGAAAGAGATGCTGTCTGTAGAAGATCATTGGGATTGCTGTGACAATGAGGGAAATGCTGTCCAAAACACTACATGACTAAGGTGTAAAGGCTTCTCATAGCTGCAGAAAGCAGAAATACTTTAACTTATTCAAAGAGTTTAACTTACTAACTTGAGACTGGCTTGTTTTGAAGGGGTTTGCCCCATCCCCCAGACTTTAGTCTTTACAAACTACGTCACAGTAAAGTGTCCGCCTATGGGTTGTAAAGCAACTCCAAGACATCTGGCTATAGTGGGGCCATGGATAAGTATAATGAAAATTTGATTTCAGTGGCTATGTCCTCTAGAGGCTATGCATTCTGATCCTTTCTTATAAAAACAGCAACAAAACAACAAAATATAAAGTAAGTGGAAATTTAATTGCAAAATAATTTGTAAGTTTTCTGTTACTTTTTATTTTGTTAGATTTTAACCTTCAGATATAGTGAAGTTTGCAGTTTATGCAAACTGGTTTGCAGTTTATGAAACTGGTTGGTTGAGCAAGTGTTACTCCATTATTTAAGACCAAGTTCCTGGCCTCATCCTCCAGTTCTTGATATTATCCTTCTTCACCCTGCCTGCCTTATTTTCCATCGAATTCCAGTGTTTGAGGGGCCGAAGAGATTCAAACAATAGGTGACAGGCATTGGGTTGGGTGCTACTCCAGAGGGAAGTTTCCTCTCATAGACTGTCAAGTGTGTTCTGTGTGCCCAACTTGATTGACAAATAGTGTTTGGAAAGGGAAATTGTTCAGAAGGTAATAAAAATATCTTTGTTTATAGTCTGACTGCAAAACAAAGTGAGAAAATTCTCAGGCCCAATTTTCAGTTCTGTGGTCCAGAAAGATCACTCAAACAGTGTTAGGTCTCACTCAGTTTCCAGGTTGCCTCCAGAGGTGAGCTTAGGCTTTTGAGGTTAGGGTCACTATCCAGATGATTCCGCCCTCCCTTCCTCTGCATTCTCTTTAATAACAATGCTTTTCCCTTGTTCAGTTGCCTGTCAGAGGCCTCTGTGCGACTGTATCTTTTATTTTCACTCCTAAAAGAGTGTTTCAAAGAGAAGTCAAGATTTTGGCCTGATCTCTTTTCCCAAGTTCGTGGCCATGCTCCCAATTAAACAAAAGTTTCTAGATTGGATCCTAAAGGATATCACCTATTTAGGCACTCAGAAAAGGACTTGGTGTTTCAAGGAATGTTAAATATTAAATATACATTATTTTCAATTATTAGTGTCATATGAGCTTATTTTTTTATACTCATTTAAAATAAAATCATGGCAACTCCCTGCAGTCCAGTGTGTTTTAAGAGGGAAGCAACTTATAGTAGGAACAATAAGAGATTGGAAGTGTGTTTATCTTATTGTAAGGAGGGATTGATTAGATATATATTTTTTAAATCTATTTTTTAAGAAAAAAAATCTGGGACTGTTTGAAAATGAGTTGACCAAAGAAGTGATATTTATCTGGTGAAAGAACATATTTTATGTCTTCTCAACTATACACTCTGGGAGGTATAATTTTTTTCCTTAGATCAATAGTTTACATGCCCCAAATTTTGAATTAATCATCACTACTATCAAGATATTTTCTGTCTACCAGGTCTAGAATCCAAGACCAGATGAATTTTATGAAAATCTGTTACAACAACAACAACAAAATTTAAGTGCATAAATAATTGGTCTTTAGGATTTCAAACACCAAATTATGCTTGTTAGCTTTTTTGGTTTTGATAACAGAAATTTTTGATTTATGGCCAATTAGAAACTTGATGTAAACCAAACTGGAATTTGAGATCTTAGGGACATAGTCATCCTGAACTATCACTTTTCAATGCTCCCTAAAAAGGATGAGTTGAGAACAGAGACCCAATACCAGTACTAGAAAAGAAAATTGAAAGTAGTATGTCCCCAATGGGTAAGCATCTCTCTATCAGTAGAACATGATATTTGTGCTCCAAACTACATAGAAATAGGGGCCTAGTGTTTAAAAGAAAGGAGGTGGGTGATGATTCTGGAAGAGTGTTGATGGAGAATGTGTAATCTTTTTGTGTAGTAGTTAACCAAAAGCATGATTCTTGGAGATCTGCTCCCAAACTATAATTAAAAGGTTAAAGCAAAGGAATATGGAGAAATACAATTCAATAGTTGTTTCTTGAATGGCCACTGTGACAGTGCTTTTTCGTAGGCTATCCCAGAGTGGTCTTGAAGCTCTATGAGCCCAGAGACCCTCCAGGAAGGCCCTTGCTGTTCCTGTTATATAGTAGGCACTTGGTACCTATTTGTTCAACAAGTGGCAGAAAAAAGTCCTACAAAGAGCTGTCAGATGAAGTTTCTGCTCACAAAATCTACTGGCCTACATTATTATCTGTAGTGGTCAGTGATTCCAAGTCTAGTTTGTATCAGAATCACCTGCATAGGCCTTTTTTTTTTTTTTTCCCTGTGCAGATGTTTATAACCAACCTGACTTAGGGAATGGAATCTTGTTGGGGAGTGGTAGAGATGGTGGTGGAAGCATATGTCAGCATTCACCAGTTGATTTTAGTATGCAATGCTGACAGAAGATGCCATAGTGAAGAGGACAGGCTCCTGGCTCTGACCAGACTGAGTTTAAAACTGGCCCTAGCCTTTTTTAATGTTGAGATGAACTTTTCTGAGCCTCAGTTTTCCCATCTATAAAATGGGGGTGAATAATCATAACTGTCCTCAGAAGACTATTGGGTAGACTCAAGGAGATAAGTCACATAAAATGCATATCTCAGAGCTTGGCACAGAATAGACACTCAATAAACTTTGCTGGAAATTGCCAACCAACAGTGCCTATGGCTTATTTCATTTTCAGCACTAGACCTACGCTAAAGAACTGCATTCCCTTTTATCTAGGATGAGACTATCCTGACATTTTTTCTCATTTGTGTAAGCACGGGATGATCTGGAGACGCTCGATCCTCCTGAATCCTAGCCAGGACCAACTAGACATTTGGTCAGGTCAGAATAGAAGAGGCTGTGGTATTTCCGATCCCCATTGGACTTCCCTCTAGATGAACGTACTCATGTTGTTTCAGGATTTCCAGCAAGTCCCGGCCTGGAAGCCAGAAGCTAAAGTTATCCCAAAGTGATAAGCTCAGGAACTACATGAGATGTTGATTTAGATCTAGTCTCAAAGGTTATCGAAGGTTCAGAAGCTGAGAAAGGACAGGCAGTGTAAGGGTTGCTTGGAGGGGGGTCTAGCATTTTGCCCCCAGGGGAAAATTGTGCTATAGAGAGAAAAACCAGTTTTGACTGAAATGGCCAAGAAAATAGGTAACTTTAAATTAATGATAAACTATAATCTGGGTCTCTAAAATAAACAAAATAAGCTGGTGGAATAGAATGAGGTTTATCAGAGTGTGATAGGAAGGTCAGGCGTGACAAATTGGGAAACTGGGATGTTGAGTTGGCTCATGACTATTATATAACTAACATTTTTGCTAAATTTAAACATGAGCAGCCTTCTCTGGAGGTGTGTGGGTGGAGAGGTGAAGGGGCAGATTGAAAACAATGGTCTTTATTTTAATAATGTACTTCAATTTTAGGCCGAGGTTGAATGAGAACTTTCAGCTAACAGTATACTTTTTGGCAGTTCTGGATTTTTCTGAACTGGGCTACCCTTGGCCCTACGGAACACCCCTATTTTTCTGTCAAACTACTACATCCAGTGCATTTTTCTCTGGCCTCCCTGGAAGTAGAATTGTCTCAGCCTTTCCCCTGCAGAAGGCAAAACATAAACATAAGGGCATTAAAATGGAAACAGGATCTTGGTTCTCACTGTTTCACCAGGCTCCTTAGCACTGACCTCTGACCCTCATTAAGATCCCATGGAAAGTCTGGGCATCTGGGGTGTGTAGCTCACTGTGGGAATTTTTTTGTTGTTATGATTGTTGTTTTCCTCCTCCTGGATTATTTGGGCTTAACCTGGGGCTATGATGTAAAATAAGCCACTTTCAAGAGCTTTTCCTGACCTTGTCTGGGGATGGGGTTAGAATGGGATTTGACTACTGCTGCTGTCAACTCAAAGAATCCATTTTCAAGTCTTCATCTAAAATTTATGTGAGAAAATAAGACATAGCATCTCTTGTATTCTCTTGTATTAATTACAGGCAACTTCTTGGTTTTGAACACCCAGGTAGAATTGTTGAAGATACTGAGGCTTCATGTTTTTTTGTTTTGTTTTGTTTTTTACTCACTTGTTACTTTTGTAAAAGTAGGGCTTAAGGTCAAATACCCTTTCCCATATTTCCACGATTTGTTTTGTTTCATATCATACTTTCATTAAAGAAGACATCTTTCCTGATCATTCAGTGTGGAAGATCTCAGATAAGTTCATTTTTCTTCAATGGAATTCGTTGTTGCCCTTGAGCAGTTTAAGAGGCTGAAATCCAGATATATAATTGGACAGTAATTTAAAATAGCTGGTTGAGTGGCTAATTTATGTACACATTTAGGAGTAATTAGTAGAGAATTTAGAAAATTTTCAATAAAAAGAGAAGAGTAGTCATCCACGATAAGGTAGAGTAATTCCTTCCTCTTTGGTTGGGTACCTCTTTGCGTGTCTCAGGGTCACAGACTTCCGTTCAGTAAGGGCCAAGTTTCATCTCAAGCTTTTCTAATCCACTGTAGACTTTCTTAATGGCTCAGTCCCAGTTGATATAAGAGTAACTCTTATAGACATATTGTGCTCAAAGATGACTGATAAGTTTTCTTATAGGTATTTTGGATATTTTAAAAGAGAATATTAACAGAAGCCAAAATTTAATCTTTATAGTGTTGTTTTCCTTACAAGGAATTCAATATTCTCTGTTATAAAAATTCTGGAGAACACACAGAACTATTATTTTGAAATAGAAACACTGAGACTCAAGAGGGCAAGTGATTTGCCCATTGTATATAGAACTCAAGTTCTCAGCTTCTGGTATTGTATTGTATCTATAAATACAAAGAAAAACAGAAACCCAACCCTGTTCTACCTCAGAAAAGAGGAGAAAAACTAGCAATGCATATGCATGTTCTTTCAAGCTCTCTCTATAAAAAATTAATCTTTCCCACATAGTCCTCTTTTATTAGAAGGATGTATATGCAATATTCTATAGCCTTCCTAATAGAGTCCATTTTTTTTTTGCTTTAATTTAATTTTAGGACTTAGACTTCTAGGAGACAGATATATATCTGGTTCTACAGCACTCCAGCTACAGTTATTTAATAGACAAATGTCAGGAGGAGAAGCAAGAGGAGAATATATAATTACTAGGTTGAATGGACATCTAAGGATGCCATGGAATAGGTCCTTGCTGTGCCAAACTATTTTTTCTCCTTGAAAACACCACTTCTCCTTGCACCCTTCTATTCCAGGCTCAGAACCTTTTTAAAACTTGCCTCCTTTTTACAGAGCCTCCTTTATTGACACAATGCAGTGGCCTATGGACATGTAGATAGCTTCATTTAACTTCATATATTTTTTCACATTCTTCAGCTCTCTCATGTGTCAACTTAGTCCTTTTAATTAAATTACACACTCTTTTTTTCATTACTTTTTTCTTCAATTTTACAGGGCCCAACATGTTGCTCTATACAGAGCAGACAGTCAGTAAGATAATTGACTGATTATAATAACATGAATCATAGGTCAAATAAATTACTTGACCACATGTAGAATTAGTAAAACCCTCTTGTCTGTGTGGAGATGAAATAAAACCAGAAGAGGAGTGTGTTTTTGTCACCCATGAGTCCTGTGCAGGGAGCTCCAAATGAGGAGCAGGTCTGATGTGGCAAAGTTGAGTTACCTTTATTTTAATTACTACAACTAATATATGTATATAGCTTCTTGGAAATTCAGATATTTTTAATACATATGATCTCATTTGACTCTCCCAGAAAACTGGAAGTCAATCTGTATTGACTCTGTTTTATGACAGAGGAAATGGGATTTTCTAAATCAGAAGGATTTAGTGATTTATCCATTTTGGTATCTTGTAAGTAGTTGAACCTCGAACCCAGTGTTTTGTCTTGTTTTGTTTCCTTTCACCTCTAGGATTCATGCTCTCTCCAACCCACCGTGTCGTTTCTCTCTTTCCATAAAGCTACCACAGCAATGCTCACAGTTTGTGACTCATTCTGGAGTAACAACCCTGCCTCAAGTGATATGTGCAAATAGAGTCCCACAATTACTGTTTGCCCTGTAGTTTATAGCATAATAAAATTGTAATTTTGAAATAAGATGCCTTTTAAAAAAAAAAAAAGAGTTCTTAAAGAGCTGAAGGTTACATGAAAAGAAGCCACAGGTCACTCAGACATTGCACTCTGAGCATTTGAGCTCTTGTGCATGATTTGACCAGCGTGATTCTGGCTTTAGCTCAGAAGGAAGTTTAGTGTAAGTTTCTAGGTCAACTGACCCACTAGAAGGAAGATTAGAACACTCTTCTTTATTTCAAAACTGAGAGGACACGTTTAGTTGTAACTTTCTGTTTTATTTTTATTTTAAGCTCTGGCTCTGATCCTTCCATCGAACCCCAGTGCATTGCCCACCCTCAGCTGCGCAGACTCAGTCTTCCAGATTTAGTAGAGATCATTATCACCCATAAATTTTATGTGCATTAAAGGTAGTTTCCCCCTCTTGTAATCATTATTAATATTTGATGGCCAAGGTATTATTCTTTATCGATAATTTTATAGATCATAGTTAATTTAGAAAGAAAAAAATCAGAACTGTAATGCAAAGTAGTACAGCTCCACTTTAAAGAGTGACCTTGTCAAAGAGATGCATTTTTACTTCAATTAAATTCAAAGTCAGTCAGTCCCATAGGTAATGTTAGCAATTATAAGAATACTTTGCAAAAGTAGTTAAAAAACACTCAGAGAACTTTTATGTAATGCTAGTTTTTAAAGCAAGAATGACTTTCTTCTAAAACTTCAATTCTTTATGAGATCATTTTGGAGTGTACTGTTACATAAAACATGAGGTCAGTAACTAAGGCTAATTAAATTTTAGTAGGAGCAAAAGTCACCAAAAGGTTTTTGCATTCATCCTACCAATTCTAAAACAGTGATACAATACACCATTAATAGCCTTAGAATTGCTAATTATTTCAACATGAATAGCGGTATCAACGCTGTCAGTTTAATTTAATACACTCAGGAGACTTCCTGCAGAATGCATGATTTCTCTATTATTTCCTGGTTTTCACAACCACTAAAAGCTATAAATTCTCTTTCTTGTCTTCGGAGAGAGAGATTAGTAGTCTGGACCCTTCTCACCTTTTTGAGGAATGTTGCAGTTGTTATTTTTTTAAGAAATGGGAAGTAAAGACAAAATAGAAATTCAGAAATGAGAGTAGCCCAGGTTTAATTCTGTGATCTAGTGTGAGGAAAAATGTTCCAAACTCCAAAGGAATTAAGAGGCTCATGCTTTCTGTTGATTTCAGTGGGGTTTCTACTTAGGAAATGAATTTAGGGTTGGGGTTGAAGTGTATCCTTTTTGGAGAGGAGCTAAAATAAAAGTCTGGAGGAGTTTAAGTGAAAAGAAATTGTTTGATTGAATAAACAAGTAGAAACTTGGGGCGCCTGGGTGGCTCAGTCAGTTAAGTGTCTGGCTCTGGCTCAGGCCATGATCTCACAGTTCATAGTTTCAAGCCTCACATCAGGCTCTGTGCTGACAGCTAGCTCAGAGCCTGGAGCCTGCTTCAGATTCTGTATCTTCCTCTCTCTCTGACCCTCCCCTGCTCACACTGTCTCTCTTTGTCTCTCAAAAAAAAAAAAAACATTTAAAAAAGAATAAGTAGAAACTTCATTGGAAATTTTACCCAGTTAAAAGAAAGGAGTAATCCTCTCATTTCACAAAATATTTCACTTAGAAGGCAATAGAGAACCACAACTTTCTCATTGGGGAAGAATGAGTTAAAATTTATTCTATAAAAGATTCATTCAATAGTAACTAATTAAAAAGTACTAGTTGGGCCCTAAAATCATGGAATCTCAGAGTTGTGAAAAAAAAAAAACCTTGAGGATAATCTCTTCTATTTTAATGCATATGATCCTTTAAAAGTGATTTGTCAATTTTGGCTCGCATATCTCTAGGGATGGAAAGCCTACTACCTTATTTTCAGTACATTTTAATTGTTTGTACATTCTTTTTAAATATTCTTTAATGTTTTTTTATTTATTTTTGATACAGGGAGAGACAGAGCATGAGAAGGGGAGGGGCAGAGAGAGAAGGAGATACAGAACCGGAAGCAGGCTCCAGGCTCTGAGCTGTTAGCACAGAGCCTGATGCAGGGCTTGAACCCATGAATGTGAGATCTGACCTGAGCTGAAGTCAGCAGCTTAGCAGACTGAGCCACCCAGGCGCCCTTGTACATTCTTTTTTAAATCAGTTGAATTTTATTTGAATCTTCACTCATTTACTGGGTTAGTATCTTCTGAAATATGGTATTTGTCATAGTTTTAGGTGATATACAGGAATGAATCATAATTTTAATAGTAGCATATAATTCAACACACATTGAAAACCACATTATTGTACCAAAATCATGATTTCACAGATTATTATTTCTTAGGATAGAGCTAAGGGGGAAAAGAAACTCTTAAGTAAATGTTAAGTGTATGTGAAAATGTGACCAAAGTTGTGCAGGTGATTACAAAATGATGAAGTATGAAAAACAGTACCCATGGTCTACTGTGGAAACACGAAGGATGGCCATAATCCTGCATCATGGCGGACTGTATTGTCATGAGATTAGTCAGGAAGGTGTATATGAATAAACTGGGGCAGTTTATTCTAGAAAGAAGAGGTAGAAGACTGCTGTAATAATGGGGCAGACATACGATGGCCTGATCCACAGTGGGAGTAGCAGAAACATCAAGAAAGAAGTCTATTAGTGAAGTCTTACGAAAAGAACACAGTCCTGCATCTCTGAGGACTCAGATCTTAGTCTACCTGCTCTCTAACGAGATCTCCCCTTATTTCTCCAGGCCTTCGTTTTCCTCATCTGCAAAATAGGGATGGTTTCCAATGCTAGCCCCAAAATTTCTTCCCCTTTGAAGACCTTTGATTACATAATCATTATGAACATATGGGCTCGGTAAATGAATGGGTATGTGAAACATGGGAAAGAGAATAGAAAACGGCAGTGAGATTTGAAGAATGGGTGAATAGAGTTATTCACAGGCAAGAGAGTCAAGTCGGGAGGATAATTTGGAATCAGTGGGCAAGGAAAAATTGATTTGGATCTATTGCAGTGGAGATGCCAGTGACATCTCTTTGTTATGTCTGACAGGTCCTTGTGCACTTGGGAAAGAGTGAGACTTTATTTTCTCATTTGCAAAATAGAAATTAGGTCATCTATAGAGATATGGGGATCACTTACATAGAGATAGTTGAAATCATGGAAATGAAGCAGACTATCAATAAAGAAAAAAAGGAGAGAAAATTATAGTCAAGAAAGTTGCATCTATTCAGAGACTACTGTATGTCAGGCATGTCATTTACATTGTCCCTTTAAACTGTACAAAAGTCTTAGGAGGTTTGTGTAATTTGCCCCATTATACCTAATAGAATAATGATGCCTGGCATTGTCCAAGATCACATAAGAATGAATCCATAGCTCAGACTTGAACCTGTCTATCTGAATTCCAAATCTATATGACTCCAGCCCCGTGAGGACAGAGACATATGAAACATAGACAATGAGGGGAAGGGGTGAGTACATTGCATAGGAGTCCTCCAAGGGGTGCAGGGAGATATTCTGATTGTGTGAGGTGGGTGCAGCCAAAGCTAGAGGGAAGAAAAGGAGGGAACAATTACAGGTGACCCTCAATCTGTTTGAGGTTCAGGGGTGCTAACACCCATGCAGTCAAAAATTTGTGTATAGGGCGCCTGGGTAGCTCAGTCGGTTAAGCATCCGACTTCAGCTCAGGTCATGATCTCAGTTTGTGAGTTTGAGCCCCGGGTCAGGCTCTGTGCTGACAGCTCAGAGCCTGGAGCTTGCTTCAGATTCTGTGTCTTCCTCTCTATCTGCCCCTCCCCAGCTCACTCTCTGTCTCTCTCTCTCAAAATAAAATAAAGACATAAAAAAATTCTGTGTATAACTTTTGACTGCCCCAGACCTTAACTAGTAATAGCCCGTTGTTGGCTGAAAGCCTTACCAATAATATAAACATAATAATAAAAGTATGTGCATGTAGGTAGGGAAGTTATTGGCTAGAGTAACTGTAGAGGGAGGGAAACTTTTCATTAAGTTTCTTTTTATTCTCTTTGACTTTTCATCTACTTGGAGCTCAGTCAGCACATGCCACAATAATGATGCACAATGACCATCCTCCAACTTGTAGCCATAGGCATTGATTCTCATGCTTACAGGCAAGTGGTTTAGCTGAGTGGCTCTGTTTCAGGGTGCAGTTGTACAGATTGCCCATCGTAGCTCTGCTTCATCTGTCTCATTGAGACCCCCCAGCTGGGAGGAGCAGAGACTTTGTGGGGCATGTTCTTTTCATAGTGAAGTCAGGAGCTTCCAGAGGGGTTACAGAAAACATTCATGCTCACTGAAGCTGTAGGCTTGGAACTACCAACCTACATGCTTAAATAAGGAGGGAAGCATACTCCTCTAGGAGGTAGAGAGAACCATTGCTGAACAATAATCTACCCTACTATAAAAAATTTAGGTCAATTTAAGCCTAA
>NC_043708.1:76437578-76445727 GCF_006229205.1 Suricata suricatta
CTCTCGGAGCCAGACTGGCCCTTGGGAGAACAGGAGCATCCATATTACTCCCCTCTCACCCCTTTCCCTCACTCTCTCATTTTCTTCCTCTTTTTCTTTATTTTCTTTCTTATTTCTTCTTTCTTTGCTTTACCAACTTTCTAACTCTTATATGCTATATCTGGCCTCTCCAAAGTTAGGTTTAAGAAAGAAGGATGATTGGAACAAAAGGTCAAGTTCTAATATGATTGGTCTTCTGTACTATAAATTTGGGTCCTATGTGTGGCCCATGATAAGATAGTGGTTCTTTGTTTCATGAAATAGCTTGTGGGTTCTTTGAGATTCCTGGCAAGGGCTTTCTGCTTGACCATTCCTTGGTACAGTTGATGTACTTTCTGAATGACCATTCACAGAGGTTTCTAGTCTGTTCAATTCCTTGGGGAGGATTTTTTCAAGTACTCAAGCCCTGCCACTGTATGGCACTTACGAGAAATAAGCACCCTTACCTGCTGTTGATTAAAATGTAGCTTGCATCTGTGTAGCCCCTATTCTCTGTTCATAGAGTAGCCACTCATCAGTCAATTTTTCCAGGTGAAAGTCAATTTCAGGTTTTCTCGAATTATCTCAACCTGGCTTCATAGTAAGGAAGTACCTTGTCCTTTGAAATGCACAGCTCTGATCAACTCTTCCCAGACAGATTTTCTCCTCTCTTCTCTGCAGTGTAGATTGAGCCTTTCATAGCAGAGGCTGAAGATAGATGATGGGTTAAAGAAATGGATGGCATCCAGAAGCATGGATTGTAGACACAGCTCTTCCACTAACTGTGGAAGAGACATGATTGATAATCTAGTTCAGCACCATTTTTCTTTTCTTTTTTAAATGTTTTATTTATTTTTGAGAGAGAGAGAGACAGCGTGAGCAAGGGAGGGTCAGAGAGAAAGGGAGACACAGAATCCAAAGACAGGCTCCAGGCTCTGAGCTGTCAGCACAGAGCCCAATGCAGGGCTCGAACACTCGAACTGTGAGATCATGACCTGAGCCGAAGTTGGACGTTCAACTGACTGAGCCACCCAGGCGCCCCACAGCACCATTTTTCTAAAGAAGAGGAAACGGGCTCACATACTTCATATAACATGTCCTCTTCAATCTGATAGTGACAAAGCTCTGCCTAAGTCTGTGTTCTTTGGACTGTAGTATAATCCCCCCCCCCACCTACTGCAACAAAGCAGGAAGTCCTTCCTTATGTTTAAATCCTCTTTTTGTAATTTAGATCCTTCCTTCTTGTTCTGGGTGTGGCAAGGACCAGACCAAGAGAATAGTTGGTCACCATGTTTTATATGTGAACATTATAAATAAAAAGCCTTCCAGACCTACCAAAAAGTTGGGGTGTTTTTTAAGAGTCTTAAACCTCAGGGATTCATTTTAGTCATTCAAACTACAAAATACTTTGGTTCTGAAGATCTTCTGAAAGACCCAAATAAAGATCTTTCCTCACAGTCCATTTGTCAATTACCCCCCTCCATCCCCCTGTATGGCTAGAAAGAGATGTGCAAAGTCAGTTGAACTTGGCACTTATTATTCCTAGAGGAAGGTATATTTCAAACTTAACACTTAGATTCCAAACTCTTCTCTCTGTAGGAATTCTAATGCTTAAGTAAAATAACATGCTTAACTGCAAGTGTAGCATTCTTAAATAGGAACTTGTATCTTCTTTTACCCATGTATTTTTGGAAATTTAAAGTTCATTAAGTTATTAACTTTTGAAAACTTCCACCCTCTCACTTTCTTGTCTTGTCAGTATAAGGTCTCCCTTTCCCCCGACACCGTTTCTCTCCCTATAAGGATATATTCTGTTCCTCTAGTGCTTCATTTCTCAGGCTTCTCAACATCATTGTCCTTTCTCCACCTATCTTTGATGGCCTGTGAATGTGCATGTGCACACCCTGCATTTACACACACAATGCAGAATGAAGAACAAAATCTCCTGTCTTCTGAGAAAAATTCTAACTCTTCTCAGGTACCAGAGGTGTCTGATTTCATATTCCTGCTGGAAAATATGAGAGGAACTCTGAACCGTGATCTTGCATTATGCCTCAGAGCAGGGCTTCTTAAAAGTAGGATTCCTTCCCCCAAAGGAAATGAGAGAGCTATTGAAAACAAGCAATCAATCCATTTAGAACTCACTACAATCTGAACAACATTTCTTAGGGTAATGAATTGAAGGAAGAGAGGAAAAGAATTTTTAAAAAATGGATTTAAAAGGAGATTTTGGACCCGTCAGCATTCATAGAGTCCAAACATAGAAATTCAATTCAATTTATCATGTAGAGAAAAGATTAATTACTTGCAGAAATCTTGAAATCGGTGTGCTGCATTCAAAGTTGTTAAATGAGAATCATTTTTAATTACTGCTATCTACTTGGTATTAAGCTTTTCTACATGATTTGATTAACTTGCTGTAACATGAGTTGTCTTTCGTTCCTCTCTGTTTCTATCCCCAGATCAAGTCCCTTGCTACCTCTGATGATTTTGCAGAGGCTTCAGATTTATTCTTTCTTCTTTTGAAAGGTTGGCATCTCACAAGAAGTGACTACTTCATATGAACTCATACTATTCCAGTAATCTGTTACCTGACTAGTATTTTCATCTTCTCTTTACTGTGTGTGTGTGAGTGTGTGAGTGTGTGTGTGTGTGTGTGTGTGTGTGAACACAAAAGTAAGGATCATTTCTGTAAGTATTATTTAGGGAATAGCATTTCCAGATGCAATCTATCTACTACTAGTTCCTAGTTATTTCTATAAACTACTTTTTAAAAACTGTTTACTTATTTTTGAGAGAGAGAGAGAGAGAGAGAGACAGTAGGAGTGGGGGAGTAGCAGAGAGAGAGGGAGACAATGAATCTGAAGTAGGCTCCAGGCTCCAAGTGTCAGCGCAGAGCCCAGCATGGGGCTCAAACCCACGAACTATGAGATCCTGACCAGAACTGAAGATGGACACCTAACTGACTGAGCCACCCAGGTACCCTTCTAGTTATTTCTTAAGTCAAATCTAAACTAAGTCTTACCATTCCAGAAATACATTTCTATTGTTGGTTTTGGTGGAATTTGTTTGCTGCTCAAAATTTGTTTTTCCTGGTAACATCATTTCAATGTTGCTCTATTGCATAGAATCCACTGGGACTGTCAACCAAGGTGTCCTGCCCCACTCTGCCTAGGTAAAAGTTTATTATCCAGACCTCTACCCACAATTTGACATGAGCAAAGTGACAAAAAAACAAAAACAAACAACACCCTCTCAAAATGGCAAGAGCTCACTGATTTCCAAGACTGTCTCTTTGCCCCTTCTCCTCATTGTTGCTTTGGCTTCAATCCTTGTTGAGTCTGTTCCTTCAGCTTCTTTACCATGCTGTGAGCTGCTGAAGATCTTTCTAGTAAATTTTGTATTTCTGTTTAAATTAGATTTAGGTTTGTTGATTATATTAGAGTTGGTTTTTGTTGATTACAAACCAGAGACTTCCAGCTGAGACATAATGGAATTGGCTTCAAATATCCTCTGGTCCAGTTGGCTTCCCACCTATGGTGAAGAGTAGGGCACCTTTAGGGGGACTATATAATTGCTCTCGGGTCTTCCTAGTTTTTTCCCAGTTTTTTTATGTTGCTAGACTTTAGCCTTTTCATCTTTTATATTTCTTCCAACATTGCTTTTTCACGACAATGAACTCCCTTTAATGATTCACATTAACAGCCTTCCAGAATTTGCTTAGCACTCATTTACTATATGCCAGATCCTGCAGGTGGCTCTCCTTGTAGAGAGATCTTTCAAGCTTTTGTATGAGGATAAGCTGCAAAATGTTGGACAAATAAAAACTGAGTCACAGATTTTCTGTTCCTGTGCTTTTCCATAAAGTAAACCGAAGACAACTTACTGGTTAGACCAATCCTGAAACACTGTTATCAAATGTAAATTATCCATAGGAGAACCATTATCAGAGTCTCTTTCCTCCAAAGAACAGGAGATAAAGTACGACAGAGAGAAGGTCAAATCTAGGGAGATGGTTCGCACACAAAATTTATGTTTGACTCATACCAGCCGAATATACTAGCAAATTAACCTAAAATCTCAGTGGCTTAATGCAAAAAAAGTTTATTTCTTATTCATACTCCATGACTAACAGGGGTTAACAGGGATTTCTGCTTATCATAGCTTCTCAAGGATCAAGTAGGTGAAGGCATCCTGTTCATCAACATATTTCTTTCGTTTGGTCCTATTTGTTGCAAACCAACCAACCAACCAACCAACCAACCAGCAAAAGAACCATGGCCTTACTCTCTTTAGTTGGGCAGGAAAATACAATCCCTCCATTGTATGCCCTGGAAAAGGCATATTTGTCAAACAATTCTAATGATTAGCCTAGATGCCTTACTCTGTATCTGTACTTCTCTCTCCCTCAACATACTCAGCATTCGTCAATTTAGAACTATCCACCTCAGTCCAGGTACATATTTATAGATTTAGCATTTTGTTTAACTGAACTGTTACTTGATCTCAACTAAGACATTAATCAACAATGTTGAATTGATAAGGTCTTAACAGTTTACATGGCATTTCTATATAAAATATTTCCTTTGACCTTCATAGTCACCCAGGGACATAGGTGGGACAGAGAATATTAATTCCATTCTGCACAGATGACTAAATTTGAGCTTAAGGAAGCAAAGAGCTCAACCCATATCCACAGTGGTAGACCTGGGACTTAATCAGTATAGGTTTCCACAGCAAACCAACTGTCATGTCTTTTCCATACCACTCCTAACACAATGGGCAAAGAGGGCATATTGCCCCTACCAACCTTATTACCATATAAAAGAGGGCCCAAAGAGGACAGAAATTCCTTCCAGAAGCAAAGAAGTGAAGCTATAATGATAGAGCCCTCTACCATATTATGACTACTGGAAGGAGGCTCGGTCCCCTACCCTTTTCCACACCACATGGGTGCTTGCCTGCTTCTCTACCTACTTCTACAAACAACTTGAAGTAGGGGAGCAGGAATAAATGTGTGTCTCCTTGTCACTTGGTTAAGAAGATGGGAGAGGACCACGTTGGTGTGAAGTGCTTTAAAGGAAAACAAAAAATCCCTCTGCTGTCGCTGATAAAAATGAGTGGCTAAACTAAGCCCTATGGTTGGTAACAGTTTTGACCTTTATATCAAAAGAATAATGGTGATACACTTTTAATATCCACTTTTCAGGTTAGGAAATTGGCCTCATGTAGTCCAGTTTAATCACTGGAGTCACTACGGGTTAGTTTGTTGCCGAAAAATTATGATCGCTCCTTGTCCTGGAATTCCCTGTTTCAGACAGGTGTCTGTGTATCTCAATTTTTGGATTTGAAATATTCGTTGTTCTCAGGGAAGGGCAGACCGTGTAGCCGGGGACTTGGTTGTGTGGTGCCATTCACTTCTCTTGTCGACCTCTCTTGTCAACAGGCATGGATCGTATTTTAGGTGCACGTTGTGGATAGTACAGGAACCTGAAGGTGATAGGAAGGGAATTGTTGACGTATAATTGAAAACTTCACTGAAGAAACCTAAAAGACAGATGAAAATGTGGAATTGTCTAGCAACTGCTGCCCCTGAATATCAATCACTGCCAAACACCGATCAACTTTTCCAGCACTCGAACCCCTGTTGCCCGTTGCCCTGGGAGGGGTCGTCCCTCCTGAGCGTGCAGCACACCTGCAGGCAGGCCTCTTCTGGCGTTTGCCTACAGGAAGGTTGTTAAAAGGCATAACAAATTAGGGCAGCTCCCCCAGCAGTAGCAATTAACCTTCAGGAACCTGGCAGGCATAGGTATATTTTAGGACTGCAGAAAGCATTAACCTTCTCATTATTTTAAGAAGCGAACAGTAGGAGGAAAATCTGCAATCTCCTTCACCATCTCTCTCTTCACATCCCTTGTCTTCATCACCCCCTTCCCCCACCCAACCTCTCCACCCCCCTGTTTCGTTCACTCTGTGTCTGTCTTCGAGATGTATGAAGTTCTCTTCATGTGGGGATAGTGACAGTTGTTACTTCACGCCAGCGTGTAAAGTCTCAATGTGGGCAGCTCTCAAGGAGACACTTACATATGGCTAAGCGAGGTCTTTTCTTCTCTGGGTCTAGTCTGAGGACCAGTCTAGGGGGGACATGGTGAATGGTCCTGAAGCCTCCTGGCCTGGTTCCATGTGGTGACCAGTGCCACTGATGCTTGTCACAGATACAGGACCCCTGCAGGTGCCTCTTAAATGTCGATCCATCTCCTTCTCATCCCTTTACCTTTGGCTCTCTGGAAAAGAAGAAAGCCCAAACTTCTCTGCAGGGGAGAGCAAACAGCAAGTCAGCTCATCCATCATCGCTTCCTGTCAGACACAAGCTGTAGATGAATGTTCAGAGATTGACACAGCACTGGTCAGAACTTATGTAACAACGCTCCCTTTTCCTATTAGCAAGGGACTTCAGGTTGGGAAGAAAAGAATATCTACATAATTTTAAGACATTAACATTCAAGAAATAGCATCTCATTTTAAACATCCACAAATCCAATGTCGATTAGCTGGGATAACTCACATTGGGATCTTCATGTACAAGAGCAAATCTGTGAGGTTCAATTTCATTTTCAATTAATGATGCTTTCTTCCAGAAAAGCAATAGTGAGGATGAAAGAAAGACATGGGACAAAAGTCTCGTTTCTCTGATATCGAGTGGCATTGATGTACATCCATTTAAGAGAGGAAAGAAAAAAATATTTCATTCCATTAAGAAACTAGGTGCTAGTATTTCATTTGGAAATCATCCTCAGGTTATTAGGCAGCAATATGAAAATCTAATCTGGCAACATGTTTGTAATTGTTACAAGAAGGCACCTATGAAGAAATTCTGAAGAGACAACCGATTCAGGATTTGATGTGGCTTCTGGCAAAGTGAGGAGATGCCAGGATTGCCCCGGCCTCTGAGGAAGCCTCTTTAATTTAAATGTGCATGCTGAGATGCAGCTGTGCTGATGAATGCATATTTATTGGACCTGGATAGGAGGCAAATGCGTAACTAATTAAACTATTCTAGTGTCAGCTACTCTGGCCAACATGCCCTTGGGGAAAAAAAAAGCATCACTATTTAAAATGTATTTTGGAACCAAAAAGTTACCACTCAACTGATTGACAAATAATATCTATGAAGGGACACAAAGGTGATTCTCCTAAGATTAGAACAATAGGTTTGAGGAATGTCTTTAAGAGGTGACTTTTGAAGGCTTATTTAAAGAACAATGCTGATTGACTACTTTTGCACTCTACCTGAGATGAAGAGGACGAACTGTCTAGAAAATCTACAGGATGCCATGTTAGAGCACATCTAGTCCACCTGTCCCCCTTGGAGCTGAAGCAACAGAGCATAAAGTGACGGAAATAGAAACTATGTAAGCTTCTCTGTTTTCCAGTTGAGAGTCCTTCCTTTGCACTACTGTTAGCCAATGAAGGGTTTTATAATACAATCTAAAAAAGTTAACAAGGAATTCTTTAAATTTGTTTAAGAAATCTAGACAAGATGAGCAGCATGGCCAAGATGGAAGCAAAAAGCTGGGTGGGATAGCATAGAATGTTGGAGTTCTGTGGTCTCCTGAACTCTGCAACATGGTAAATAATTTAACCCGGGCATTTATTTCATCCATACCATGCATACTTTGGATTTTCATTATCTAATGACTAAGTGTCTGTTGATAGATCTAGACGGAGGGGAATATTCCAATTTGGGAGTTTTCTGAGGCAGTGCGATAAATAATACTTCTTTTCCTTACCCAGATTCTGAATTAATCAAGAAATAAATCAGCAGTAAGCTAATGGAGTACTGAAAGATCACCTTTATTACTGATAAAATTTGAACAATATATCTTAAAGTGCATTCAGATGGGCTGGCTGAGCTGACTCCCAACATCCAATGGGCTGACCTTCTCCCTAGGAGCAAGGAGGAGGGGCAGGGTCATATCAAATTGATTAATATGATAAGCAATTCCATTTGCCTCTTATGCTTCATCATTGCTGGTGAAATGGAAGAGGAGCAAAGAACTTCCCCATAGGAAGAAATAAGGCTGAAGAAGCAGCATTCTCTTCTAAAACTTTTTCATTTTGCCTTTTATGA
>NC_043708.1:76445827-76510634 GCF_006229205.1 Suricata suricatta
ATCAATGGACTGACTGTTTAAATTAAAAGGAAGCTTTATACTGGAATGACTGAAATATTTTATTTGGGTTAAATTTCCTTGATATCTGATAGTAGGGAGAGCTGCCAGAAGGATATGGGTGATTTTATGACCTTACCATAATGCTATGGAGATGATGTCACAGAAAAAGCAAAGGAACTTGGATGCCTCTCTGTTGACTGTTTTAGACTAATTTTGAGACAAGAAAAAACCTATTTCCTTCCTCTTTGAAGCTTGTGGTCTTAGGTACACTCCATCTACTGGAGGGAAATGAATTGCTAGGTATTTTCTACTGTACAGAGTGTTCAGAGGGTAGTATAGAAATTGTCCCAGAACTTAGAACTAACTACCCATGGTTTAAGGTACAGAAGTTTGGGCTCCTACTGGGAAAATAAAGAGGTGCCTCAATTGAGAGAGAAAGAGAATTACTAGGTCATAGCAGGGCTGATTGAAGGATTGCCCCAGAATTTATGTTTCTTTTATTTGGTTCAATGGGACTCTTTAATCTTTTTGTGATGTCTTCCTTCTTCTCCTTCCTGTTCTGAGTTCCACTTCCAATTTTATCACCCAAACTACTTTTCCAAATGTCAGCAAAGACCTACACGTTACAAATCCAGGGAACTCCTCCAACCTCTCATTCACCATCCCTCCACTGTATTCTTGTTTCTGGAATTCACTGCTGAAATTCTCCTTCTTTAAGATTCTGAAAGTGCAGTGCTGGTTCTTCCTGTCTTTTTGAAAATTCTCAATTTCTATTACGGGCTGGGCTGTGTTTCACTTAAATGCCTATCTTTAAGCCCTAATTCCCACTACTTCAGAATGTGACTATATATGGAGAAAGGATCTTTAAAGATGTAAATAACTTAAAATGAGGTTATTAGGATTGGCCATAATGCAATATGTCTGGGATCCTGATAAGAAGCGGAAATTAGGATACAGACATATACAGAGAGAAGACCATTACAAGACACAGGGAACAGATGGCCATCTACAAGCCTAGAAAAAAAGGTCTCCAAAGAACCTATCCTTACTGACACCTTGATCTCAGACTTATACCTTCCAGAACTATGACAAAATGAATTTCTACTGTATGTCACTTAGCCTGTTTTACTTTGTTGCAGTAGCTCTAGCAAACACAGTCTCATTTATTAGTTCTCTTTCTCTGCTCATTCCCTAAATGTAGACATTTCCCAAATTTCAGTCTCTAGATAAGTCCTCATGCTTAGCCTTACTAATCTCGTATACCTCCACACATTCAATTATTACTGCCATGGGAGTGATCCTCTAATTTGCTAGGTTGAACCACAGGAGATGACCATTTTTATACATTAAATGTGGTTGGCTGTTGATGGTTTGACGTGGTTCAACCTGGGATGCCTCTACTCCGGACATTCCTGAGGCTCCGAATTTGCATGTCTCTCTGCCTTTTATACCTGCTCGCATGATTACATAGTAGGAGCCTCACAAAAAACACATCTAATACAGAACTGAGCATCTTAGGAAACCTCTAGCCTTCAAGCACTGGCTTCATCTTTGGGTCATCGCTGCCCTTCAGTGTCCCATACCGTGATTATCACATGTACGGTCGCATGTGATACCTGCCCTCTGTATGCACTTCCTTAGGTACAGCTCTTTCAGGGGGACTGTGGAGGAACCTCCTAACAATTTGTCATTTAAAGTAAGGTCCCTGAACCTGGAACACCCCCATTGCCTTGAAGCTTGTTAGAAATAAAGAATCTCAGTTCCCACCTGGATTTAGTCAGTCAGAACCTGGGCATTTGTTCTTAAGTCCCAGATCATTCTTTTACAAATTAAAGTTTGAGAAGGACTGTCAATAGGGTAGCGGTCATAGAAATTCTCACTTTCAGGAAGATTATAAAAGTTTCTTTTTACAGGGGCAGCAGGAGAGTTTAGAGAGTATTAGAAAACTCAACTCACCATAGTCTTGCTAACATAGACTATTGCCCTTAATTAAAAAGAATAAATTGCATTTTTATGTTTAAAATTTTTAATGTTTATTTATTTTTGAGAGAGAGAGAGAAAGAGACAGAGTGTGAGCAGGGAGGGGCAGAGAGAGGGGAAGACACAGAGTCTTAGGCAGGCTCTAGGCTCTGAGCTGTCAGCACAGAGCCCCAGGTGGGGCTCAAACCCACAAACTGTGAGATCACAACCGGAGCCAAAGTCAGATGCTTAACCAACTGAGTCACCCAAGCACCCCAAAATTGCATATTTAATAGGTGAAAAATTATATTTTAATAATGTTACTTCTTATCCTTGTTTGATAATTGGTGAGATTCTTTATTGATATTTGTCAATGAATTTTCTGCACATAGCATTTGGTAGTTTTTCTAATCTAATATTTGCACGCTTTCCTGAATTCCATTATTATTCTTACTTTTGTTATTACAATGTGGATGACTCCTAAGACCTTTCATTAACCTGCTGAATTTAAACCAAAGGATTCTCAATATTACTGACAGCTGTTAATCAGTACACAATTCACAAGTTTTTGCTTAATTTATAAGCACAGTTTGAGGAAATTAAAATTAACAATGATTTTGAAATAAACACTCCATTACTGACACACAGTAGGAACTGGGGATGATTCTGAACTGAGTCAAAGGCAGAACATAAAATAAAGAGCGTGGCCCCATTTAGCAGTCTCTTCTTTAAACCTAATAGCTGCACACACACACACACACACACACATACACACACACGGAGTCCTTCTGGGAAGCCCCGATGGATACAGAGACACTGAGCACTAGGAATCATGCCCTTTCTTATCATTCAGAATGATTAGTCTGCTGGCTGTGACTATCTGGGCAGCCTGGGAGGTGGCTTGACAAGGTTACTCAGGTCAGAGCAGGATAACAAGCAGTAGAAGAAAGAGCTATACACTGTTTAAGAAAAATAAATAAACAGCCCTGATCATGCTCCTAAAGGCAGCAGCTTCACTTTGCAGTTGAGTAAGCTGTACTTGTCTTCCTTGTTTCTCTTTGTTTATGAGGATTTCTAAGTTCTTGCCTGTTGATGGTGTAATTTGCTCAGCTAGACAAGCAGGTACTGTACACAATAAGTTATTCTAAATGAAAGGGGTGATTAATCAAGGAAAATCAAACTGTGAGCCCTAGTACCACTCCTTCCTGGCTGGTCCCAGACTCCCAGCTTGTTTATTTAGTGTCACCCATAGTCTGTCATGGCTGACCTAAAACTATCAGGAACAGCCACAGTGGCAGCCAAGCATAAGCAAAAATCTGAACTGAAGGTGCAGTGGGACTGCCATTCCACAGATAAGATCTATTGCTGTAATAGCCCTTGATTATGAAGACCAAAGGAGAAAAAAACGCCAAATATACAGACACTTTTCTGTTTATTTATACATGAAGAAGGAGGGGGAAGCAAATCATTTACAAAGAGGAGGGAAAAAAGGGAATAAGGTTTCATTACATGTCAGTGTGTCTCAGTTTATACAACAAGATTTTGTGATAGCAGGGGTTTGCTGCTGGTCTCCTTTGTTTGTGTATTGACATTTTGCAAAGCTTAAAAAATCACACACTGGGACCAGAGATAGCGAGGAGAAGGGAATAAAGTGGGAAAACCTACTGGACTGTTACCTAGAGAAAGAATGTTTTTCTCTTCCATGTAACAATTCCAAGTAAGCTATAGATTTAGGCAACAAATGAGTAGGTTTTTAGAGGCTCTTTCATATAAAAGGATGTGCTGGGAGATTATGCTTTTTCAGATAAACAGGATCCCTTCATTATTGCAGATATGCATCATGCATTTTTCAACATGCAAGAAGGAGTCTTGGGTGAAATCCTCACTTCTCTGTTTGCCATGGTATTCTTCCGTGGTGGAATCCTTTCACTTGTGTCCCCTATCAGTTTATTTAATTTTATAGAGTTGGAGAACTACTTGGAAAGAAAGTTAGCTGGAGATACTTCTCACCAGAATGTGATGGATGTCGGCGTTCGCTTCAGATCCAGTCTGGTCACTGCTTCCAGAAGGAATTACTTTCGTCCTTAAAGAGGCCCACACGTTCTGGGAAGCGGTGAAAATGGATCTCTTCATTGTTGTTTGTAGGTGTTACACTGCTGTTACTCATGTTCCAGGGGCCAAATTTATCCATTTAATGGAGACGTGTGCTTGTCCTACTCGCATTCCACTTTATAAAATGTGTAAGAGGAAGGGTGAGATGCTTCCAATAGGGTTGTAGTGTTGAGGAATACCGCTTTATTGTTCTCTGTTGGTCAATTACTGGGACAAATGGCTGCAGGAAGTTCTCCCCAATCTATTTTCTTGCAGGCCATGCAGTATTACATTTCACTCCAAAGAGTAAAGTTCTAATGCTTTATCACATTCCAATGCTCAAAAGGGAAATTGCTGCTAAGGTACTTAACACTAAATGCATCCATTTTGGTATACCGACATTGCCTGGGACTACAGATAAATTTCAGCAAATCACACTCACACACTAAGGTCTTGGGATCTCATTCTCTGAGGCACTGGAGGAAATAGAAGGCTCTGCCTAGGGAGGGCACAGAATGAGGGTTGGCATTATCAAGACACTGCACTGAAAAGGTGAAATGTTGTATCAGCTACTGTGAAAAACCCCAACCGTGTTCAGTTGCATGACAGGCTGAAAATTCATTTTCTTTTCCCTCTTGGATGTTTTGTGGCAAAGGAAAACATTTGGGAAAGGCTGCGATGAGGACTAACATAGCGTACACAAAGAGTCAGAAAAGGGCCATGTGGTTAGCCCTAAACTAACATTCACATTTAGATGGATGCTTCAGTCCATTTCCGCAAACCGTTCTAAATTCACATTTGTACATTAGCAGTCTTTGATGATTCGAGACCCAAAGTTCTGAAGGTGCCTGGGCAGTACAACACTGTTTTTTCTTTGCCTGCTTGAAGTTTAGCATACCGTTCTCCTCCTCTAAAGCCTCCCCAGTGTTTTCCAGTGTGACTCCCGCGTCTCCCCTGGAGGTGTTCTTGGTCCCTAGTGATGATCTGTGAGGAGATGCTTCCGTACACACAGGTGATTAACTGCATTGAGGCCATTTTTAGGATGCAATGCGATGATGACCAGAATCAAGGCAACTATTGTCACGTTCATTGGTTATGTTCTAATTTTCCTCATCCGTAAAAAAAATGTTTTCTTCTCATATAATTTTTAAGTTGAGATATAATTCACATACCATAAAATTCACCCTTTGAAAGTGTATAATTCTGTGGCTTTTTGTATATTTACAAAATTGGATAACCATCACCACTATCTAATTATGGAATGTGTTCCTTATCCCAAACAGAAACCGCATGCCCATTAGCAGTCCCTTCCCATTTTCCCTCTACCCAACTCCTGGCCACCACTAACATGATTATTGTCTGTGTGAATTTACTTATTCTGGACATTCCATGTAAATGGAATCATTCTATATGTGGTCTTTTATGTTTGGCTTCTTTCATTTAACATGATACATTTAAGGTTCATCATGTTGTAGCATGTATCAGTATTTTTCAATCATTTAAAATTTTTAAGACTCTATTTTTTAGAGCAGTTTTAATTTTACAACAGTGAGAGGGAGATACAGATACTTTCCATATACCCTAACTCCACACATACAGAACCTCCCCCTTTATCAATATCACTCATCAAAATAGTTCATATTTTACCAAGGACGAATTTACACTGACATATCATAATCATCCGGAGTCCTAGTTTATGTTACGGTTCACTCTTGTACATTCTGTGGTTTCAACAAATATGTAATGACATATATCCATTATCATACTATCATATAGAGTATTTTCATTGCCCTAAAAATCTGCTGTGGTCTGCCAACTCACTTACCCTCCCCACCACTGCTGGCAACCTCTCATCACTTTATTGTGTCCATAGTTTGGCCTTTTCCAGAATGTCATACAGTTGAAATGATACAGTATGTAGCCTTCTAAAATTGTTTTCTTTCGACTAGTAATATGCATTTAAACTTATGTCTTAATAACTCATCTCTGCTTAGTGCTGAATAATATTCCATTGTGGAATGTATTACAATCACCTGCTGAAGAACGTTATAGTTGTTTCAAAGTTTTGACAATAATGAATAAAGACACTATAAACATCTGTGTGCAGGGTTTTGGGTGGACATATTTCCCAACTCTTTTGGGTAAATGCCAAGGAGTGCGATTACTGTTTCATATGGTACAAATATGATTAGTTTTATAAGAAACTGCCAAACTGTCTTCCAGAGTAGGTGTACTATTTTGCACTCTCATTAGCAATTGATAGAGTTCCTGTTGCTCCATATCTTTGCCAGCATTTGGTGTTGTCACTGTTCCAGGTTTTTATCATATTAGTAGGTGTATGTGGCATGTTGCTGCTTTAATTTGCATTTCTCTGATGGCATAATGTAGAGCATCTTATCATATGCTTATTCTCCATCTGTATATCTTCTTTGGTAAGATATTTAGTAAGGTCTTTGGCCCATTTTTTTAACTGAGCTATTTGTTTTCTTGTTGTTGAGTTTTAAGTGTTCTTTATATATTTTAGATAACAGTCATTTATCATATATGTCTTCCATAAATATTTTCTCCCAGTTTATGGCTTGTCTTGTAATTCTTTTGAAACTGTATTTCACAGAAGCTTAAAATTTTTTAATTTTAATAAAGTCCATGCTATCAATTATTTCTTTCATGGATCATGTCATTGACATATCCAAAAGGGCATTGCTATGCCCAAGGTCATCTAGTTTTCTCATATCTTATTTTCTAGGAGTTTTACAATTTTGCATTTTACATTTAGTTAATTTTTATGAAAGATTGAAGATCTGTGGTAAGATTTATTTTTGTGCATGAGAATGTCCAGTTTTTCTGGCACCAATTGTTGAAGACACTATTTTTACTTCATTGTTTTGCCTTTGCTTTTTTAGTCAAAGATCAGTTGACTATATTTATGGGTGTCTATTTCTGGACTCTCTATTCTGTTCCATTGATCTATTTGCCTTTTTTTTTTCCTGCCAATACTACAATATCCCAATCACTATAGCTTTTTAGTAAATCTTGAAGTTGGACAGTCTCATTCCTCCAACTTTGTTCAACTCCTTCAATATTGTGTTGGTTATTATGGCTCTTTTGACTCTCCATATAAATTTTGGACTTGCTGGAGCACTTGGGCGGCTCGGTCACTTGAATATCTGACTCTTGATCTTGGCTTAGGTCATGGTCTTATGGTTTGTGGTATGGAGCCTTATATTGGGCTCTGTGGTGCGCTGGGAGGCTGTTTGGAATTCTGTCCCTCCCTTTCTCTGCCCCTTACTTGCGTGTGCCCACATGCATGTGTGGGCTCCCTCTTTCAAAGTTAATAAGCTTTAAAAAATTAAAAATAACTTGGCATTGCTCTTTTGATCATTTTATTCTTTGCATGGCTGAATAATATTCCATTGCATGGTTACACCATATTTTGTTTTTCCATTTATCAGCTGAAGGATATTTCAGTTGTTTCCAAGTTTTGATTATGAGTATGCTGATGATGAATAATGCTGCTGTGAACATTCCCTACAAGGTTTTGTTTGAATATCTATTTTCAATTCTTCTGAGAATTTACTTAGAAGTGTAATTGCTAAGTCCATGTGGTAACTCTATATTTGATTTTTGGAGGGAACTTTCAGGCGGTGTTCTTTAAGAGCTAAAATGTAAGTATTAATAATGGCAATTTATAATTCACATTCAACAATGGTTAAAATTTTCTATTAATTTATCTTTGCTTTATTATAGTTTTAACTCTTCTACACAAAATATTCTTTGATCAGATTCCATTTTATATAGGGGATGATTAAGTTGAATTTAGTTTTAATTAAAATACCCATTCCTATTTCTTAAACTTTTCTGACTCAAAATTTTGACTATGCCATTGCAGTCTGTACTAAAGACAAACCTAAAATACAGTTACTTTGATGATTGATCATCAATATTACACAGTTGATTAGATATATATTAATAGCTATTAGTAAAAAATATGCTGATAGTATTTATTAATTATGGTTCATTTTACTCTTTTTTATGTTTCACTGAAAAAGATTACCTGAATTCATATTCCAGTTATGAAATGTTCTATTTTATTTAAACATATTCATACAAATCAAATACATTTTGATTTACAGTGAGGACAGAAAGCTTTAAAAGAAAGCAACCATTAACCTTGACATTGGAACAGTTAATTAAGCAATTTGCCAATTACTCTCTAGGTATGCAACATATGAGCTAATTGACTGATTTTTTTAAAAAATGTTGGTCTAAATTATGTTTTTGGAATTTGTAAAATTTGGAGTCTCAATACCTTTTAAAACATTTGATGATATTCAAAAACTTTTTCAGAGAAAAGTACAAATATTGGAAATAAACCCTATTGTTTGTGATTTTAGTAAATGAGAAATGGCTCTTTATTCTGAGTCTTGATGTATAATCATGCTATTTTTAACACATTAAAAATGGGTTGGGGAAAAAATAATGGGCTGGATTGTCTGCTAAACTTAGGAAATTGCATCTCTTCTAGCTTTATACTTAGACTCATTGATCCAGCTTCCCAAGTGAGTGGCGAGTTTAGATGTTGTGTTCCTGCATATACTGTTTAGGGATGAGAGTGAGATTAAAGACCCATGGGGCATTGAACAGGAAAAGAAAAGAATCTTCTGAGAATATCAAGTGCATTTTAGAAAATATTTAGTCCAAAAAATCAATAATTCAACATTTCTACAGGTAAATAACATGAGACAGAAAGCAAACAAGCACCATTATGGTCAGTGGGCAGATAAGAGACATCTTCCTCAATAAAGATCTTACGACACCAGGGAAACCAACACAGACTCTGTTAAGTTGTTGGAATTATTATTCATTTAAGAGAGTGTTTCAAATAAAAGATCTGCTTTATGTGTGAGACCACATACCCCACTCAGGCGGAGAGTTACTTGCAAGTCTAAAAAGCTTGGTTGTTATGTGAAACGCTGGTGTTATTTTGTGGAGTAGCAGATCAATTTCAGTATAGCAAATTAGTACTGTAGTCCTACATAGCAAGCTTAGGACATGTGACAAAGCCTTCTTGGGAAAATCTTGGAAATTTTGTATGTAAAGATCATTGTTCATTCTAATTTTAAAAGGGCATTCATTTTTCTGCTTGTCTACTATTAAGATTTATAATATTAAAATCATCATTATTCCTGTTTCAGAGATGAAGTCTCTACATAGGACTGCATTAGAATGTTTCTTATTTTGGTTATGAGTCACAGTAGAAAGTAACAGAAAGTGATTCTAATAAGCTTAAATGAGCAAGGAGAATTCATTATAAAGATATAGGGATGTCTCATGGAATCCAGTAGTGGGAAGGAACTTGGGCTTTGAGAGGAGTTGAAATTAAGGACCAAAAAGTTGTTTTTTCCTCTCTGAAGATTGGTTTCTTTTACACGATAAGTGAAATTTCTTCCCCACATTTCTGTCTGTACCTCACCTGTCCAGACACTTCCAAAAGGACTACCTAAATCCAATTTCTGAGAGAAGGGACTCTTTTTGGCTGGGATTGAGACAGGTGCACATTCCTGGTCCAATCAACCATGGCTAAGGGGACAGGGGTTGTAAATAAAATGGTTACTGATGCGTCTACCATTATGGATGGGATGGCAGTGAATGTAGGGTGCATGGCAGTGTAATATCGTGCATTGTGTGTGATGTGGGCAGAAACTGATCCAAATATGCATGAGCCAGAAGTAATTTCAAGTCACCTAGAATAAGAGTGTAAACAGGAAGCTGTTTGTCCCATATTCCCCAATTATAATAGCTATATTGTACAACTATCCCAGAAAATTCTACATGTGGTTAGCATAAAAAGAAAACATATTGACTTATATGTAGTTTTTTCTTCAAAGTACAAATCAAAGGACGCATTCTTAAGGGAGAGCATAGTAGATACTGTTTACCAGTCTTTTGAATACAGTCTCCAACTAGGGGGAAAATCAATTGCTTTTTTTAGTTGTATCTATTAAAAGTCTTGTGAGGTCTTCAACAAAGAGCTTTCAGTTCAAGAAACTTCAGAGCCAAATAACTATTCATTCAGGGGTAAAGTGTAAAAAGGACAATTGAACATAGCAATTGGGTGGTTGTTAGAGTGACTGCTAAAATATTTACTGCATACAGTGTTGTCTTTCCTCCACATCCTTGAGGAATAAAACTCATGTAGACTTTGTTCTTAATATAGTTGTTTTAGAGGTATCCAATATAATATAAACACTCAAATAAAAAGCTATAATTGCATATTAACTATTTTCCAGGAAAGTTCTGCTTTAGGATTTTTATATTTATTAAAAATAAAAGAGAAGTTCTGGTTTTTCCTCTCTTTATGTATTTTGCCTTTATTTGTATATGCATATGTTCTCTTATATCCCATTTTTTTCATTTCTATTTATCTATTTTGAGAAAGAAAGAGAGAGAGAGAGAGAGAGAGAGAGAGAGAGAGAGAGAGAGAGAGAGATAGCGAGTACAGGGGAGGGGCAGAGAGGAAGAGAGAATCCCAAGAAGGCTCCGCACTGTCAGCTCTGAGCCCAACCTGGGGCTCAATCTCCCAAACAGCGAGATTACGACTTGAGCTGAAATAAAGCGCCAGACACTCTGAAACACCCAGGTGCCCCTGTTATATCATGTTTTAATCACATAATTCCCTACTTAGACAAACAAAGGCAAAACCAAAACCAAAACTGAAAAACAGATACATATTATCATACAACAAAGGTATAGTAAGAGGGAATTATTGCTAAATCAAAAGGACTATTTTTTTTATTATAGTAGGCAGAGACTTCAAGGGAGGGAGGATGAGATTACTATAATTTGGGGAGCAGGAAATGAGAAAATATCTTCATGAAGGAAAGTGAATTTAAAGTTGTGAAGGGAAGAAATCACAGGGTAAAGAAATGTCATGTTTCCAAGTTACTGAGTGGAAAAAGGAGTGGTGGAAACAAATATTTCTTAAGCCAATGGTATGTTGTTAGGAAGGATACAGATATATTAAATTGGTGATAATAGTGAGTATTTGGAATATGGAGCATAGGGAGAAGAGTGTAGTTTCACATAGTAGTGTGGGGTCATAAAAAGTCTGTGCAAGCTGAACCCACGCATAGCAATCTTAGTGGTCACTGGGAAAAACTATAATTGTTTAGCAATTAAAAAAATTCCGTTAAGGGGCGCCTGTGTGGCTCAGTAGGTTAAGCATCTACCTCTTGATTTCAGCTCAGGAAGTGATCTTGCAGTTCATGGGATGGAGCCCCATATTGGGGTCTGTGCTGAGTTGGGATCTCTCTCTAAGTCTATCTCTGCTCCTCGCCTGCTTGTGTGCATGCATGTACTCTCTCTTTTTCTCTCTCAAAATAAACATTAAAAAAATTTCTGTTGAAAAAGTAAAAACTGTCTTACTCTCAGTTATAAATAAATAGTGAAATTATAACAGTGAAGCCAATTTAAAATACTGTAATAAAGAACGTAAGAAACATTGAGAACTAAAGTATGTTATTGTTTTTATAAAAAAAATCTATCAAGAGTGGTTTTAAAGGTACTTGTTATCTTCTTGCCTCTAATTTATGATAGGGGGTGAACATTTTTCTATGCATTGGTGTATTGTCATACTCCTTTCTAAGTTTTTTTTTAATTTTTAATTTATTTTTGATACAGAGAGAGACAGAGCATGAGAGGGGGAGGCGTAGAGAGAGAGAAGGAGACACAGAACCGGAAACAGGCTCCAGGTTCTGAGCTAGCTGTTAGCACAGAGCCTGACGTGGGGCTCGAACCCACCAACGTGAGATCTGACCTGAGCCGAGGTCGGAGGCTTAACCGACTGAGCCACCCAGGCGCCCTCCTTTCTAAGTTTTGATTAGCTTCCAACATTTTATCCTCCATGCTTTCAATATAACAAAATATTTCTGAGAACATCTTTAATATTGAAGTTGTTTGCCAGCATCTCTTCCTCTGGGACATCTTCATCCTTTTTGTCAAAACCTCTTTCCTCATTTATGTTGATGAATTCACCTTCAGTAAGTTCCTCTGGCTGTACATCCCAAGTCTCTCAAATGGTAGCCCTGATCCTGTGGTCAGCTATTTCTTCTATAACTCTTCATTGGATGAGATTTCAGTTTTCACATTTCACTGTCCGTTTCTTGGCTGCATTTTTATATCTGTTAAGACTTTGATCTCCATTAAAAGAGGCCAATTTCCTCGTTCAGCTATCCATTTTTGTAAAATGTCATCTGGGTTTATCCCTGGGAGACAACAAAAGCATATTCTTCAGTGTCTATGCAGAAACTGAGTAATAGATGTGCAGTGGCTAATCACTGCCAGACTTTGAAAGACGTAATGAGATTGGTCACTGCCTATGATGCATATCTGTTATTTGTTATGTGTAATTTGTGGGCCAAAAGGCTAGATGTGAAGTTTGCACTTTATGCACCTACTCATAAATACTATATTGTGGTAACTGAAATTTGGGCCATTTTGTTGGGAGGCTGGTATAAGTTACTGTAGTAACTGCAATTCATGCCAGTACAGTGTAGAGTGAGGACTGCCTGTATAGAATAGGAGTATAGTTTCCAGAGAAGAGGAAAGTGAGGCCAGAAAAGGACTATTTTTTATTAAGGTAAAATTCATATAATAAACAATTAACCATTTTAAAGTGTACAAGTCAGTAAAATTAATGGATTTACAATGTTGTATAACTACCACTTTTTTCTACCTTCAGAACTTTTTCATCACACCAGAAAAGCACCCTGTACCCATTAAGTAATCATTCCTCATCTCCTCTTCCCCATTCTCTGATAGCTACCAATTTATTGTCTGTCTTTATGGATTTGCCAATTTGGATATATTATATAAAAGGAATCAGATAACATGTGACCTTTGTGTCTGGCTTCTATCGCTAGAATAACATGTTCCGGTTTCACCCATGTTGTATCATGTATCAGTACTTTGTTCCTTCTTCTAGTTGGATAACATATCATTGTATTGATATACTTCAGTTTGTTCTTCCATTCATCCATGGTATTTGGGGTCATTTCTAACTTTTGGCTATTTCCCCCTTTCTGATAATGCTGCTACACACATTTGCAAACATGTTTTCTTGTGGACATGTTTTCATTTCTCTTGGGGGAAAATTCCTGGGTCTTATGGTAATTATATGTTTAACCTTTTGATAAACTACCTGTACATGTATTAGGGTGCATTTCTGTATGTATTTCTTTTAAGTAGGATTGCTGGGTCTTAGTGTTTGTGTATGCTCAGCTTTAGTAGATGAGGCTAAACAGTTTCCCAAATCATTTCCACTCCCACCTGCAGTGTATAAGAGTTCCAGTTGTTCCACATCCTTGTCAACATTTGGTATTATCAGGATTTCTAGTTTTAGCAATTTTAGGTGGGTATGTTATGGTATCTTATGGTTTTATTCTGCAGTTCTCTGATAACTAATGAGGATAAACACCTTTTCATATGGCCACTGTCTCTCTGAATACCTCTTGTTCAAATCTTTTCCTTATTGTCTGTTGGGTTATCTTTTAAAAATTGATTTAAGGAGTTGCTTATTCATTCTAGATATGAGTCTTTTGTTGCTATGTGTATTGTGAGTATTTTCTGTGACTCTGTGGCTTGCTTTTTCTCTCTGAATGGTATCTCAGATGAGAAGATGTTACCAATTTCAATGTCTTTCAAGTCACCAATGATTTCCTTTATGGTAATGTTTTTCTTTTGTCTTGAAAAATTTTACTTTATTCCATGAAAATATTTCCCATCTAGTCTCCTAAAAGTTTAATTGATTTTCCTCTCACATTTGGCTCTTCATTCCTCTTGGAATTGATTTTTGTGTATGATGTGAAGTGTAGAGGTCAAAATTAGTTTTCTTCTGTGTAGACCGTCACCTGACCCCAAAGACCGCCTTTTTCCTCGCCACGCTGCAGTGCCGTCTCTGTCACAAAGCCCGTATCCATGTATGTATGAGTCTGTATCTGGTTTGGTTTGTTCCATTTGTCTTTTTAGTTATCATTGTGTCAGTATTACGAGATCTAAACTATTGTAGCTTTATAATAAATTTACCTATCTAGTTGTATAAACCCTTCAGCTTAGTTCTTTATCTTCAAGATTATTGTGGCCACTTTTTACCCCTTGCTGGTCTGTATACATTGTAGAATTTGTATGTTAATTTCTATACACATAAATACCATGTATTTCCCCCAAAACAAAACAAAGTAAAACAAGACAAAAAAACTCAACCACCTCACTTGATGGAATTTTGATTCACTCTATAGATAAATTTGAAGAGAGTTAGGATCTTTGAACATTGGGTCTTCCAATTTCCAATCCACAACCATTATATATTCTTCCATTGTTGAAGTCTTAGTGATGTTTAATAGTTTTCTATGTAAGGGACTTGCATAACCTTTTATTAGATAAGTTCCTGGCTATTTAGTAGTTTTGATGCTATTGTAATTTTTGAACTAAAATAACTATTTTTACATATGTTTCTCTATATAATTAATTTTTGTATATATACTTGTATGCAGCGACCTTGCTAAATCTGTCAATTCTAAGAGTGTATATATAGATTATTCAACCATGGTCATGTCCTATGTGAATAATGAATTCTCAATTCTTATAAACTCTTTATTTCTTTGTTTTTGCCTTTCTGCACTAGCCACAACTTCCAGTATAGTGTTGAATAGAAGTAAGGATTGCACACATAATTGTCTTGTTCCTCATGTCAACGGGGAGGTGTTGGTGATTGATTGTGTCCTACATGTCACCCATGACTCCATCCTCATCTGCCTTGTTCAAACCTCCACCTTCCAGGGGTTCAATGCTCCTCTTTCCTCCACTTTTAGGGTACATAAACATAAAGAATGCTAGTCAGAGTGGGCTGACAATGTTTGAACTGACAAGTGTCTTTGTACATAATATGGAAGTGTTGTTTTAAAAAGAGAAGAATATTCTCCGAGTCAGAGAGGAGAGAGTAATGGTTTGTATAGTCAGTCCGCAGACTGGTGGAAGGGAGAGAGAGAAGGAAAGCTGAGCATGATTGAAAATGGCCACCACCATTTCTTCATTTGCAAACTTCCAAAATCACTAGCCCTGCCTGGACTTAGCTCTGTTCTTTTAAGAATGGCTGCCAGTGAGAACCATCTGGTTGAGTGATGTGTATGAAATATGTAACATCTCCACTGTCTGCAGTGGAAAGCTTCTGGCTTTTCATCATGGATCCGTTCCGTCACAGTTTGTTGGCCATCACCAGCCTTCCTTCCAATAGGAAAGTTCCCAGAATGTCTTGACATCTTTGCTGTTTCACACTTGCTTACCTTGGAGACTCTAGAGAATTGCTGACTTTATGGGATTTTCCCAGAGGCCTGACTTGAGAGAATAGAGAAGAAAGGCAATCAGAAAAGAACCATTTTATAAAGGTCTTAAATGCTAAGCTGAGACCTTTGGACATCATTGGGTACTCAGTGGAGAGCCACTGAAGGCTTTGTTCAGATGAGTGAAATGATCAACACTATATTTTAGGAAAAGCAATTCCACTGTGATGTGAAAGTTGGTTTGGAAGGGGAATGATCTGTAACTAAGTGGTTTTAGGAATCCAGTTGAGAGGCGCCTGGGTGGCTCAGTTGGTTAAGCATGTCTCTTTAGCTCAAGTCATAATCTCACAGTTCATGGGTTCTAGGCTCACATCGGGATTCTCTCTCTCTCTCTCTCTTTCTCTGCCTCTCCTCTGCTCTCTCTCTCTCAAAAAAAAAATAAATGAATAAGTAAACTTAAAAGAATCCAGCAGAGAATTAATAAGGTCCTGACCCATGGTTATGGTCATGGGTAGAATGAAGGACAGTAAGAGACAAAAACTTCCATTCCCTAGTCTGGTCCCCTGCCCATAGTGGGCACTCATTAACTGCTGAGGTATCAGCAATATATCCAGGGAAATAGCACAATTTATAGCTTTCTTTCTAACTGTAAAGGAATGTTTACTAGATTATTCTATCATGGTTCTCCATTCTACTATGAGGCCATATGTAGCCGGTGCATTCTTGGCAATTTTACAGGACAGGGTTGCTGTCTTATGTACATCTGTATCCAATATAGACTGCACAGGATCTTTTTATTTCCATTTCCTGGGGTAGAGTTCCTGACACTTTCTCCCCAGCTCCTCCTACCCAGATCCTCCCATTTATTATTCAGAATTTGCCTGAAGCATCAAGACTAGAGGGAGAAATCCTAGGAACAGATAGTATGAGAGCTCCAAATTATAAACTGAAAAGTGGTTGGTTGTGGCTAAATTTTCTGTTATAGGATGCACTCCACTGTACTTTGGGGGGAAATGCCATGCTGAGCTGCTCTTTTAGAAACTCAATGCTTCCCACTGTTCAGTCCTCTCAGCCAAATTCTAATGACTCCATAAAGAATAAAACAGGTGCAACTAAAAGCACCCAGGGATTCAATACTGGAAATCTTGCTGCCAACGGAAAATACTGTAGAAATGGGTCATAAGGCAAGGTAAGGCGACTCTTCAGCCTCGCAAGCAGGGCAGTGCAAGGAAAGTGAAGGCGCAAGGAAAGTGAGGGACAATGTCTAATGAGAAGAGGCTCGTAAGGATCTGACGCCGCTCATTTTCAAGACTCACAGGGTCTACAGTGTATGAAGTGACATTATCTGGCTGGGGGTTTCAGTAATGAAAATATAATGTTGCTACTGCAGAAACCCCAGAGACCCTACCGAACCAGCAGACATGAGTCCTTATATGAGCCAGGCATCCAGAACTCAGGCTGTTTGTTACAAGGTGTAGAAATCTGTTAAACGGGAGGAGAATGGGTGTGTGTGTGTGTGTGTGTGTATGTGTGTGTATGTGTGTGTGTATGTGTGTGTATATATGTGTGTGTGTGTATGTGTGTGTGTATGTGTGTGTGTATGTGTGTGTATGTGTGTGTATGTGTGTGTATATATATGTGTGTGTGTGTGTGTGTATGTGTGTGTGTATGTGTGTGTGTATGTGTGTGTGTGTGTGTGTGTGTAATGTATCTTGTATTAAGTGCAAAATCTTCAGAGAGCTTGGCAATATCACAGCACTGGGAAGGCATATAGATATCAGATAATCATTGTTGATTGTTGCAGTACCAGATAGACTGTCAAGCCTTGTCTTAGAATCACCTCTGGAGATAAAGTCCCTACTGTGACTGGATTTTCAAGACCTAGAATGGACTCTTGTATTTTACTCTAAGTATTTTAACCAAAGTACTTCGATACATTTAAAAGAACATTAGAAGTTTGGATAAATAACGAATTGCTTTGTACTTTAATTTTCTCAACTTTCTAAGTTGTTGTTCAGTTACTTATTTCCAGTGTCTTAGGATCTCACTCTCCAGATACCAGCTTTGAAATTCCTGAGTTCTGTGGGCAATAGGATATAGATAAGGAAAAGTCTTTAAGATAAACTGTTAGAAGTTAGACATGACACCTTAGTTACAGGTTTTCCTGGTGAGGTTTCTACTTGACTTCATTTTGGATTATAATCATTAGCTTACTGCACACAACAAACATTTGTACTAAAGATCGCTGGTGTTGGTCCTCAATTTGCCTATGAAGAAGGTAAGGATCAATTAATTTGAGAAAGTACCTGAAGTCATTTGGCCACTGAATAATGGAGCTCTGGTCCTCTACTCCACATCCTTGCTCTTTCAATTTTGCCATCACATTATGAGAATTAACTAATTACTTTTTGTTCATTCTTAATTTTGATGGTTTGGAATATTTCCAATCTCTTTGCCCACCGTAGTGTCTAGCTTTTCTCCCAATGTGATTTTGTATTTCTTCAGAACAAGAAGAATGTATCATATTTTTTAAAGTTTTTCTTTTAAAGCAAATGGAAATTTGCCTGTAAGACTTTTGCAGATGTCTTTAATGGGCAAAATGTTTCTTCCCATTCTTTAAAGGCCTTTTCTCTACTTCTCTTTTCTTGGTCAGTCAAGTCAGTACTTATTTGTTTGGTGATTGTCTCATTCTTTTTATCATGAGTCTATTGACTTGTGGTATGTCAGACTATTATCTTGAAAGTAGTCCAAGGACACAAAGGATTGTCTTCAGAGACACATGTAAATTATGCATGCTTTTAATGTAAATGTCTATGTAGTTTTGCCAGCCAGCTCATACATGTAGGTAAGCATGGTCCTTCAACATAGTGGAGTAGAAACCAGTGACAAAGGGGAGAAACACACATGAACTTTTTATTGATGGTCTTTTAAGAAATATCTGAGATAGCTAGAATCCTATTTTTTCATGTTGGCATTTTCTCCTGAGTCCAGAAGCTGATCTTTCAGGCAGTCCCATGGATTTTGCTACATTGTGAATGTGAATCTTATGGTTTTCTGACCCCTAATGTGTTGAGCAGTCAAACACAAAGCATATGTATTCTCTCTTATCTACTTTGACTAGCTGTATGGCCATTTCTTTCCCTCAGTATATCATTTGTAAATAGGAATACTACTCATGCAGTTTACAGGACTCCTTCATATGCTGCTAAAAAAATGGAGTAGCAAACATTAGCAAAGTGAGTTGGCACAGGTTAATGAAATCATGGGAAACAGAGACATAGCACTCAATAGTTAAATACCTGCATACAGCAGGCTATGGCTTCTGATGTTCATTTCCTGCTAGTTTTTATTCCTCCATTCTGTTTACACGTGGTATGAATTTATATGCTTACATTTTCACGTGTAGTTGGGTAAAACTAGAAAGAAAAAGATTTATTGAATGCATTATTATTATTGGGGGGGCTTGCACTTTTTATCACTACTCTCCATATTTAGGGTTTACAACTAGCCTATAGAATATTTGCCCCAGACTGAAGCTCAGCAGTTGAGTTCTCAGTCCATCTCGAAATGGGAATTTAGGGCAAATTTTCAAAACCTGTAGAGTGCTGTGTTTACCATGAATGGGATCTAAATTATAGCAAAGCCTAGTTCAGAATAGCCTGCTTTAACACTAACAGGTTAGGGCGATACCTTTACAAATAAATTATAGTGGGTAGATGGCATCACTTCTATTAGGAGGGCCTGATGGGCTTTCCAACCATGCTGGCTTTTATTTATTTACACAGATGTGTTACCAGCTTCAGTCTTATCATATGCCTAAATGGTTTAACTACAAGAAAATGTATATTAACCTAGAGTCAGGGAATAAGAATCATTTTCTTTATTTTCTTTTTTTTTGGAGAACATACAGTTTTAGAAATTGTTTCTCGTTTCTTGGAGGGATGTAAGGATGCTAACTGTATATCCGGATTATTCTATCTACTAAGTTTGTCATATGAAAATTGAGTCAAGTTAGTATTGATAGAGTCTATTTTTTATTTACTTGGCTTCAGGTTAAAATAGTACTTTGCTGTAAGCTGACCAGATATCTTTTTGAGGCTCTCTGGATGCTTCAAAGCATCTGTGTCATCAAGGGAGTAAATTTTGGTCCATTTTAAAGATGAGAAAGGAGGTCGGATCTAAAGATTTAGGAAGTCACTTGATGGAGAGGAATTATTTAAATGCCAGTGTTCATCATCAGGTATGAGAACACATCGCCTTCTGTGTGTATGTTTACAACTTCATGTTTTCTCTTCACAAGCCATCTTGTCCATTCTAAAAATGTCCAAGATGCCAAGAGGATTAGAAACATTTCCTCTCTCCTTTGTGAAAGGAGGTTGCATATTAAGGATTTAGGTCCCTTCTACTTCAAAGAAGGTAAATAAATTGCACATAGCTGCATGCCGGGGTGCTGGCTGCAAATCTCTTTCTGACGTGATATTCAGCCTTACAGGAAGAAAAGAAGCTGGAGGAAGGACAAAAGACAAAGGAAGCACAGCTAAAGAGGAGAAGCTCAAGAAAAGATGAGGAGAATGGGGGCAGGAGCAATTGGGCATTTGTTCCCCCATCCCTGAAGGTTATCTCCTGCACGGCCCGTGCTCAAGGGCTGCTATGGCTAATTGCCTAGGAGAACTGTTGTGAGATTCCACACTCAGGTACCCAGTAGCCACATAGGCTGGTGAATCCGAACTTGGCTAAAAATAGAAGCCAGGCACGCCTGGGTGGCTGTCAGTGAAGCATCTGACTTTGGCTCAGGTCATAATCTCAAGGTTCTTGAGTTCAAGCCCAGCATTGGGCTCACTGCTGTCAGAGCAGAGCACACTTCAGATCCTCTGTCCCCCCCGCCCCGTCCCTCTTTGCCCTTCCTCTGTTTATGCTTTCTCTCTCTCTCTCTTAAAAAAAAAAAAAAGAGGCCAAAAAAGGGTTCATCCTACCAGCACATTGTCAAGTCATTACCAAAAGGGAATCATTATTATCATTTGGGGGCTGAATATATGCTTGCCTGATCTTCAGACCTTTGAGAAAAAAAGCTTATTTATGCCCCAGGAGACTGAGGCTATCTAGTGAGACCTTGGAGACCAGCAGAATGGAAGGAGAGAAGCTCCTGTCCTGGTACGTTATAGCTGGACTCAGTCACTTCAAAGCAGCCCCAACTGGGGTGAGCAGGAAGTGAACACCCTAGCACACATTTCTTAATTTGCAAAACAGGAATGTTATACATGAAATTACCAGTTTATTTTGTTGGTCTTATATTAATGTATGCTTTTCTTTTGTCCATGTCTTTGTTGGTTATGTACTAAAGTTATTAATGAAATGTAGTATGGTCACAGCAATCATATTCATTTTGGTGTTCTCTTCCCTTCTTTTGTTACAACATTAAAATTCTAATTGGAAATATTAATCATTCAGTTTTCATAATCATCTCTGTCAAGCAGAATATTGACAAAGGTTCTCTTTTTTTCCTTAGAAGTTATCAACCAATGGTTATTTTATTTTTTCTGCAAGGATGTGAAGAGCAATTTATATCCAAAGTAATGTCTTTGTTGTCATTTACCTACTTTTGGTTGCATTCTTAATCTTCACCATGCATTCTAAATCTGTGTTCACCAGATGTTAACAAATCTAGAGCCCCAAACAGTCTTGTTTCATAAGTAATATCAATAAAAGGATGAAGAGGAATATAATGGCTGCCTTTGTCAGAAAGATAAAACATCACTGAGAAGCGATTTTTAAATTCTTAATAATATGGTATCTACTGGGATATCAATCTTCAAGTCAACTAGGATACCTGAAAAGTAGCCTTTTATTTTGGAACCAGGAGGCATACAAGGTCCTTTCCATTCTCCTGCTGTGCTCCTTTCTCCAGTTTTCATTATCTTTTAACCACAGCTCCTTCTGCAGTCACTCTCGTTCCTGGGCTCCTGCATGGGCTTCCTTCTCCAGCTGTTCTACCCTGGTCCATATTCTCATGCCGCCCTCAGGAACAGTGACTAACCCCCTGCTATCTCTCAGCCTCCTCTCTGTCCCACATGCCCCTGTTGCTCCAGATGGCATGGTGGGATTGGAATGTGAGAATGAAAGAGGAAGATCCCACAGCATCCTCGTTCAAGTCAATGCAGCAGCAAATCTTACTAATCCATGAGTTCTTCCATATATTGTATTTAGGCCTTGGAAGTCTTTGACAAAGTTGTTTTTGACCTTGGAAAAATGCTGTAAGGAATGAAGAGCTAGATGTTCATCATGAGCTGTTCATGAGCTGTTATTTGCATCTTATGGTGCTGTTGTCTAATCAAGCCAGGATATCTGCTAAAAAGATGTTTGTTTCTGTTAATAGATTGGCATTTCCTTAAATTGCGTCTCTGAGGAGAAACACCAGACTTTAAACAAACCCCAATGTGTTGTCAAAAAATTAGGTCTGATCAGGATGATCGAATGCATCCAATTTAAATTCATGATCCTACCTCTAGGTCTAGCTTCCTTATCTTCTCCCTTCCTGCCATCTCAGGGGGAATAAAATTATAGGAATAGTTCTTAATTTCTTACTTTCCTTTCTTTCCAAAGTCAATCCATTGGCAAGTTGAAATTATATCACAAATTCATCTACTTCTCCTCCATCTCTCATACTGCCATTCTAGTCTAAGACAAAACCATCTCTCTCTTGGGTTTCTGAATCGACTCAATTTATCTTCTTGCTCTATTCTTATGCCTCTTCATTCTAGTCTCCACACAGCAATAGACATGATTTCTGACCCCTGCTTAGAATTTCCTCAAAGCTTCCCATTATATTTGGAATAAAAATCCCAACTCCTTATTGTGGATGAAAGGTTGATGGATGACTTAACTTCTGCATACCACTCTAATCCATTCAGTTTAATTGAGTATCTGCTATGTGCTAGGTACCAACGTACCAAGTTGAGAGAGTATCTAAGATACATAAGATTAATCCTCAAATAGCAGATGTTCCAGGAGAAGAATATATGCCATAAACAGCAAGTTTAAAAAAAGTAAATATTATGTGTCAGGGTAAGTGGGTCCTATTTTAGGTTGAGCCCTGAGGAAAGGCCTCATTTAGAAGGTGGCATTTAGAGGCACCTGGGTGATTGAGTGGGTTAAGTCTCCAACTCTTGGTTTTGGTCAGGTCATGATCTTGCTGTTTGTGAGATCAAGCCTCAATGTCAGGCTCTGTGCTGGCAGCATGGAGCCTGCTTGGGACTCTCTCTTTCCTCTCTTTCTGCCTTTCCACTGCTTGAGCTTTCTATCTCTCTCTCTCTGGGTCTCCCATAAATAAATTAATGAACATTAAAAAATAGAAGGTGGCATTTAAATGAAAATCTTAAAAACAGGATGGAAGACATGATATGGCTATCAGAACAAAGTGCAAATGGATGCTATTGGAGGATTTTATGCAGGTTAGTTATGTGAACCATTTTACATTTTTAAAAGATTGCTCTATCTGCTGTTAGGAGGATGGAGTTGAAGGAGGCCAAGCAGAAGCAGGCAGCCCAGTTAGGAAGTGATGGCAGTCGTCCAGGCAAGCAATGATTATAAACTAGAATAAGATGATGAATAGAAAGGAGTGGATAGATTCAAGAAAATGTGTCCAAGCCAACAGGCCTTGTTGGTTGATTGATTGATTGTGGGTGATTTTCCAGGCTCAGGCCTTTTTGATATACCCTTCCTTTTGTGGAGGATACCTTTCCCATGTCTGGGCATGATGAACCTTCATTCTTCTGACCTCTTGCCTAAATTCCATTATTCTCTATCCAGTTTGATTTTTAATTATTTTGTTAGAAGATTTAAATAATTGTTGACCTTCCCACTACTGTAAGAGCTTCTTGAGGGCAGAGATCCCCTCACCTTTCTCCCACTGAATTCACACCCGCTAGTAGATATGGAACACACTAGGCATTCAATAAATACCTCTTGAATGATTGGATTATGTAGGTCATTGTGCCAGCTTATTAATTCTGTTTAAGTAGCCATAAAGTGTCTGATTTCAATTGAATGCATTTAAAATAAACTAAAAAATTTTTTTAATTTATTTATTTACTTTGGGAGAGAATAGGAGAGTGCAAGCAGGGGAGGGGCAGAGAGAGAGGGAGAGGGAGGATCCCAAGCAGGCTCCATGCTGTCAGCACAGAGCCTGATGCAGAGCTTGAACCCATAAACCATGAGATCACGATACCTGAGCCAAAATCAAGAATTAGACACCTAATCAACTGAGCCACCCAGGCACCCCTAAAATAAATCAAATTTTATGTGTCCCCCTTGGTTTATACACTGACAGCAAGTTTTAATGACTAGATTATTGTTTTTTTTTAGGAAACAAACTGCTCTTCATCTGTGAATGATGCAAGGCACTTTACTTTTCTCTCGAAGTCTTCGTTTCATAATCTGTCAGACAGATGTAAACATCATCCCTGTTTTTAAAAAGTTGCTGATGAGAATTAGATAGGATAGTCTATAGCCATATCATCCTGAACGCGCCCAATCTCGTCTGAGAATTTGATATGATAATCCATATAAAGCCCATAGCATAGTTCAGAATACACTATAAACACTTAGTCAATGTGACTATTATTATTGTTATGATTATTGATATTCATTGCTGAAAAAAACAAGAAATTTGTGACACCTAAGTCCTTTACAGACTGTAAACATGCTGCCATTTATTCTTATTCTTCTATAGTTAGAAGCTATTATATTAATATTAAAAATCTGCTTTCCAAACAATATTTTATGGGTATATACTCTTTCAAGGTAATTCTTAGAACTGGTTTAAGTGATTAACTTCATGATTCTTTCTATGATTTAGACAGACTTAATTAAAGGTCAGCTTTCTTAAACTTTTTATTTTTTTGATGTTTATTTAGTTTTGAGAGAGAAAGAGAGAGAGAGAGAGAGAGAGAGAGAGAGAGAATGAGCAGGGGAGGGGAAGAGAGATAGGGAGACACAGAATCTGAAGCAGACTCCAGGCTCTGAGCTGTCAGCACAGAGCCTGACACGGGGCTCGAACTCATGAACCGTGATATCATGATCTGAGCTGAAGTCGGACACTTAACTGACTGAGCCACCTAGGCACCCCAACCTTTTTAAGCTTTATACTTTAAAAGGTTTTTGTGGAATTAGGCTTTTAGAAATTCTAAAATGTAGAAAGAGAGGAAAAAAAAAAACATTTGACTCCTCAGACGTGCAAACAGCAGCAAACAATTATATCTACTGAGTAGATTAAAAGTACCATTGAACATTGGCTAAATATCCTTTTATTTTCAGTATGAAATGCATATCATTTTTTAATTTTTTATTTAATAGTTTATTGTCAAATTGGTTTCCATATAACACCCAGTGCTCTTCCCATGAAATGCATATCAGAATTCTGAATAGCAGGTTACTGTTGAGAATCATTTATTTTTCCTCAGCACACATCTATAGTTTTGATGATATGGTGTCATCATGCAGTAAAATATCAATATGCTTAAGGACCCAGCATTGTGAAACACTGATTTTTAATATTTAAAAGGTTTGTACAATTGTAAATAAGACAGTGCACCCAATATCAGACATGCTTCATGAGAAAAAGATGCTAAATTTCCCTGACCTACTTTCATCTTCATGTTTAGGAAACAGTGTCTAAGAAGTAAACAAAGTAGTTGTGCCTCATGTAGGAGATGATTATTGTTTGAATTTATGATTCATGCCTTGAGCAAAATTTTGTTTGTGGCCTCATTTGCAACCATAATTTACAACTTTACCAGGGATATGCTGTGTATTTGGGAGGTAATATATCAGACTTGCTTTGTACTCGAACAGTTCTCTAGCTCTGGGTATAGTATTTTCTGTGTTTCTGTTAGCTATAAAATTTCTAGGCATAACATTTATTGTGGCAAATATGGAAATTTTTTAAAAATTGTATTCCCCTTAGGAATGTCTCATTGTATTTATATTCTTATTATAGCTAAATCCAACTAGTGTTTAAAGGAGTTGTTAATCCTACAAATATCTGGTTGCATGGTAGGAAGAATTAACCTTTTCAGATTCTTCGAAAATAAAGATTGCCCTATTTTTGCATTTTGTGTACCTCTCACTAAGAAACTAATAAAAAATGTGTGACTCCGATACACTATTTGTGCATGCCTTTAAAATCCAGACTTTTTTTCTATTGTAAATAATAAGTAGGCTGTAAGACTGAAAAATGAGTTTTGCCTTATTCTCTTTGATCTATGAGTTAGTGAAGAATCTCCCACAGTTCTCACTGGACATTTTATTGTCTGTTCTAATTTCAGTTGTCTTAATACGTTTGAAAATACTGGAGATTTTAAAAATAAATAAACAAACAAATAAATAAGTAAAACTACTCCAAGTTGCCATGATCCCCAACTGAGTGTGAGGTTCCTCTTAATACTGCCTTACTTCTTTTCAGGTTCCTGGTTTGTCATTTTTATCAGCATGGTCTTGTATTGAGACTATTTATTACTTCAAGTAAATGTTTACAAGTTAACTTTACACTTCCACTGGAAAATTTGGAGTAGCTTGGTTTGGAAATAGTCATTTTCATAGGCACAAATATCAAACGTGATCCCAAGCTATATTTTGAATTACTAAAATTATAATTTTGTATCTGATTATATACATCTAAAGTGCAGTTCCAACAAGAAAGTTCTGCCATCTTTCCTGTTTGCTGATACAATCAGTGAGAAAGGAAGCTAAGAGCCTGAAGGAAGTTTACAATTTTAGGAAAAAAGCTTAATGATGCACATTAGTCTAATATGCTTCATGCTGCACACGCTTGCATCCTCAAGTACACAGCAACCTATAATAAGACTCCTCCAGAATTTTCCCTCCTCAGGTTCTTAGCAGAGGTTTTCTTCACATAAAGAAGGCAAGTAGATGAGATAGTCTGCTGCAACAGGAAATGGTCACTTTTACTGCCGGGCACAGGCAGGAAGGAGAAGTAGGATTATGCCTTTCGTCTCCATGTTGGGACTTCAAAAACAGAATTAAAACGGTTTAGTAGTATGTGGACTTGAGTCATTTCAGTACTATTACATATTTCTTTTCTTCCCCTGGTAATTATTCATTCAGCTATTATAACTAACCACAGTAATTTTCTTAGAACAAAGGAGAGCATGGCAACAATAGCTTTAAAAATGACCAAGTTTAAATGCCCAAGGTCAGAGTGTAACATTTTGATTTCCGTAAGTATTTCAAATGCTACAGGCTTTATGTAATAATTTTAATGTGAAAAATATGCAGGCCACGCTTCACTGCTCTTTGCATATACTGCAAAGAAGAAAAAAACCTTAAAAATTGCTTAGCTTTAATTGAGCAAAAGGATTCACATGTGATCTGAACTTGTGGCTCATAATTCCTCTAGACAGCCTCGGTTGCCGTGTGATGATCCTAATTAAATTATGTAACGGCACTGAACTAGCTAAGCCAAAGGGCCTGTTCTTTCCTATCACCTGGTCATTTAACTCTTTGCAGGATTCTGAGTTTAGGTCTCTGGTCTACCACGACCTTCTATGTTTTTCATTGTTGAGGGTAGGAAAACAGTATTGATGGAACACGCCTTGAAAATTTCGGCCTGTAGGTGGCAGCATTGTAAGGTTTTGGAAGTACTGAGCTCTGAGGTCTTTGAGCTGCCTTTCCCCCACCCTCAACCTCCACCGCCTCCTCCCCCCCAAGCCCACCCCTCATCAGGCCCACTAACGTCATTACACACTCATGTCAGGTAAAACTAAAATGGAGAGAAATGTCATAGCCAAAAAATTAGGCTTTGTTCACTTAGGTCTGTGTTTCATTATATCTCTGATAATATGGTACATTTGTAATTCTGACCTGAGATTCAGCTAAAGGAGGCTTCTCAGTAGTCCAACGTTAACCCATTGCAAACCATACACCTTCAAGATAGGCATTTTACCAAGTACAGGAAGGGAGATTATAGTTTGGGTGAATAATTCATTTAACTTAAGCATATATATTTTAATCACTTGGGAGCAAGTCAGAAGGGTCAAAACCACCTTATGAGATCCCATAGCAACCTTAGCATCCTGATAAAGTTTGTTCATTTGTTCTTTCTTTCTTTCCTTCTTTCTTTCTTTTCTCCATGCATGGCCACCTGTTTCAGTCTAGTTAATTTAGATGATTTGCTCTGATTTGGGCAGAGTAGAAAAGAAACAAAGATTTACCAAATTTGATATATCTGATTTAAAAGTCATGATTCCTGGGGTATTTAATAATACATCACTTTGTGCAATACTAATATTGTTTAAGATTATACAAACCAAAGCATAATAAATAATAAATACATATATATAGACACTGGCATAGATTTCATCGACTGTGATGTTTTTTGTCAGACCCACAGAGATCTTACAGTTCCATCTTGTGTTCTTCTCATCTATGAAAGTTATACTTGAAAAATTTCCCTAGGTAATAATGGAAACAGTATAGCATAAGGACATTGGTATCAGGTCTTGTATGAAGTCTTTTGTTAACTGAATCCTTGGGGAAATCGTTTCTGAGGTCAAGATTGACAAAATTATTTAAGTATTATTGAAAATATAAAACAAAATTGTTTCCTCAATAAATATAATTAGCTGTATATACTACAGTTTCAAGAACAAGCACTGATATTGGGACCAGCTCTTTAAATAAAATAGGACCTCTGTGGTCTCTGGAGGGAACATGCATAAAGCAAAGTAAATGATTTTCTGTCAACACTAAGTAGACAGGTGCTTACATTGAACAGCATTCTAATATGTCTCTGAATATTTATGTCTTCTTTTTCAAATGCATTGCCCATGAATGTCACAGCTGTCAAACGTCTGTACACAAGAAGATAAAAAATGAAATTAATAAAAGGCAGATCAACATTTAGTTTGTTTGGAACACTTTGCTTCCCTGCCTCTTTCTTTTTACTTCCTTCCTTCCCTCCTCCCTTCCTTCCTTCCTTCTTTTTTTTTTTTTTAACTCAGCTGTTTTTTTCTTAGAATTGGGGCACATCTGCATTTTCTAAAAGGCCAAGGGGAATGTGAGTTGACTCATATTTTAGGCTGGCACTGGGGTCTGTCTTAGTATTTAAACACCAAAATAATCAATGGAATTAATGACCAAGAGCACCAGGGTCTGAGGATTTTTCTAGCCATTTCCTCTATGTGCTTGGTTGGCTTGGGTGCCACAAACGAGATTCTGACAAGCTGTCACTGCCCCAACCCAAAACTCAAGTTTGTGAGGTGAGAGACTCTTAAATCTCTCTGCTTCTGTAGCCTAGAGTTTTCGTTCTACAGAGTTAGTGCCAAAACAAGCCATCATATGCCCTCTGAGTTATAGAGAAATTTGGTTTTCAGAGCAGTGATGACTAAATAGAATTGGTGGTAGATCAAAGCGATGGAAAAAGGGCCATTTAGTCAGCAGATCCCTGCCTCTCTGCTTCTCGTGGTTACTGAAAGGGCCACCTGTACAAAGAGTGTTTGTTGGGATGAACTCGGTGGTCACCTATCAAGAATTTATTTATGAAGAAGCAGCAAATTTTGAGGTGTCTGGTTACTATTATTACCAACTAGTCCTCAGCCAACATATCCCCCCAGTTACTTCTTTTTTTATTAATTTTTTAAATGTTTATTTATTTTTGAGAGAGAGAGGCAGAGCACAAGCAGGGGAGGGGCAGAGAGAGAGAGAGGGAGACACAGAATCTGAAGCAGGTTCCGGGCTCTGAGCTGTCAGCAGAGAGTCCAACGCACAGGAGGCTTGAACTCATAGGCCACAAAAGATCATGACCTGAGCCACAGTTGGATGCTTAGCCCACTGAGCCACCCAGTTGCCCCTCCCCCTAGCTACTTCTGTATCTACCCTGAATTCTCTGAACAAACCATTGGGCCAAAGGAAAAAATGTAATTTAAATGGTGTACCAGGGTTTAAGTTTAGGGACTCTGCCCTTATTTGGTCCTTAATGAGAATTGTTCTAAACTCTCTAAATAGTCCAATAGTTGTTATAAAAGCTTTGGTTTATTAAGACTTAAAATTTGCTGTCCAGATTTTGGTGACCTAATTGGTATTTCATTGATAACCGCCGAAAAGAACCAAATGTAATAAATATCTGTTTAGCTCAGATTTGATTTAATGAAAATGCTGGTTGCCCTGAGTTTGTTATATTTTTTAAAACCTTTTTTAATGTTTTGTTTATTTTTGATACAAGGAGAGACAGAGCATGAGAGGGGGAGGGGCAGAGAGAGAAGGAGACACAGAACTGGAACCAGGCTCCAGGCTCTGAGCTGTCAGCACAGAGCCTGATGTGGGCTCGAACCCACGAATGTGAGATCTGACCTGAGCCGGAGTCGGAGGCTTAACCGACTGAGCCACCCAGCCGCCCCTAAAACTTTTTTTTTTTAAATAAACCATAATGTAAACTATGGACTCGGGATGATTATGATGTGTCAGGGTAGATTCGACAATTGTAACAAATGTACCATGCTGGCAAAGGCTGTGGACAATGAAGGTAGCTATGCATACATGAGGCCTGGGGAGAGATGGGAAATCTCTGTTCCTTCCCCTTAGTTTTGCTGTGAACCTAAAACTTCTCTAAAAAATTAAAGTCAACTAAAAAATAAAGACACCCACATAGATTCAGTTCTAATTTGATGTTCACTGGACACTTTTTTAAAAAGGAAATTCAGTTGAGTTGGCAGTCTGATTAAACAACTATTTGAGTACATTTATAATTGGAGTTCTAAAGTGTGTTACATGGCTTAGTCCAAGCCCCTCTGGCTGGCAGTGTGCTGTTGTAATGGGTCGCTTCAGGGTGATACCAACTTATCTCAGATTAGTAGTTTAACCTCATAGGTAAAATTGTAGGTGATAGGCTTGCCATGACTTGTAAGCATTTTCTGAACGTTGCCACTGATCCTTGGCTCCAGCCTAGAATTTCGCTCCAGCTCTGCCCATTGAAACCCTACTCCGTTATCAAGATCCAACACAAACAGTAACGTTTCCATCAAGCCCTCCCTGATTCTCCGTAGACAGAGCTATTTTTTTTCTGTTGTTTGTACATACCACTTTGTATGTATTTTAATTAGAGTCTTGTATTCTGCTTTGGGTTACAAAGAGTTGTTTATGTGTTTACTTTTTCCAATATGTCATGAGCTCTTTGAGAGCAAGAGGTTTGTCTGTTTTAAAATTTGTGCTGTCAAAGTTCTAGTGCTCTTGTTTGCAGATTACTTATAGATGGTGTGGCTTTTGATGTTGGTTGAACCTTTGTTGTTACCTGTTTTGTTTGTCAGTTTGTATTGGTTGGAATAGGTTCCTTGGAAGGAAAAAAAGCTTATAGCTATAAAATGTCATCTAAATGCTTACCATTGAAAACCTAGGGCATTTCACAACGTAGACATAGAATATCTTTTAAAAAATGCAACCATTATGGGCAGTTCACTCGAAAGTTCACATTTCAAATAGGTTGCATCTGTTTCTAATCAGGTAACTGAATGATTAGCAGGAGAAAACATATGATTAGAAAGCATGCAACCCTTGCTGATATGTATTATTTTTAAAGCTCTCCAAAGCTAAGGTCAATAAAGAAATAGTCCATGCAGCAAGAAGAGCTAGATTAGAGGAAAGGTTTCAGCTGTAAACCCTTTTGTGAGCTGTTGTAAAAACAGAACTAATTTAACTGATGAGTTGAGGCATTTGGGACTGACATGCCAACGAAGGAATGTGCAAAGAGATGAGAAGTACGGTGACTAGGAAAATTATGAGAGTTGTGGTTGAAGAAAACAACAAAAAAAAGTTTACTGAGTAGAAAGTTAATGAACAGATGATTTCATTCCTTTTTATAGAGCTGTACTTGAACTCTAAGGAAGCTAGTGAGAATAATGGGGAAAGGCTCAAGCTTGCTAAAACAAAATAAAGAGGGGCGATTCCAAACAAGAAATTTTGGAGAGGCCTTTGTTTACTCTCATTATTAATGGAGGGAAAATCACTTTCTTGAGGTAGTGTATCATTTTAAGATCATACTTACCTCTTAGTTTAATCTATCACACTGAACTACCTCTTTTGAACAGTTCTTTCACACCACCGAGCTTGAAATTCCCAGAAAGAATGAACAAAAAGCTCTGTTCTCTACTCCTGATTTGAACCAGACACAACCTACTTCCACACTGCATGCTGTCCTTCAGTTAATGACCCTCCTGAATTCTACCCGATGTCCCCTCTCTGCAAGCTTCAGAAAGTCTGCAAGGATAGAAAAGTATGGTGACGTTTGCTCTTGGTAACTTGCTCTTTGAATTGACTTGGCAATATTCTTCCAGACTTTATTACAGAAACTGGCTACATTTTTCTGCAGCACATCCTTACTTGGGGCAGTTGAGACTCTCATGGGCTGAAGAGAACACAATTTCTGAGAACACTAGGGTATCTACACAGCTATTCTGAGAAGGGCAGGGTGGTTTAATGTGAAAGTCCATGCATACAATGCCATATAATACTGGGTTTATTATTATTTTTAATTGGATTTTGAAACTCAAGTGAGGCTTAGAGTTCCAAGTTCAAAGGAACTTGAAGCCATGGGACCCTTAGCTTTGGAATATTCTCAGAAATCTTAGAGGGTATGGGCCTTCCAAGGGACATATAGTAAGGACCTTGAGCCAATTTTAACTAAATGTAAAGGACAGAATGACTTCACCTGACACTGGTTTACTTTTCGTCATTATTTTTTCGTTTCTGGGTATTTACAAGCTTATAAGTTAATTACATGCTGTAGTTAATTAACATGATTTGAGCAATTGTTTCCCAGAAGGCTACACTAGTGGTCAAATTCAAAAGCTTAATAATGCAACTTTACAGGAATTATTACTATAAAATTTGAAATATGAGTCTATTTTCTAAATGAAATGCCACTATGTTATTTAAAGACTCCTAGTGACTAATTTTTTAAACTGAATGTCTTTTTTAATTTTTTAATGCTTTTACTTATTTTAGCAAGAGACAGACAGACAGACAGAGGATGAGTAGGGGAGGGGCAGAGAGAGAGAGAGGCAGACACAGAATCTGAAGCAGACTCTAGGCTCTGAGCTATCAGCACAGAGCCTGATGTGGGGCTTGAACTCACGAGCTGTGAGATCATGACCTGAGCTGAAGTTGGATGCTTAACCAACTGAGCCACCCAGGCGCCCCATGAAACCTCGTGTCTAGTTTTTTTAAAAAAAGCAAAACAATACTTTAAGAAAGGATATTTATTGATTCTTATTCTTTCCATTTCAAATTATTTCTGTTGCAGCTTTTGCCAATTAAACTCTGTGTTCATGTTCAAGTGAACATGTGAATAGCTGGTATGTTTCTTACATGGTTTTCATAGGCTTGACAGTCATTTATATTCATTTTTAAGCTTTCTTGCTCCAGCCCAAATAATTCCATGTTTCTTGATCTCTTCCCAGAGATCTTATTTTCCATGAATAACCACAAAGCCTCTAGACCCATAAAATCTTATAATCCAGTATCTGTTAAGCTTCTTTTCTTTATTTCACCTTACTTTCCTTTTCTTTTCTTGCTGATAGGAATAAAGAGTCTAAGAAATGATTCTTCAAAAGTTGCAGTAAGACAGAGCATGCCATATTTTAATTTTAGCATTAAGGTTGTAGATTTTCCTCATAGGTTATCTTTCACTCAAGACATTCAATAAAACTTCTTTTCGAAAAATCCAGACTATACATTTATGTCAATCAATTTACACCCTGCAAAACGGAGCAGCTCACCACTCAGATCAATCTCTAAGCACATAGGAATCTAGGTAAGCACTTGTCTTTATAGAACAACTTAGTTTAAGCAATTAACAATCAAGCCGCATGCACATAAACACACTGTAATTAACTGTTTAATAGTGGAAGCTTGCTTTTCACATTTTTCCCTTTGAGTGTAGTCAAGGTGAATTACTTGGTTTTTCCATCACTAAATGCTACAGCAGCTCAGTCTTTTGCAAGTCTCCAGTCTCCACATATTTTCCTATACCCACTATATTTGACAGTAAAACTGCCAAGCTCCATTATTTCCAACTGGCAGCAATTTAATACATAGTTGAGTCAGTTATTTAGCTAAATAAATTGCTTAAAGTTAACTCTATTTGTAAGACCACAAGGTGTTTCTAAAATGTGCTGCCCTTTTATATCATAAACCTGGATTAGGTTTACAACCCCATTTCCCCTCAGCAGTTTATAAATCAAACAAAGAACGTAGAACAATGCATAAAAATCCCTGTGAAACCACCCTCAGAGTTTTTGTTAATGACAAAAGCATACAGGGAGCTGGATTTACTCTGTATGGTAGAGAATAAAAGTTTGGTTTAGAGTAACCAGAGTCTGTAAAGGTTATCCAAGCACCTTTAAGAGGGATCAGCTTTGAAACTAGAATTTTGTGAAGCTACAAGCCATGTGTTCCATGCTTTATCTAGAAAAATGTCAGGTCATGCTAAAAAGCTTTGAGCATGCCCTTCCTTCTCCTTTGCTCCTACCTATTCACAAACATGCCAAACATTCTTCAAAGTACATGGGAGAATATGTATTGACTTACTTATGGTGTCTCACCACAGGTGCTCATTAAATACAAATGAATGGATATACATACACACAACACACAAACACACACAATGCCCACAATGAGCACCAGGTAATTTCACCCAGATAAGTTTTTCTTTTCCAGTTAATCATGATAGGTTTTGGAGCCAAATTAAATGAAGCCAATGCTTCCACGGGTGGTATATTTAAAAGAGTAGAAGAAAGCTAAAGATTGGGGGATCTTCTCTAAGAGCCCCAGTGACTAACTCTCTTCTAAAAGTGAACATATTTTGGGGCACCCGGGTGGCTCAGTCAGTTAAGCATCCAACTTCGGCTCAGGTCATGATCTCTTGTTTCATGAGTTCAAGTGCATTGTCCGGCTCTGTGCTGCAGCTTGAAGCCTGGAGCCTGCTTCGAATTCTGTTTCTCCCTCTCTCTCTGCCAACCCCTCTCCCCTCCCCACCCCAGCTCCCAATCTGTTTGTGTCTCTCTCTAAAATAAACAAACATTAAAAAAAATAATAAAAGTGAACACTTATTTTTATAATTTAATTTTTATGACTTAATTCAAGATCTATCTAAACATGATGGGAAAAAAAAACCTGTATGGGTCCAATCTGCAGAGGGTACAAACCCAGAGAGCAGAAACCCAGGTCATATTGAAGTGTGTATATTTTCTTTAAATTTAGAAATCTAGCCATGGTAATGTTTTTAGGGAATGATTTTATTTGCCAAGTGACATCCATAGTGCTCTGTAGAGCTGAGCCTAGAATCGCTTGGCTAGTCACACTCTGAAAGGAAAAGAACTGCGGAGAAGTTACCCTTGCCTAGCAAGTTACTGTCCAGCCCTCCATATCTACACTAACAGAAAGGAGATCATCCCCAAAGTGTTTGCTTTTGTCTCTGGATAGACATTTTTACATTCGTTTACATTTGACATGAACACATTGCACTCTTGAGAGAACTGAAGCTGTTTTCATTGTCTCTCATCACCAGCCGATAGAAAGTCTAGCACTTTCTCAATTTGCCTGCTCCCACCTCAAGGGGGGAGACTAACGAGGGCGGGGGGGGGGGGGGGGGGAGACTGTGCACCAATTGAAAGGTTTGGTGTAATTTAGTTCTTAAGTTCAAAGTCAGGAGCATGCACTTTGAGAAATGAAGACGGATAAGGCAAAATTGATGGTATGGAGGTAGGATAAGTTTCTCAGAGAAAAAAAAGCCTGGAAGACCAGCCTCAGGCTTTGTTTCCTAGGCTGTTCTAAACCCCACCCTTCTGTTGCAGGCCACCGCTGACTGTAATTTAGGCTCTTCAATAAGTAAAAAGAGATCATGAAAAATTCACTAGTGAGGTTGAGGCCAAAGTACCACTTAGGTTGTTTGACTTTCAGCTTTTACTGGTGAAAAGTAAAACATGTGCAGAAGGCAGCAAAGCAGAGAAACACCCACAGCTAATCAAGGGTATACAGACGAAGAATAAAAGCAATTATTTATTAAGTCAACTTTTACTTGTAGGATGGAAAGAAAAGAAATGCAATATTAATAATGAAAATTTACAAAAATAAGAACCTAGGCTAATTTATCTTAATTTTTCAGTGTGCCTACCGAACTGTCAATAAGCAAGCCAAAGGGAACACTCTGTGATTTATCCTCTTTTTGCCTACCTTGACTCTTCACGGAGAGTTAGAGAAAAGCAAAATTTCCAGAAATCAAGCAACAAGGGAAGAAGAAAATGATCTGAAGAATTTGTTCTACCGAAAAAGCTTGAAAGCAATGACTAAGATATAAGTAGCAACAAAGGAAGACTTCCCCCCAAAACACTGCATAAACTCTCTGATAGGAGTTATCTTTAACAATTCTTTCATTGCCTAGAGAGAAGGAAGTTTGCAACGGGGGGAAAAATACCACCCAAAGTACACATTAAAGAGAAAGATTGGGCTGAAATAATTGGACGTGTTATATGGAGATATATAACAGATATATTCAGATCTCAGAATAGTTGGATCACAGTTCTTTTTAAGTTTATTAACCTGAATTGTAGAATTTTTATACACAGTAGACCAATCCCCTAAGAAAATGTATATGGGAATCTTAACTAGGAGCTGTAACGAGAGGTGACTACGTCTTGCTTCTGGTCTGAGTTCTGCTCCTCGTTGGTCTCCCTTCTCTAGATCACTGCCTGATTCTCACTTGTTAGGCCACTTTCCATTATTCCTTATGTTGTTCCAGTCATCCCCATGATTTAAAAAAAAATTTCAAATTTTCAAAAAATTGATGTACCAATTACATAGAATTCTCCATCTTTGTAATTGTTCAAAATTCATAGTTTACAGTGTGATAACTTCAGTGTTTGCATCTATTTCTGTAGGTTAGTTCTTTCACTTCTCATTTGTTATTACATACATTCTTACACATAATAGAACTTCAAGAAGTGTTGAAATCCTTTCATTTCTGCAAATATACCTACACCATTGCTCTTAAATGCTTTCCCTTCTCTCTGTGCTGCTCTAGTGGGGAGGGATTTATATATAGTGTTGCCTCTTAACAAAACAGAAACTCTCTGGAAGGGACCCCACAGTTAAAATCTCTTTACATCCTATATAACACAACGATAGGTTTCTTTTTCTTCCCTATGCCATTAGTTTGGTTAAAATGCCTTGCCACTTAACTATTTTATGGACTCATGAGATTGTCACAATAATTTTTATTAAAAATTTTTTGAGAGCCAACTACACTAATGATTAGGCCAAGCCATCAACTCAGGTTTCTGACCCTGAAGTCATCCAAAAGACCACAAGTCTTGCTTGCCATGGATTTATACTATACAGTGTAGGATATGCACACCATTTGAAATAGAAGATAATCCTTTATGGAGGCAGTTTCCCTTATTGTTTTAACAGATTCTGGGCATTTTAATTTTATAGCCAAGATCCATCAATTTGCTGGAGCATATGCTCCAAGGAACTCCTTGCTTAGACAGGGAAGTTTGTTTTAAAAGGTGATGTTAGTTTTGAGAATCGGTTGATATTTGTTTTATTGTTTGTTTGTCTTGCTGATTACTTGCATGGCATGTTTTGATTTCATTGTGTTAAGAATTTTTTTTAAATATGTCAAGGGCAGTAAGGATGGGTTCATTGAGAGATACAAATTGAAAAATAATAAATTCAGAGCATATTTGGTTTGTTACTGCCCCTTGGAAAATAGATGAAAGAATGTCTTACTTTTCTAATATCCTTTACATACTAAATGACATCAATCTGTAGAAACAGATACTCCATACATTTGGGTTGTAATTGATGGAAGAGATAACTACCAATAGACACAAATATTCTATTATACTGAAAACACTGAATTCCTAAGATCTCAAATGACTTTGCAAAAAAAAAATTAAGATTTATCACTCAGTTACATATACATTATCCTGAGGTTTGATGCCAACCCAAGGTCACATGATCTCTGCCTTATTTGGTAGAACCTCACTTAGCTTGATTCTTTCTAAAAATTTACAAATCCTTTCTGTAATAAATCTATATTTCTTGAAAGTTTGCATTCAAGACCTTTTATGGCACTGATTCAGAGTTTGAGTTCTTACCCGGAAATTTTGGCAAATTCTGTGTTGGCATTAGGTTGGAGAAAGACATCTTGGGAGAGGGGAGGTATATACTGTTAATTAGCTTTTACTATGTGCCCATCACTGTGCTAGGCAGTTTACATTTATTATCACATGCAGTCTTCATAAGAGCCTTTTTCCTTTTTCAATGAATTATCTATTATGTGGAATATTTGTAGATATTTTTGATCTTAAGAAAATATGTCCTTCGACTTAAAAACTTTGGAAAATCATAATCTTATTCATGCTCATTTATTATATGAGCTTACGAAATTGCTAGACAATTGGAGGTATGAAATATTTGTGAAAGAGTCTTGCCCCTGAGATTAATTATGTTTTTAACTTCTAACCTTATTTTAGTGCCGAGATGTAGTTTGCTGAGCCAATGAAATCAAGCTACTTCAAAATTTATAACCCATAAGCAATGATAAAGTAATTCTACCTATCAAAATGTGTGTGCAGTTGTTCTCAAAGTGTGGTTCGGGGACCCCTATGGGTCTATGAGATCCTTTCAGAATATTTTCAAGGGCAAAGCTTTTTTTCACAGTAATACTAAATGTTATTTGCCTTTTCACTGTCATTCTCTCATGAATGTACACTAAGGCTTTCCAGATGCCACATGACTTCTCCTACTGTTATTGATTTAACGACTAATAGATTTGGGATGGTGGTGAATTCTTGTGTTTAATAGAATTTTGCAAGGTAGTGGTTTGAGTGTATAAATATATGTGAGTTTTTAGAAATTAACTCAATTTGTTCTCAATTATTTCTATATTGCTTTAACCAGTTATTTTTGGTTATGCATTCTGTAATCGCTATAACTCATTATTACTCACTAAATTGTTAATTTCAAAAGTTAAAGTTTTATTTGCAGCTACAATGAGCTTAAAAGCTTTCTAGTATTTCAGAAAACTTTTTCATAAGCTTGGTGGTGATATAATTAAATGTGATGTTTTGCTTTGTACAATAAAATGTGTCAACATTTGGAAGATCTGCATGTATGGTGAAATGGCATTTTCTTTTTTTTTAAGGGAAAATTTTTAAGTTTACTTTATTTTGAGGCAGAGAGAGGGAGGAAGAGAATCCCAAGCAGGTTCCATGCTGTTGGGGCAGTGTCTGACATGGGGCTCAAACTCATAAACCATGAGATCATGACTTGAATCAAAATCAAGAGTTAGATGCTTAACTGACTAAGCCACCCAGGTGCCCCAGAGGAATGATACTTTGCAAATGACCAGTTTATAATGTTACACACTTTCATATGAGTAAAGATCCTTGGAAATGCAAGATATGCCAGGGAATTTTAATGTAAGAGAATATGAAAAAAACTTATGAGTTTCAGATTCCATATTGCCACTAACTTTTAAGTAATTTCCAATTGTCAGGTTTTGATGTATTATCAAATAAGAATAACCATAATTATCTGAAAAGACTATTCTATTACTCTTTCCTTCTACATGTCTATATAAGGTTGGATTTTCTTTATGTACTATACCAAAACAGAGTGAATGCAGAAGCAAATATGAGAATCTAGTCATCTTTTATTGAGCCAGATATCAAAAACTAAGCAAAAAAATGCCCCCCTTTTTACCAAAGTATTTGAGTAATGGTACTATAATAGAAGGAAACTGATAATTATTGTTGCTAGAGGTATAGAACACATTCTCCTCATCAAATGATTCAAGAACTATTTAGGAAATAGATGATACTTAAATGGAATGACAGAAGAGAGTTTAACAAAAAGACCATTTTAACAAATATGGACAGAATTCAGGGAAACCAACAAGAGATAGTGAAGCATATTGGGTCTAGCAGAGGCAAAGTGGCATTACTATTAAACTTGAAGGAGTAAGAAGATAGAGTATTTCCAAGAACCTGGAGGGAGGATGGTAGCTGCAGCTGTAGACTGATCAAAAAAACCATGAACTTTGTTGGAGAAATATAGTCTTTGCCAATCTGCTGTCCATCAGGAAGAGATGCTGAGCAATAAATACTCTGATCTCTCTCTTTCCACCTCTGATCAGCTGCTGATGCCTCCCACTATCCAAGCTCCACTAGGAGCTGATCTGATCCAGTCTGTAGAGGTCAGGATGTAGAGAAGGTAAAGAAGGATGGAAGGTGAATCTGGAGGAAGGACAAAGAATACCCAAAGTAATCATTGTTGGCAGAAATAGTAGCAGGCAATATTGAATATGTATCATGGAATTACCAGATGTAAAACAGATTCTTTGCCTTCAAAGAGCTTATATACTTTTTGTATTTTGTTTGTAATAGTTTCTTTTTTTTTAATTAAAAAGAAATTCTACCCTTTTTTCAGATTTCACTAGTATTTCCACTAATGTTCAAGTATTACTTTTAATAAGCTTTTTTTTTGGATAAATAAGTTAATGGGGAATGAGAGACTATGTGAAACAAACTCTGAATGGTGAGAATGAAAATCATCAATGAGTATGGAAAATAATCAATGGGTTGGAAAGTAAAATGCATTGACAATCTCTCTCTCTGTAGATAGATATAGATATAGATATAGATATGAGAGAGAAAGAGAGAGAGCATAAGTGGGGGAGAGGAACAGAGAGAGAGAGAGCAAGAATTCCAAGCAGACTCCATGCTGTGTGGAGCCCTATGCGGCACTGTATTCCCCCTACTCTGGGATTATAACCTGAGCCAAAATCAAGAGTTAGATGCTCAACTGACTGAGCCATCCAGACATCCCTTAATGTTTTATTTTATTAAATACTTTTATACTCCCTATAATTGTATGTCTTTAGTCCTTTAAAACAAATTTTTTCATACAAAAAACCTATAGATAATTTATGTATACAACTTAATGGGTTTAGAGGCAAAATGTATTAGTTTCTAATTTGTGTAAATTTGTTAAGAACTATAAGTGCTGGGAAGCTAGTAAGGGATGAGGAGAGGGACACCGGGGTGACTCAGTCATTTAAGCATCTAACTCTTGATGTTGGTTTAGATCATGATCTCACAGTTTGTGAGTTCAAGTCCTGTGTTAGGCTCTCTGCTGACAGCATGAAACCTGCTTGAATTCTCTCTCCCTCTCTCTCTGCCCCTCCTCTTATTTTGCTCTTTCTGTCTCTCTCAAAAAATAAATAAATAAACTTTTAAAAAAAAGGATGAGGAGAGATGAGAAATTGGGGTGAGTTTGTGTTGTTAGGAAATATTCAATGGTAAATATAGACATGAATAATATGGGAACCCAAAGAGAAGAGAGATCTTTCAAGGTGACAGGGACTAATCTACTAGGTAGGAATCATGTAAATAATAAATAGACATAGGGCTGACTGTACTATGAGGGTTGAGAGGGATAGAGAGAGAAGAAACATATTTGTACATTAAAGCCAGCCCAAATACTTTGAATTACAGAACATTGTACATGATTTAACTGACAAGAAACAGAGCCATTGGCCATGACCAACCTACCATAGGCTTAACAACACAGTGCGTAACAATCAGACAGACGTATACAATAGTTCCCCCTTATCCATGTGGGATACATTTCAAGACCCCCAGTGGATGGCTGAAATCACAGACAGTGGTGAACCTTACATATATCTTTTCATATATATATCTATGATAAAGCTTAATTTTTATGGTAGGCACATAACAGATTAACAATAGCTAAGCATAAAATAAAACAAATATAGCAATATACTGTAATAAAAGTCATATGAATGTGGTCTCTCTCTCTCTCACAATATCTTACTGTACTATAGTCACCCTTCTTATGATGATGTGAAATGATAAAATTCCTAGGTGGGACATGAAATGCAGTCAATGATGTAGGCATTGCGATGTAGCCTGGGGCCACCCTTGACCTGCTCACACACACCGGAAGGAGGATTATCTGCTTCCAGACCACTGCTAACTGCAGATATGTGAAACTGTAGGAAAGAGAAACCATGGAGGACGGGGCAACTGCTGTAATTACCGCAAGATATCCTTACATGGTAGTAGGGTGGACTGTAACCATTTTTTGAGTGCGACATAGCCACTCATAGAAAGGGCAGTGAGTCCCTGGTCCCTTTTCTTCTGGAAGATGTTTCACTGTGTGTTGCCCAAATTGATCACTGAACTTTAGGCGGTCTCTGCGAGGTGCCCTAGAGGCATCAGTGAGCGGTGTGTATTCGTGCATCTCCTTATATTTATATACCTTTCACAGTACTTACTGGCTGGCTCAGTGGCGAATCAGAGGAAAAGCAAAGTTCATTTCAATCTGCATCATCCTTCCTGTTGGTCCTCAAGCTCAGAACTGACTTTGCATCTGCCCTGGGTCAGTTAATCAGCCAGGATGCTAAGGGGCAACTGCTTAGAAGTACTTTCAATCCTGGTCTCAGGGAAAGGAAATTCTTGAAAGTAAAATGCATTGACAATATCTTATGAATTAGAACATAAAATCTGTTCATAGATTCGGCAAACCTAATCTTATTATGCAGGAGCAGTTTCTTATTCATTTTTGACAAACAATGGAAACACGGATTATTTATTTGGGTTTCAAACAAAAGTCTATTGTAAATGGTGTTGGATTTTACATGATGGAAGAAGTGAAAAGCATGTGAGAATAGAAGGAATCAGGCTATGAGCTACTTCTCAGTACTGAAAACTTTCATTTTTTAACACAAAAACCCTGCAACAGAGCATAGTCCTTTGTAGACTTTAAAAGAAACTGATAACTCATTGTAAGGGTTATTGATACTATAATTTCATGGAAGTCATGCTTTTAGCCTAATAACAAAAAGAGCTTACTGATAAAGAATCTGCCTCCCTTTGGCCCATGAAAAGAAACGACCAATATTTGGCAAATACTTTTATTACTTAATGTGTTGCAAATAAACATAAATTGCATTTTCAAATCACTTCTTTTTTTCACCTCAGAGAAGAAAGACATTAAAATGAGAAAAACAGTGCCATCATTTTTGTGTTTGTAACATTGTTGGTTTTAATGTTAGGTGTTAATGATCTTCTAAAATCTCTGCCCTTTTTCCCCCCCCAAGTGAGACACAATTTTCTTTAAAGAGGTTTTTTCCTTTTGTTTGGAGACCACACTCTCTGTGTTCTCAGAATCTGTACCTACGGAAAAAGCTGGCATTGATTGGGAGAGGTACATCTCCTCTGTAAGGTCCTCTTCTATTCTGAGCAATACAGCAGGCCTGTGGGGAGAAGCCTGGGAATATCACTTTATGGAGATGAATAAAACTAATGGAAATTAATCACACAACCTAAAAAAAGGAAATGGAAGAGGAAGAAGCAGAAGTCAATTAGTAGAAATGTAATGTAGATGTCTTCCTATGTAGGAAACCAGCCTGTTGAAGTAGGGTACCAATGAAAGGCAGGGCCCTTGACTAAAGTGGCTACCTAGGCTGTAAGGAAAACCTTGAGGCTGATAAATAATTATCTCATACAAGGATTTGTAAGAGACCTGATCTGTGCTAGGATGGAAGATAAGACAGGTAACATTTGTCTCTTGTTACCAAAGCAACTGCATTTGATGATACTTTACAAACCATCTGAGGACCATAAGAAACTCTTACTGGTGTCTGAACGACACTCAGTGGGAGCTTTCTCAACAGGAATGCAGATGGTATTCTATGTTATGCAGATTTCATAAGTCTCACAGAAGTTAGACTTTACCCAAGTGTCTAGTTTGTTAGCCCCAAACATTGTGTCTCAGACCTCGTAAAGATGCTTCAAATCTTTTTTTATGGTTACAAAGACTTTTTAAAACTCGATAAACTAACAGAACTTGTTTTGAGAGCCCTCCTAGGTCATTTAAAATTTCTATTTCTGTGATGCATTTCTGAAGGTGGAAGCAATTGAAGAAATGACTAGGGCAACATTCTACATTGTAAATATTTCTCTTTCATTTGTGGCTTACTTTTTCCCAATTAGGAGAGCTAAAGGTGTTTCTGCTGCTAACTGTTAATTACGTAAGACAAAGAGTAAGTTATAAGCATATCATTTTTCTCCTTCCCAAGCTTAAGAATCATGCATTTGATGTGCTAATAAGCTGTAAGAAACAGTATCAATTAGTTAAGTAAAACATAGTGGGAAAAAAATTGTCAGTGTGGAATTAGTCTGCTGATAAGTTGTTGCTACTGGATATTCACTAGTTGAAAAACTGGTCTTAGCAAAGGTTGTATACTTTTAAGACTATTTTAAATGGGCATGTTTTTCAGAACTCTAGACACATCAAATTGCAAAAAAGCAGGGAGGGGACTAATTAAGGTCAAAACATTTTTTTTGTACCTGAAAAATGTCTTCAACTAAAAAAAAGTAGGAGCTGTTATGATAACAGAAAACATTCATTGAGTAATTCTTATGTGGCAGGCACTGAGCGGACAGAAATCCTTTAATCCTCAAAACAACCTTTTGGGATAAGGATTATTATTATAATTCTCACTTACAGAAGAGAAATCCTCAGCATAGAGTGTGAAGTCGCTTGTCCAAAGGTAAACAGCAAGGAAGTGGCAGAAGAGAGATTTGAACTCTGGCAGGATGGTCTTGAAGCCCTCCTTCTTAGCCATTATGCTAAGATGATTAGAAGACACACATAACTGCAAAAAAGATATTAACATAGCCCAGGTGTACAGATTTGTGGAAACCCAAACTAAAAGAGGAGTGTAAGAGGTAAGTTTTAGACACTTTAGATGCGTGTTAGAGTGTCATTATTAGTTGTAGACGTTCTTGTGGCCTGGAAAGGATCAAGATAAAGAAGAAAAAAAGAAAAGCAAGTAAATGATGAAGGAGGAATGCCATAGCTAGGAAGATACTGCTAAGTATGGAAACACTGCTCTTCAACTCAGTTTTTCTTTCTTTTTTTAGTTAAACTTTATTTATTTATTTTGAGAGAGACAGAGGCAGTGAGAGTGGGGGAAGGGCAGAGAGAGAGGTGGGGAGAGAAAGAGTCCCAAGCAGGCTCTGTGCTGTGAGCATAGAACCCAACACAGGTGTTGATCCCACAACCATGAGATCATGACCTGAGCTGAAGCCAAGAATCAGGCTCTTAACCAACTGAGCCACCCAGGTGTCCCTCAACTCAGTTTTTCAATTTAATGACTTCTGAGATAATTTTCTTTATTTTTATAGAAAAGTCTTGGGAAACAATGAAAAAATGAGAGTTATATAAGTTTGGTTAAGTGGTACTGACCCAATAGCCCTCTTCTGTTCCACAAGATATAAAACTAAGGGTTGATTCTACATATATTCATGTACTTAACTTGATAATAAGAATATATTACAACTGGACAGATCAATTTGAACATTCATTGTTTAAGAATAAAAGTAGACAAGCTTGTCTAAATATACCTAGCTATCAAAGTTAACTCTGAAGTTTAACTTCAAATAATCTTTATTGCCAATGATACAACCCTTTAGTTTCTCACAAAGACTATAAGTAATTGTAATAATTGCACAAATTATTATTAATTGTAACAATAGTAGCTACTACTTATGGAGTATCTGCCAGTCTTATAATAACCCCGTGTGTTAAGTATATTCAAATCATTTTAGAGATGAGGAAACTGAGACTCAATGAAAGAAACTAACATCATTAGCTGCATGCACCAAGCATGTATCATTTGCTTTTCATCTACTCTACTTGGGCAATGCTGTTGAATTTATTGTGCTTAGATATTTCAGAGGCCTATAATGAAGTCATTATAGTGATATATAGTTTTTAAATTTCAAAGCAGGGTTTACTGAGATAAAATAGAGTCAAATGAATTATAATTATTCTAAAAGAATTACTTAGGCTAAGCAGTGATGATGTGGTAAAATTACATTCTCCACCAAAGATCTATATTATATTAACTTTGCCTTCATAATGGCCTAATTACTGGTACATACGTATTATGCTATGTTTTTCTTTTTTATTCTCTCTCTAGATTTTAGCTATAGATGGAAAAGGAGGGACTCTATCTTCTGTTTTAGGTACTTGACCTCAAAAATAAAATTCTGGACAAAAATAGCAGTCCCTTTGAGGAGAAATGGGGAATGATAGAATTTTGAAAAAACAATTGTCCTTTATTCATAAAAATTCTTCCATAAGTGAGTATTCGCTTCAATAGCTAGCTACAAAGGAAACTGCTTTTAATAAGGTGACACTAAGGCACAAACACACACACTATTTTTCTTACTTTTTTGACTCTGTCAGCAGGTGATGTGACACACTGTGGTAAAGAGCTGATATTTTTCTTGTGGGTGGAGACCCAGCCAGCTGTGATTGGAGTGGTGGGTGGGGACCATCATGTTCGGCCTTCTGTGAATGTTGATAACTTAACACTGACAAATGATCACATTATCATTAATCGAGGTGTTTGATATGAGGGCCTGCATATTCATCATGTAGACAGGAGTTTTAAACTCAAAACATTCCTAAATAATCATATATCTCAGGTTTAGAGGAGGGGTGGAAATGACGTGGATATATGGACAGTAAATTTAAATTACCCTCTAACTTGAAAATCATTTCATTGATTTGGAAAGAAGACCACAAACTCCATCCAGTAATTCATGAGCTGATGTTAAATAATGAGAATGGGAATGTAGAAGCACTCCACTCCCTGGTGCCCCATGCCTGGCTCTGTGGTATCTATCATTCATATTCATACTTTTTTAAAAAGAAAATTATTGCTATTTGAATTCCCTTTACTACTTATTGGACATATAAGAGATATCAGCTTGTATTATATATGTGGTGATGGGCTATAGAGAAGCACTAAATCAAATAATTAAATATAGCCCTTTTAGCGTTGCCCAAATATAGTTGATGGCTTCAGTGAGTTCTCATAACATAAATAAATGGTACAGGGTAATGGTAAAAGCATGAAATAGACTGCCTGTGTTTGTGTCCCGAAACTATCATTTGCTGAGCAAGTTTCCTCATCTTTCAATAATGGCTGCTACCTCAGAGGGATTCATGAGGTTTAAACAAGTTAATACACGTAAACACCCCGGCCTGACACGTTTTAAGGGTTTAATAAAGATAATTTGTTTTATTTATATATACATCTTTCATAATGGCAATAATTCTTTCAGAATTCCTTTAGAGCATGTAAGTAGGATGATGTCTTGTTCATATTTGCATCCCTAATCCTTAATGCCCAACCAAGTAAGGTCTGCAGTTATTTATATATCCATATCTACTTCTACATCTTTATGATGATGATGATGATGATCATCATCATCATCATCCAGAGTCTTCTATTTGCTGAAATGCCAAATAGTGTCCCATATGCTCTGTTTTTAAGGTTTTTACTAAAGGTATTTTAATAGCATGAAAAGTCCCCAAAGTTTTGTTAGTTATGAGAAGCTATTCTGTTTCTCATTTGAAGCCTGATGGATGGTTGGCATTTGGGGGTGGAGGGGAAGGTGTGTTTTGGATTTATTCAGTCAGGACACATTTATTGAGTACTGACTATATGACAGGCACAGTTCTAGGGCTTTAAGGATGTGTAGGTTAATAAGACACATGAAGTTTTTCTTCTTGTAGAGATGGAAGGTGAGAAAGGGCAGTCAATAGCTTTTAAAAATGAATAAATAAGAAAATGCCACATAGTGATAATTCTTTGCTATTGAGAATAAACAAATGTCTTAAGATAATGGTGATTGAGTGGCCATTTAGATCAGATGTTCCAGGAGAGCTTTTCTAAGCCTTTTTGAGTGACACTTGAGCTGAGCTTTAAAATTAAAGGAAAGACCCAGGAAAGTGAAGATGAAGGGCAAGGCATTTCCAGAAAAAGAATCGGCCTGTGCAAAGACCAGGAACAGGAATGTATTTAGAACATTTAGCCAGTTAGAGAGGAGTGGGAGCAAAGGGGAGACTGGATCAGGCAGGAGGTAAAGATGAAAGCAGAGACTTTTTAAAGCATCATAAGGAGTTTTATTTTATTCTAAATGCAGTGGAAACCATTGGGGAATCCTAATAAAGCAGAGATGTTATAGGCATCCACCCTGCTGCTATGTGGAAAGTAGACCTTGGATATAAGAGTGTTAGACTTCTTTGGTTCAACAGTAAGCAGTCTTGGGCAAAAGGGGTCTACAGATGAGTGGAGACCCAGGAAGGGTTGAAGATCCAGCCCATCAGAAAGGCCAGAGATGCTGCTGGCACAGCTGAAAATTGCATGCTATCAGGAACTCGCTCCTTCTATCTTTTTTTATCTTATATCTCCTGTATAAAAACTTTATTTTTTCTTAATCCAGATGGAACTACTTTCTTTTTTCTTGTGAGGCCACATGGCTACAGACAACTCTTAAGTTTTATATCTTCATGGCTTCTACTACCAGAATGGATGAACTCTGTCTCCCAGTAATAGATTAAAATGTCTTAGGGGAGAACTCAAATTGGCTACTCTTGAGCTAAATTGTAGTCAGGGAATGAGCTCCTGAGTCTCACCGTGTAGATGCTGAGGGACAAAAGGCAGGGGAGGGCACCAGTGCAGATCCAAGGGGAAGTAGAAGGAGGGAACCAGATGGCAGTCCCATATCGTCAATACCAAAAGAGAAAGTATCCTTAGGACAGGAGGAGAGGGAAACGTGAATACCTAAAGAATATTGGAGTTTTAACTTCTAGATGCTGGGGATGCAGCAGCAAACAAACAAACAAACAACCAACAACAGCAACAGATTAAAATTCCTGTGCCCACGAAGGTTCCATTCTAGATACAGTGTTTAAATAATGCTATTTATGGTGTCACTAAACAACGCACAGTGCTGCCCTAAGCAGCTGGGAACATACCAAGGAAGCAAAACAGAGACCACTTTTCTGCTTTGATGGAGCTTAGCATCCACTGTGGAAGATGAAAGGAGAGAGAACATGTCCAGGGTGCTCCTGCTATATGGTTTTCAGGGATGAAAATGAAGAGGGAGGAAATTGTAGAAGTTGGTTCCTCTCTCTGCCATTCCCAGGCCCTCATTACCATTGTAAACAGTGAGGTGGAGGAAGGTTCCCTGGTGGAGGCTGCCAGGGTCAGGGCCCTGTCCCTGTGCCTTGCTGCCTCCTGTCTTCTGCAGGCTTCGTATTCCGAAAGCCCTGACGGAGGAAGCCATCTGCCACAGTCAGCCCGTTGCGAATCTCCTCTGTTCGCCTAAGCATTGCATTTGTAAATCCACACCTTCTGGTTTAATGCACCGGGTTGTTCACTCACTGCCACATCTGTCAGTCAGTTTCAGGCACTTGCCAATCAGGTAACAGAGCCAGAAGCCCAGAATCTGCTCAGGGCAGAAAAAGACCTAATGGGTTTGTCTGTCAAATGCATCTTAATCCTCTGTTTTAGTGAAATATTTTGAGTCAACTAATAGCCACAGAATGAATGACTCAACTTTTTTTCTTTTGGAAAAAGAAGAAAAACTGTTAAAGGTAGAAACACACTCTAATAGACTAAATGGCAGGGTATTAGATTGACAGAGGAGTATATTCTAGCTACATTTATTAAACTAATTGAAAGATTAGACAATTCAGCCTAAGGCTGTATTTATTGTGGTCAAGAAAATTGTGTGCTCCTGTTCTGGCCTTATGCTGACAATTCTTTAACGGAAACCAGAATGATAGACTGAGGTTTTAAATGTCATTTTCTTTTTCTTGGAAAAAATTGAGAAATAAATGTTAATGAGGTCAAATTTGGATTTGAGCTCTGCATGGGCCAATGACTTCACCCCATTCCAATGCTATGGATCTTGGTATCAGTTACCAATTTATTGCCCCCAGTTCCATATCTATCCATTATTGACTGATTTGTAAAAATAGAGATTAGCCCTTCAAATATAGTCTTCCTTTTTCCTGATTGTACCCTGTTAAGCTATATCCACAAAGGGCACTGAAGAGACCCTGCAGGAGGAAGGGGTTTCCTTCCTGGTTCCCTTGTGCTTCTCTTGGTAGGTTTCTAAAGCACAGGGGTCTTATCTAGTGCCCAGTTTCTACACTCCAGAGGCACTTTTATGGACATGTAACCCGTCATCTAAGGTCCTTGTTTGGTTCAATAGTGCTCTGCTGTCGCCATCTTGAAATTCTTCATAATGGGCATGAAACCCCATATTTTCATGTTGAACCAGGCCCAAATGATGGAGCCAGTCCTGCCTGCATCTCAGGGTTACTTCCCCAGGGCCAGGCCCCGGCAGCACGGGCAGTTCTCCAGCACCCAGGTATGACGGGGCCCTGTGGGCAGCAGCACCCACTGTCCAGCAACCTCTTTCAGTCCCTGCAGAGGCAGTTTGATAGCAGACTCCTCCCTGTGGATGGCTTTCCCCAGCACTCCAGAGATAAAGTGACTCCTGGTCCCATTCTTTCATGACCTTAGTCTGGCCTGAGCATATTGAGTTCTCTCTCAGCCTTGGGCTTGACAAACCAGGAGGCAGCACTCCTCCTCCTTTGAGGCACGGGGCCCTGAGGGCTGCCATGGGCATGGAGGAGTCTGGAAAGGGGGCAGCACAGTAAGGGGGAGAACAAGGGAAGGAAGCAGAGAGAATGCTCTAGGGACTGGCAGTGCTCAGGAACTGGTAGCAGGAAAGGCTGGGGAAGCCATCCGGGCTACAGGAGAGCATGGTGGAAACAAGTTCTGATGACATCGGCTGCCGCAGGGGCTTTGACATCCTAACTGTAAGGACAGAACAGACTCACATGTCTGCCTTAGTGACACATTCACATACAGACCCCGGAATAGACTCTTCTTGTTTGTTCTGTCCTCCTCTGTCTTTCTTTTCTTCCTTTATGCCGGGGGCAACTGCATGCTGCTTTGTTCCCCTTTCAGGGATAAATAATAACTTCAGATAAGACCTCCAGACCCTCAAATAAACTGAAATAAAATGTTGATTACTGGAGAACTAATCACTTCCTGTGATTTTTGTATTAGCTGAGTTTGATGGTCCTAGGTTTTCAAAACAGAGACAAATTTCAATCCTTTTGGCTAGTTCCTTCTATGAGAATACGGTGAGATAGTTTCACATGTATGGGAAACTTGGAAGCTTTAGTGTGTAAGGCACCCTTTTTATGCCTCAGATAACCAATTTGCCACCCTATCATTATTTGTGAAAACTTGCTTTTCCTTGTATTTTGTTGTCTTAAATGGCAGTATATATTGCAGTTTCTGGAATTTAATCTTTGCAATATGAACGAAGCTTTATGCTAAATACATTTAAAATTGCATAAATGTTGAAAGTTGGTTTCTACATTTAAATTGATTTTTATGTTCTTTTCAAAACGTGGCAGAAGTAAAGACAATTTGACAAATTAAATGGTGAGAAAAAAATTTTAAAATAGGAACATAAGATTGAACACATAAAATATATTAAATCATGGGCTAGAAGTATTATGTAAACAATTTCACATTTATTGTTTGGGATTTTAGTTTTGGAATACTTTTGAAACTCTTCTAAAATAATGTTAACTTTGATAAATTCTATATTATAGACCATTTTCCCAACTCTGGGAAGTTTATCAAAGTTAACATTATACCATACCTGCCTGTCTTCAATCCTGGAATAATCCCAAGCACCATCTGGCAGGCAGGTGTAAAGATCTACTTATCTTGTGGTCACTCAGGACAAATCTCATGACTAGGTTCCCTTGCTTATTAAACATGATGCTGACCAATCTGGAGTCTGTCTCCTTCAGACCACTGCCAGCTGGTTTCAGAATCTCCCAGAAGGTCCCAAGATTGTGAGCTAATGTCCAATCACACAAGGACCATTTTAAACAACACATACTATGAATTAAGTAGAACACTACTTCTTGTGGGTAAAGTGGAGGCCTCCCCCCAGAGCTCTCTTAGGCCAATGGAAGAATAAGAACAGACAAACTCCCTTGTCCCTGATTTTGCTGCAAGTATGACCGGTGGATGCCATTTCTACTTAATTTTGTAATTTTAGAAATTATTGTGGATGAGGCCAGTTCAATAAATAAGCACACTGCATTGGCAATTTATGAAAAGTCCTCACCAGGTCTGTGATGTCGCTATTGAAGAATATGAAAATGTAACGCCACATGTACCTCTCAGAGGATTGCGTAGCTTTGGTTGGCACAACGGAAGAGTTTAGCTTTTTCTCATCTTGTTCTCCAAAATCAGCACAGCTTTTGACATATTTGTGAGAATAACTAAAACTTTGAAACTCTAGTTTTTATTTAAAGAAATCATATCTAACCAGGATTAGTAAGCGGTGCCCAGATTAGCTTTATTAGTAATAAACGGTGAGTCAGAAAGGCGAAGCACCATCAGGAGAACGAGCAGCTGTGCCCAAATGTGCCATTTTTAACCCATTTTTATCTTTTACTTGTATTGTTTTTGTAAAATAAAGAGGCAAGCAAGAAGGAGAAGACAGATGAAGTAGAGCAAAAGCATTGAGGAAGGAGAGTGGTTGCAGAGGGAGGAAATAGTCCATAAAAGATAGAGCAGAGAGGTTTATTTAGGATAAGAAAGAAAATGAGACAGGAGGTCAGGAAGGAAATAAAATCAGAACAGGGACAAATGAACTGTCCTCTCCTTCACATGCACGGAATATTCTGTATACAACGTCCCCTTTAACTTGCTAGTCACCATCATATATATTCAGGAGAAAGCACTACACAAAGACATCCTACTTTTCAATACAAGCAGGAGGATAGCTCCTAAATAAACTCATCTCTCATTCTCCCTGTTCCCGCAAGTCTTAAATGGATTCATTCTCCTAGGAATAGAAATTATGGAATCTAAGTGTAAGACAATAATCTGGAAAAAGAGAAAGGAGAGAAAGGGCAAAATTTTCTTTTGTTTGCAAATCTAGTGTATTAATTGCATTCCTGGGAGACTTTCTGGACAGAGCCTCTGGTAAACAAATTAGATATAAACCGAAGGCGAGGGCACCAAGGTCACCGTGGTGAGGGAACATCAAGTGACAGGCACTGGGACCCCCGATGCATGGCTTGCAGAGCAGATGTTCGCAAGGATGCAGTGATTATTGAACTGGTAATAAAAAAGCATCAGCTTACAGGCAGCCACGATGGATGCTGGTAATTATAAAGCATCCCCTGGGAGGAAAATGACACAAGTCAGCCACAACTCCGCAATCACCGGGGCATAATTAAAGCTCCAGTAACAGTTGTTAATAGGGTGCAAATAAAACAGGGGGAAAATTTGAACACAACCTTTTTTTTCTTTCTTTCTTCCTTTCTTTTTCTCTATCTTGCCTCCTTTCTTTCTTTCTTTTTTTTTTTTTTTTAAGAGACGGCAAAGGGCAATGTAATTACAGGGATAGCAGATTTTGTAATTTTGCTCCACATCATAAAATGAAGGGTTGGGGCTATTAGGTGGTCATCGATATTTAAAGTATGGAAACCCAGATACACCTACATAAATATACATACATATATTATATATATTATATATATATTTACACACACCAAAGGGAAAAATTGTGTTTGCTCTTTGAATATGTAGTATGTGGGGGAGAACAGATTTTTAAACAGAATGTTTATATTCTAATTTTCAAAATGGTAGAAATACAAATATGTAAAGAAAACGGAATACATGTAAATATTTGGCCATTTCATCCTTTCCGGAAGATCTGTAGTGGTATAATGTGCCAAGCTATATGATACTGTTGGTTAAAATGGTTTAGATATTGTTAAATAAAGTCAGCAAATCACTTATAGTGTTGAAAGTGTCACTTTTTCACAGAATGCTGCCAGCCACTCCCTAACCTAAAACATTAAGCAAAACAGGGCTCATTTTCCATGGGCTAAATCACTGAAGCTATTTGCCAGTACAGCTCCTAAGAAAAATCATCTAAACCCATTGCAACCCAGTTGCTTGGGCGATTGGGCAACTAACTGTGCATCAGGGTATGCATTACCACTTAGGCCTATGTATACATCTATTTTAAGAGGCACATGGGTGGTGCAACAGGAAGGCAAGGAACACTCCTGAGCTCCCATCTAGCCAGTTTTCCGTTCATGGGTATTTGAAAGATTGAGTTTAAAGGGCTAACACACGTAGAAAACAAAGTCTGTGTCCTTGACCTAAACTTTGTGCGAGAAATACACGGATACCCATATGTGTTATCTTTCAATAAATTGTAGGAAATAAAGGGAAGGGAATACAATTTTCAGTAGACTTTCTAGGTTTTAATATGATTACAATTAACTACCAGAAAGCTTTCTCTTGCTTCCTTTTGGTATTTGGAGAGCTGGCCAATTAAAACATAACTACACACTGATGTATTTGGTATGGAATGCATGAAGAATAAATTATATTTCCAATATGAACATAGATTTCTACAGATGGAAAGGACCCTAGAGTCTATAACCATAATCACTGTTGAATACCTACTGTTTGCAATGCACTGGTAAACATGACATGTACTAAGAGACAGTACCTGCCCCAATTGAAGACTCGACACAGACACGGGAAAAGTTAACAAATGATCAAAGGGGAAGTCTTTAGCTTCTTTTGGGCCCTCAGTTTGCAGAAAAATAATAAAAGCTTCCTGAGAAATTTCCCATATTCCAAAAAAGAGTCAGAGGCCCAAGATATATTATCCCAGGACTAAGACAGAAACAAATGTGGATATTTTGACTTTGATGAGGAATAGGGCGTCTTTTAATTGAGAATTATGTCCTAAAGGAGTATAAAATGTACTCAACTATAGAGTCCATCCTGAAAGGAATAGAACAAAGAGAAGTAGGGAAGAGAGAAAAAGGATATCCTATCTTCACCTAAGGGAGAGAACAGGAAAGAGTGTTTTGCAGGTGGCTCAGGAATCTAGAAGGAAAAGAGGGGTTATAATCGAATAAGTGGGGAATGCTGTTTATTGCATTTCCCTCTTGGAGATTCACAATCACATTAGCCTATTAAATGCTCTGATAAAATCCATCAGGGAGCTATATATCAAACTGGTGAAATGTACAGCTTGGCTTTGGAGCTAAATGGTCTTAGTTTGAACCTCAGCCCTGCCAAAAGCTAGGCAAGTTACTTACCCTATCAAAATAATAATCAAGACAGACCTACCCTTGGTTTTTTCAATTACCAAATAGGGAATATTATAGTATCTAACCTCTGGGTTGTCGTGAAGATTAACACATTCCATATAAAGTGCTTAGCAAGGTTCCAAGTGCATAGGAAATGCTTGAAGTATCTTAGATATTATTAAAATTAATTTTATATTGCATAATAAATAAGCCAATCTGTTTAACTTTACTTTAGTATTGTTTAGCTGTGACTATGAAACTATCTTTTATTTATTTATTTATTTATTTTTAAATTTTTTTGAAAGTTTTATTTTTTTAATTTTTGAGACAGAGAGAGACAGAGCATGAGCAGGGAGGGGAAGAGAGAGAGGGAGACACAGAATCAAAGCAGGCTCCAGGCTACAAGCTGTCAGCCCAGAGCCCGGTGCAGGGCTTGAACCTACAAACGTGAGATCATGACCTGAGCTGAAGTCAGAGGCCCAAATGACTGAGCCACCCAGGTGCCCCTGGAACTATCTTTTAAAGAACACCTAAAAAACCTGAAGATATGTTACTAGTTTTCTGCTTTGTTTTGTTTTTTAGATACACAGATTTTAAACATTGGTGTTGTGAGTGAATCACATGGTCCAAGGGAGATACATATGGCTTACTTCCTCCACCCTGAAGTTATTCAAGGTTGATACAGGGAACAGGGCTCAGGATGAGAAGAACAGTAGTTTTGGGGCATCAGAAGATGAATAAAAGAAGGCAAGTAGAGGAAGGGTTTTCTTGAGAAAGCAGTAGACTTTTTAATCTATTTCTGTTTTTGTGATTGTTGGGCAGTAGTTGAACAACAATTATCTTACATTTCATTTGTAAAGTTGCCACTGTTTGTCTGTGTCTATTTCTTTTTTTTTAATTTTTAACGTTTATTCATTTTTGAGAGACAGAGACAGAGCGTGAGTGGGGGAGGGGCAGAGAGAGGGGGAGACAGAATCTGAAGTCAGTACAGAGACCAATGTGAAGCTTGAACCCATGAACCGTGACATCATGACCTGAGCCAAAGTTGTATGCTTAACTGACCGAGCCACTCAGGCACTCCATGTCCAAGTCCATCTCGTAAAACTTAATCAGGATATTGTCTTGATTGTTACTTATCTTTATACTCTTGGTTACTTCCCCAAGGCTTCAGATAAGGCCTTCAAACCCATGCCTTGGATGGGAAAGCAAAAGATTATTCTCCCATTTTCCTTCTATCTGGTCTTGTGCTTCAGGAGCCTCCATTTCTACTTTTATTTCTTTCTTTTCTTATTAATTTCTCTATTCTCTTTTGGAATTGTAGAAGGATGAAAAATGTGAACAGTTAATTAAGGTGAAGGCACAAGGGTAGGTAAAGAGGTTTGCCAAGGATAGGTGAAATCCATCGAGGTCTTTCATTTTCCCTGATCCCAAGCCAAATTAAAATATAAATGGCCTAATATAATTTCTTCTAAATCTTTCTAAGAGGATCATAGGATCTAGGAACAAATCAGAATGAATGTGTTAGCATGTAAAAGAAAATTTCCTTGAGAGAATATTGTCATTTTTAGTATATCAGACATAAATTCAGGGATTTTTGTCCCTTTTAAGTTATTTATTTAATTATTTTAAAGTTTATTTCTTTATTTTGGGTGAGGAGAGGCAGAGAGAGAAAGAGAGAGAGACTCCTAAGCAGGCTCTCTGCTGTCAGAGCCTGATGCAGGGCTCAGTTTCACAAACCCCTGAGATGGTGGCCTGAGCCGACATCAAAAGTTGGACACTTAACCAGAGCCACCCAAGTGCCTCTGTTCCATCTTTAAAAAGTACGTTTTCCAAGGACATAGTAAAGTAATTGTTAACAGTAGTTTTCAACTATTATACAAGTTGTACTTTATAATACCTGTTTTAGATTTAAAATAGTCCTAGGATAAAATATATTAATTTTAGGGAAGGCTTTGGATAAATTACAATATTTATAGCTTATCCCAAATAGTGGACAATTCTGTAAATTTCTTTTGTTTCCACAATAGCTCAACATAGAGCAGACTATTCTAACATCAGAGAAACAAGAGCTAGACACAAAAGAAGAGAAAATACAGATCAGATTATTTCCAATTTTTTAAAGTGATTCAAGAAGTGGTCTTAAAGGTTTTATTTTTTCCTCCTCTCTTATTGTCTACAATTTCAACCCTTCAATGTGCTTAGGACACTTGCCAAGAAATTTAGCGAAATTTGTTTTAGATTTCTGATAGGGCATCTTTATAGCAGATTTATTTTTAATTCTTCCTCTAGGGGATTTGTGCTCTATTTAAAAAAACTTTTATATACCTCCCTGGGATATTACTAATCTTTAGGTTCATAACATGAAAAAAGTAAAACCTCTTTGCTTATCCTTGAACAAAGCTAAAAGAAAACCAATAACCCATTCTGTTCAATGAAACTTTAAATAGAATATTTTAACTAATAAATGTTCATTCATTAATTTTGGTCAACAAAATTAATGGTTGTGTTTTATATTTCAGTGGCTACAGAAAATATTGAGGATGCAATGATGATTAAGACAGTTGCAACCTCAAGAAGCTTCTAGTCTACGTCCATGTTAAGAAAATCCAATATTGGGACATCTGGGTGGCTCAGTTGGTTGAACGTCTGACTTTGGCTCAGGTCATAATCTTGCAGTTTGCAAGTTCGAGCCCCATATTGGGCTTCCTGCTGTCAGCGCAGAGCCCACTTTGGATCCTTTGCACCAATATGGAGTCTTTTGTGCTATTACTACATGTGCTGTGGAGCAGGAAGAATAGGAAGGGTTTGATAGAAAAGCTTACTATTTTAATCAAATCTTAAAAAATAAACTGGAAATACAGAAGAAGGAATGGGTTATGCATGGAAGCAATAAGGGTTGATAACTCCCTAGCTCCTTCCTTGGCTTTTTTCCTTTTTCTGGAAACTGCCACTTTCTGAAACATCTCTTCTAATTACATCATGGTGAATTCCATGTGTGTTCCTGTGTTGCTACATATATTTCTTTAGCTCTGAACTTTCCACTAAATTCTATATTCATATCTAACTGCTTATCTAATACTGCACCTGGATGTTTAATATCCCATTTTACATGTTTAAAATGGAACTGCTTTTAGCCACCTGCTCACTCACCCATTTGTTCTTCCTCTGGTGTTCCCTGTCACGTGAAGTGGCACCACTTTTCACCTCACTCTTAGCTATCTCTTGCACCGTATCATATCTGATCTCTCAGCACATTCCATTGGATTTGCCTTCAAACTATATCCTCAATCTGACCACTTTCTGCTATTGGTCTGCCCAAGTAATTTCTCCTCTGGATCACTGCACTAGACTCCAAATAGTTTCTCTGCTTCTCTAAGAATCTTCCCACTTCCTGCAGTTGGAAGATTGCTTCTTTTGAATCATAAGCCAAATAATGTGACTCTCTGGCTAAAAACCTCCACTGTCTTCCTATTAAAGAATAAAACCCAAAGTCCTAAGTGTGGCTCTTCTGGCTTCCCATGCCCTAGTGGGATACCTCTCTCTCTCCTCACTTACCTATTTTGACTACACCAGCTTTTCTGTCATTTATTGAACAAGGATGCCACATCCTAAGATTTTTACACTTGTTCCCTGTTAGAAATGTCTTTCCTTCTAGAGCCCACATGGCTGTTTCCTCTACTCAAGTCTCAGCTCAAAGACCAAACTTTGGAGAGCTCCTCTCTGATGAGGAAAATTAGCAAACCCCTCTTTCCCCAGCAGGCTCGATTCTTTTCTTATTCTTTCTTCATCACACTGGTCACCATGTGAATTTTATCAGAGATCTATGTGAGGTCCATGGTGGCTGCAGCTCACTTTGTTTCATTGACTACTGTATCCTCAATATACAAAAGATGATCTAGCATAAAGTTAGTGCTCAATAAATTTTTAAAATATGTTTATTTTTGAGAAAGGGTGTGAGTGGAGGAAGGGCAGGGAGAGAAGGGAACAGAGAATCCAAAGTGGGCTTTGAGCTGACAGCAAAGAGCCCCTTGCAGGGCTTGAACTCACAAACTGTAAGATCACTACCTGAGCTGAAGTCAGATGCTCAACTGACTGAGCCACCCAGGCGCCCCAATACATTTTTATTGAGTTTTGAGCTTCATATTTTCTTGGGAGGAATGTCCAGTTGTATACATGGGTATGAAATTAGATAGAAAGGTCTGTTTTAGAAGGAGATATACCACACCTAGCGCAAATTGTTTCATTCAGACAAAAGGTGAACATGAGCTATGTAGCTAAATTCCTACAAGATGAGAAGGGAAGAAGCTGATAGAAGTCCACCTTCTTCATTTAATAGGTGGTCTGTGTAGAAGGAAAGGTACATTACCAAAGTTGTAAAGTTCTTGCTATTGTGACTGGTGAGGTTGTTCCCCCCTCCTTCCCTGCCTCTTCCTGCTACTCCTCCCTGAAGCTTATTTATTTATTTATTTACTTATTTATTTATTTATTTAGAGAGCAGTGGATGGGAGAGATAGGAAGAGAGAGAATCCCAAGCAGTCTCCAAGCTCAGCTCAGAGCCCTACGTGGGGCTTACTCCCATGACCCATCAGGTTATATCCTGAGCCAAGATCAAGAGTCGGACACTCAGTCGACTAAGCCACCCAGGCCCCAGCCCCTGAAGCATTATTTTAGAATCTGCTTTGTTTTTCTGTGTCTCATTCATCTAGCATAGCAAGGATACTCTACCTCATCAACTTATTCAAGAATGGAAGATATGCATGTTATATATGTATATACACACACACATATATAATATTAATATAAGTTAGAAAGTACTACATGACTTCATAGAAATGATCAAATACCATGAGAATTTAGAAGATGAATCTAAGTGGGAGATTCAAGGAAGGGAGAAAATTTTCAAGCCGGGTCCTAAGTTGATAGGCAGGGTTCACAGAGGCAGAGATAGACAGCTTGGACAAATACAGGTAGGTAGGAGGGCACAGGACACATTTGAGGAAGCATATTCCCAGCTGGCCAAGTCATAATCTAGGAGTTCTTATTTTAACAATTGAAGTCATGACATACTTAGCTCTTATTTGCTTTTTCCTCACATGTCAAAGAAAATAAAGTAGGAGTTATTTTCATTGTACCTTATGTGACAAAGGCTATGGTTTTATTTAGCATATGTGTTTGAATGTCAGTGTTGCATTTTGTGTTGAAGGAGTTAAACCAGCAGTAGTTTATTCAATAACGATGCCAATCTCACCCAGACTCAAGGCCACACCCAAGACAGTGACTTCTGGTATGATTTGAAGGTGTCCTTTCAAGAAATAGCCCTCCCTTGCCTTGCTGCTTTTTAAAAGATGTTTATTTATTTATTTGGCGGGGGGGGTGGGGGGGACAGGAGGGCAGAGAGAAAGGGAGAGAGAAAATCCCAAGCAGCTCAGCACTGTTACTGCAGAGCCCAATGCACACCCCTACCCTCACCTTACTCTTTTTGAAGTTCCAGTCCAGTCTTTTGAGTTATATCAATGCTTTCTTTAACAGTGATTCCCAAATGACTGCCATAACAATCACCCAGTTTCCTGGACGATTCCTATGCAGCCCTTCTGATCCAACAATGAGCCCAGACCTGTGAATATTTAGCATGGTGTGGGATCCAGGAATCAGATTTTGAGCAACGCCATCTTAGAGGATGGGCAACTTAAGAGGCTAGTGATTCATATCTTAGTGTGATTTCATTTTATTAAATTTTCTTGTTAATAGCAACTTAGAAACAACTAGCATATACTAAATAAAAGTAAGAAAGAGCAACAGAGCTTTGTCCTAAGTCGGTAGAATGAGCATCCTGAGTACCTGCAGACCAAAATCTGTATGGGCTATTTTTGTTGGTAAGTGGGAGAGGGACGCCCAAAGGTGAAATAAGGTGCTGGTGATGCTCTGGTTACTTCATGGCTCTATTTTGTGCTAATTTCTGCCAATATTTCTGTTTGAACTGTTTCATAGAACTCCCGTCTTCTTTCCAGTGGGCATTCTTACATATAGTTTAAACCATTTGGGAATGTACCGAAGAAACGTTTGTTTGGAAATTGAATGACAGTATTTTGGTAGGAGAAAACTATAATGTGTAAATATTTCTGTTCAGTTTACTAAGAGCCAAGTGGATTTGGAAAAGAAAACGGTTTCTGCACAATATTTTTTCTGGTCAGTTCTCTATAATTGTTGGAAATTTCTTTAAAAACCCACCATATTCTATTTTTTAAATTTTTTATGATATTGCTGTTTCTCTCTGCTTGGGGCTTATCAACTCTATGAACGCATGCATGCCTCTTGAGCCCCACTTGCTACTCTTTGGCAGCCCTGCTTGTCAAAAAGACTTATTCACTAGTCTCCATCAGTTTAAGCATTAAGAATAATGTCTTTGGCTTGACCAGCAAGCTATTTTATTGTCTAACTAAATGTTTAATCTTGGCAGAAGCTCTTCATAACTCCTACTTCATAGCAGCGCTCGTGACACTTCTTATTTTAACAGTGTCAAATTATGCCCAATTTATTTTGTTTGATTTCCTTGTTGTGAACTGTTATGTGTTCTCCAAACCTTCTTTCTGGAAGTTAACCCACAGCAGGGAGACACTTGTCACAAGGTGACTTTACTAGCAGTACTTTCTCCTTAGTGATAGATTTGGCTCACCTGCCAGCTTCAAATGGCTTCCCCCAAACACATAATGGCTGCCTCCCACTGAGATCTGAGTCAACCTCCTACATCTTGGAATCTGGCCAAAGTGCCACTGCTGAGATACACAACTAGGAACTTTGTTATATTTTCTGGTGTGGAAATGGGACAATGGAACAGTGAACAAATCTCCCTAATTTGAGACTTTCCTTCCTGGTGGATACACGTTATAACCTTAAATTTTAAATAGGAAAAAAAATTCGATATATAATTTGAGGTTTAAAAATAGGGATGTAATCTTGTAAAAGGAGATGGAAACAAATGAGCAGTCCATTTATAGGGATGTGAATCAAAGTCTTTAAAATGTATATCACATAGTGCTACCACCTAGTAGCTTATAGCTATTTTTGTACCATTGGAATTTTTGTTCAGGTGTATTATGAGATGTTTAGCTATTTCTGTCTTGCAGTTGAAAAAGGTAATTTATTATCTTCAGGAAGATACTGTGCCCTCAAATATAATATCTGTATCATATTTTGACTTATTGGAGTTTATTGTGCTGGAATCACTACAGATTAATTCTCCATGACTGGAATTTCTTGTGACAAGAGATCCTAGAATCTGAGTTTCAAGGAGTCAATTGTTCTCTTTGTGTGATTGCTTTGGTTCTCATCTCAATAGTGATGATTTTCAGTTTGTTTGAGGCCAAATTATAGAGATATGCATGCATAGTTCCCATTAGTGTCAATAGGAATTACGCACAGTGACGGAAGAATAGACCCCATATGTTTATGAGAAATGAATGATTTGAAGCATCTGTGAAACATTCTTAAAGGCATCTCTATCACTGCATGCAATCACAGCAAGGTTTTTTAAAAAAAAGCAAAAATATTTCCCTCATTATGTAGGCTTTAAGGAGCTTATCACTATGACTAAACTATGCATTAAAAAAAAACTATAGCTTTAAACAACACACTACCTAGAACCCTTCCATAAGTGTCAAAGCAAATTTGAATTATGGGCCTCCTATTAAAATATTGTTTCTTTTGTGCTACTTCATATGTGTGTGTTTTATATCATTTTAGCATTTTTATTATAAAACTTCACTCAGAGACTATAGAATCATGCTTGGCAGATAGTTTTTAAAACTTCTAATTTGGAATAATTTTAGATTTCTAGAAAAGTTGCAAGGATAGCACAGAGAATTCCTTGTATGCTTCATCCATTTTCCCCTAATGCTAGCTTTTTTATATAATCATGGTACATTTGTCAAAATTAAGAAAGTTACATGGATTTGATATAATTAGTAGACTTTATTCAGAATTTGCCACTCCTTTTTCTATTCTAGCATCAAACCCTGGGTATCAGGGTACATTTAATCCTCATGTCACTTCATTTGATCCTCATGATAGTTTCTCAAGTCTTATTTTTCATGACATTGACAGACAGGGAGAGTGAGTCAGGTATTTTATAAAATATTCTTGAATTTGTCTATTTTCTCATGATTAGAGAGGGATTATGGTTCTTTTGGAAGATTATCACAGAGCTGAAGTGTCCTTATCATCACATCATGGAGTACATGGTATCAACATAACTTACCAGTGGTGGTATTAACCTTGATCACCTGGGTAAGGTAATATCTGATAGGTTTCTTGAGTGTAAAACTACAGTTGATCCTTGAACAACATGGGTTTGAACTGTTTGGGTTGACTTATACATGGAATTTTTTCAATAAATAATGTATAGTACTGTAAAGATTTTTTCTTTTTTCTTATGATTTTCCTAATAACATTTTATTTTCTGTAGCTTGCTTTATTATAAGAATATGGTATATAATACATATAACATATAAAATATGTGTTAACTGGGAGCACCTGGGAGGCTCAGTCTAAGTGTCCAACTCTTGATTTTGGTTCAGGTCATGATTTCATGGTTTGTGAGTTCAAGCTCTGTATCAGGCTCCACATTGAACATTGGGACTCTCTCTCTCTCTCTCTCTCTCTCTGACTTGCTCTCTCTGTCTCTCTCTCTGCCTCCCCCCTCTCAAAATAATTAAATAAACTTTCAAAATAATATGTGTTGAGTGTTTATGTTATGAGTAGGACTTCTGATCAACAGGAGGCTATTAGTTAAGTTTTGGGAGAGTCAAAAGTTAAATGCAGATTTTCTACTTAGTGGGAGGGGTCAGGACCACTAACCCCTGTGTTGTTTAAGGGTGCACTGTACTACTTTTCCTTTTCTGTCCGCAAGTCATTGGCAGTGATGAGTGCAACTTACTCTGAAGAGGTGAGAAACTAAGCTCTCCCTCCTCGATGGAGGACTATCTACATATATATTATATAATTTTTTCTATAAAGATTTGCCACTTTTAATTTATTTATCTACATATCTATTTATTTATTCGGTTATGTATCTATATAAGTATTGATTTAAGGGTATTAATTTTTTGGCCATAGCAGAATACTATGGTTATGAATTTGGTGCTCAAGCAATAGCTTTAACCAATGGAAATTCTTTTAGGTTGGCTCCTATATCCTTTTGACATGCTCCCATCCTTTTTTATTTTTATAATTTTGAGCACTTCTTTGTTTGTACTAACTTGTACTAACAAGATGCTACAGATCTGTCTCATTTTCTCTGTCCCAGCTCTAAAATCAGTCTTTCTCCAAGGAGGAACAGATCCTCTGATTGGAGAGTGATGTTTAGAAAACAAGGTCGAACTGCTGGGTGTACTCATTGCTATTGGGGTGTAACTGAGTCTATACCCCCTCAATAGGCAGTATTAGAAAATATTTCATGTATATTTACACACATTCACACCTCTCTCTCTCTCATCTATCTATCTATCTATCTATCTATCTATCTATCTATCTATCCATCTATCCATCCATCCATCTATCAGTATGTTAAAATAAAGATGACTTTATGCTGACATCTATGACTCTAATCCAGCATAATAGGATTAATTCAAAGTTGCCCCTTCTATTTTTTTGTAATCTCTTGCTCTTACAACAAGAAATCTGTCTCCCTTTAACATCAATGTATTTACCTATTTGTTCAAATCTGGCATATGTATAGTTTCAGAAGTGCTAACTCATTGCCCTGTGAGGAAAAAAAAGGTGTGCTATTTAAAATACAGTGTTTATGTACAGTTTTATTTGTCTTTCCAATGTCAAGCATTTTGTAAGGTTACTTAGGTCAGCTCATTCTTGCCCCATCACTCCCTTCAGTGAGTTTATGTTGTAGACATTTGTGATACAGTAGAGTCACTTGTTACCATCTGCATTCCACCTTGAATCTGTCAACATCCTACTTGATTATTTATTTATTTGTTTATTGAATATAACACAATTTATTTTTTTAACATATGCAATTATTTCCCTTCATTTACAATACAGTAGTTACAATGACACTCCAAACAGAAAAGCAAAATAAAAAATCAAAACCCCAACTTCTGTTTCATGTAATTAGACTTATACAGAAATTAGAAGGTTAAGTAACAACTAGTTAATCACCTAATTTCACAGCTATCTGAAGTGGCAATCGTTATATAGCAGCTTATCTATGATACATTCAAGATACATGATACAATTTATTACTTGCCCATAAGCTAAAACACAGCCTGCTTAAT
>NC_043708.1:76510734-76513514 GCF_006229205.1 Suricata suricatta
AACCCCAACTTCTGTTTCATGTAATTAGACTTATACAGAAATTAGAAGGTTAAGTAACAACTAGTTAATCACCTAATTTCACAGCTATCTGAAGTGGCAATCGTTATATAGCAGCTTATCTATGATACATTCAAGATACATGATACAATTTATTACTTGCCCATAAGCTAAAACACAGCCTGCTTAATACCTTTCCTTATTGATTTTTTAAACATTTAAATACAATGGTATGCAATTCTATGTCCCCTTTCCTCTGTTTTCTATAGGTTTAATTTACTTCTCTTTTGCTGGTTTCTGAAGTTGGAAGATTGGTTATTCATTTAAATCTTTTATAAAAGGAGCATTTTAATGCTATAAATTTCCCTCAAAGCACTATGTTAGCTGCATCCCACAGACCTTGACATGTCTTTTCATTTTACTCTGGTTCACAATATTTCAATATCTTGGAGTCTATTTTATCTGAAATTAATATAGTTATGCCAGCTTTCATTTGGTTAGTGTTTGCATGCTATACCTTTCTCCATTCTTTTACTTTAACCTTTCTGTATTTTTATACTTAAAGTGGGTTGCTTTGAGATAGCTTATAGTTGAGTCTTACCTTCTTATCCGGTCTAACAATCTTTTATTTAATGGTATATTTAATCATTCAAATGTAAAGTGATTATTGATATGGTTGGATTAAAATCTACCATTTTCATATTCTTTTACTATTTTGGTTAATAGTTATTTGTTGTTTTCTCCTTATTTTCTGTGTTCTAGGGTTTATGTGAACATTTTTTTATAATTCTATTTTATTTTTTCTATGTATTTACTATTTAGACATCTTTTAAAATTTTTAATGGTTTCGATAGGATTTGCAGTGTGAATTCTAACTTATATAAGTCCATCTTTAATAATTTTATACTGCCTCATGTTTATTTCTACATCCTCATAGTATTTTTCCAATTCTTCCTTTCCTGTTATTTGTGCCATTTTTTGTTACTCATTTTATTTTTATATACAGTATAACCACATAACACATTATCAATAGTAAAGATTTTAACAGTCATTTAACTTTTGTAGAAATTAAAAATAAGAACTAGGGAAACATATACTTTATCTTCACTTATTTCTGCATTCTACATTTATTTGCATAGATCTAGCTTTCTGTCCTATATCATATTCCTTCTGCCTGAACAACTTATTTAAACATTTCCTTCGGAGAAATTCTGATAAAAATGAAATTTCTGTGTCTCGTTTTATTTTCCCAGAAAGGTTTTAGTTACCATTGATTTTTGAAGGATATTGTCACTGAGCATAGAATTTCTAGGTTGAGAGTTCTTTTTACCTCAAGTACTTGAAATGTAAAACTCCACTGTCTTCTTCTCATGGTTTTGTTTGTTTTGATTTTCACTTTTTTTCCCTAATGAGAAGTTTGCTCTAATTCTTAGCCTAGTTACTTTAGAGATAATGATATTTCTCTCTCACTGCCTTTAAGATTTTTTTATTTTGGTTTTCAGCAGTTTAAATACAGCATGCGTAGGTGTGCTTTTATTGTAAATTTTTTATTCTCTTTGGTGTTCTCTGAGCTTCTTAGATCTGTGGTTTGATGTCACTACTAATTTTGGAAAATTCTTGGCCATTATATCTTCATATTTTTCCTTTATCCCATTTACTGTCTTGCTTCATCTTTCTGGGATTTTAATTACACATATTTTAGACCATTTGAAATTAGACCTTGAATTTTCAGCTCTTTTTTCCTCCACCTTTAATTTTTAAATTGTATTTCTGTTTGACTAAGTTCTACTGACACATCTTTAAGTTCACCAACTTTTTTCCTTAAAATTTAGTTTTAAGGCCACCAAAGAAATTCTTTATTTTTGTTACTGTATATTTGATTATTAGTATTTTTATTGATTATTTCTTATAGTTTTTAGCTCTTTGCTCAGATTGCTCTTCCATTCTTGCATGTTGTGTGAAATGCTTTTAGCATTTGTTAGACATTTACGTTCTCCTTCTTCCTCTTTGTCGTCTTCTTTTTTTTCTTAATAAAGATTTTGTTGTTAAGTGATCTCTACATCCAAGGTGGGGCTTGAACCACATTGTGTTCCACCAACTGAGCCAGCCAGCCACTTAGAGAATGTCTAGCTTAATCTTCTTAATGGCCTATTTGGTGTTTGAGCGTGTCTTTCCTAGGTAATCAAAAGCTCTATTTCTATTCTTCCTGCGAGAACTTGTCTTTTTCTAGGTTTGATGTTAGTTGTTTGTCCTGCAAACTCAGTGCTCTGATAGGTTCAAGAAAAGTCATTTTTGCAGTTTGTTCTTTTTTCTTACCATAAAGGTGAGGTGAGGGGGCACCTGGGTGGCTCACTGGATGAAGCATCTGACTCTTAATGTCTAGTCAGGTTATGATCTCATGGTTGTCATATCAAGCCCCTTGTTGGGCTCTATGCTGAGCATGGAGCCTGCTTGAAATTCTCTTTTGCTCTCTCTCTGCCCCTCCCCCATTGTGCTGTGAGCTCTCACTCTGTGTGTGTCTCTCTCTAAATAAGCAAATAAACATTAAAAAAATAAAAGTGAAAACAGCTCTTTTTTGCTTTCTGAATTCCTAATTTGAAACTGGAAACCTTATTGTTTTTAAAGCTCTAGCCATATATGATTTTGAATGATCAAAATAATCCAAGTCAAGCTGTTTATTTGATGGATTAAACTGTTTCTTTGACTGATTTGATAGTTCATGTCCAATTATCAGACAATCCTGTCCATGCACTTAAAACTGGAATGTAGGACAAAGATAATAC
>NC_043708.1:76513614-76674866 GCF_006229205.1 Suricata suricatta
ATTGTGTATACAGTCACTAGGGCCTTGGGCTACATTATAGAATTTGGACTTCAGTGTATCATAGAGGCAGTTCTATTAGTTACTTAGGTCACTTCTGGAATACTGGTGGTTCCGTTAAAAGTGCCAGTGGTGACTGTCCTCAGGTGTGCTGCTGAATCTGAATGCTCTTCTCGTTTACAGTAGGATACCTCTTACTAACTTATTTGGTCAGGGAAAGTATACTTGTTACTTCTATTTGCATCCCCAGGTAGCCATCCTCCAAGGACTATTTGTACTATTTGCCTTAGGTTTTGCAGATTACAAAGTTGAACTTCAATGTCGTTCTTGATAGAAGATTGTCTTCTGTGGGAGAGACTTCTAGCTGCTTGTTAAAATCTATGCTTTTTCTTCTTTCCAATAACCCAACCCTAGCATATCCCATCCTTCTCTGCAGTTAGGTGAAGCCATTTGATTGGGTTCTAATGAGTAAAAAGTGAAAAGTGATCTGTGCCACTTCTGAGCCAAGGCTTTCAAGAAGCAGGCGTATATGCTTCACGGTCTCCAGCTCCTTTCTGCTTTCGGATGCCATTGGTGAACAGAACTTAGCGGACTGTGGGGCCACAAAGGAGAGGGAGCGTTGGCCCTGAATCATCACATGGCAGGAAGACATCTGCCTGAAACTCATGTGATTAAGAAATAAATACTTATTTTATATGAGTCATTTGCCTTTTATTTATTTGGGTTTTTTCACCCTTCTATCTTAGGATAGGCTAACCTATCCTAATCAAGAAAACCTTCTTGATACCTGGTCGGTCATACTCTTGTGTTCCTCTGAGTCAAAATCCTTAGAAATGCCACTCTGAGATTATTCCTTACCATTCCAAGCACTGAGAAAAAAGACAGACTAAACTACTTCAATTTTTAGTTGTTGATATGTATTCTGGAGGTTTGGATTTTTCTGTCTTTGGCACTAAGACATTAAATAATTGCTTCCACTTTTATGAATGATGTGTCCATATTTATTTTTAAATTGTGTTTTTGCTGTCATCCATTCCCAGATGACTTCAATGTTTCCTACAGCAAAAAAAAAAAAAAATTAAGTGTGAAATATTTAAACAGCTTTCCATATTTTTCTTAGACATTTTCACCTAGTTGAAGGAGCACAGCAATATTTAAAAATCAAAAGTGGTCTCACTCCCTTATCAAGATCCATGAGATGGATGAAAACAACCTGGCTGCTGATACTGCAGTTTTATACTTAGGAGACAGCATGTGGCAATCCTTCCGATGCCCCCAGCCCTGCCCTGTGCCCCAGCAAGTCCACAGATTACTTCTTTTTGCTCCACAAAAGTAACCAAATAAGTTTTGAAAATACTGAATATTATACTTGGAATCATATTCCAAGTATAACTTGGCTTCTCCTTGGAATGTTGTCAGGGGCTTTAGCATATTCTAGGTTCTAAGAGAGACATCCTGCAGCTAAAACCTGCTTAGCTTTATTTAGTCCATTTCCATACTAATATGAACAAAACTTAACCATGTTATAGCATTAAAGTTATTGAATTCTATCATCTCTCTTAATAACATTGCCATTACTGTATTTTTTTAAATTTTTGGTTTGCATTTGCTTTACATCTCTCTTAAAATTTTCTTTTTCAGTTTAAGTATATTACATGAGTAATATAACTACATAGAACTGGATTTTCTCTTGTAGACCTAATTTGACAGTTTTTATCTTTAATAGATGATTTTAGTCTATCTAGTGTGATGACAAATTTGTTGATTTTATATCTCTCATCTTACTTTATGTATTTATTTAATCCGTTTTTCCTCTCTCTTTTCTGTTCCTTCTTTTTGTTGGTTTAAGTTGCTACTTATTCTATTATCTTCTCCATGTTTAATTTGAAAATTCCTCTCTGATTTTCCATTCATGGCTACACCCTCTTCCCAGTTCTCATATTCAAATATATATATATATATATATATATATATTTCTGCTATTATTTAGAAATAAGATATCACATCATTAAGCAGGATACTTTATTTCCTTTGGTTTCTTACTTTTCCAAAGGCATGTAAAAACTCATGTAACATTTCCTGTTTTCCTACAGCATCTACCTATCTGTCTGTCTCTATTAATCTATCTCTATTTGTCTATCCATCTTTTCAAATTCATTATTCAAGTTAGTTCCTTCTCTTCATCTTTCCTCATTATGAAGTCTGAGTTTTGGCTCATTTGTTATTTGGTTATAGTATGTAAATATGTATTATAATTATTGATGTGGGTTGAGTAATTACCCTCTGATTTATTGTATGTTTAGAATTATCTTCTATCTTGATATGTGACTTGTTTTCCTCCATCACTAATCTCTAGTTGACATTCCACCATTTTGTAGCCTCAGATGTTGCAACTGAATAGTCTGATGACTATTTGATTAATTTTTATGTATTGGTAACTTCTTTTCTGTCATGATGTATGATTTCTGCATTTATACTTAGATTTCAGTATTTTTCCCTGAATGTGCCATATTCCACTTAAAAAGGGCAACAAAATGGTAAGATACCTAGCATTAAACAAAACAATAAGCATGTAAGAGCTATACAAAGAAAACAACATGCTACTAATATATATATATATAAATGCCGTAACTGGAAAGTAATTTTTCAGTGTACATAAACACACAATCTGTTATAGGTATCAATTACTTCCAAAATAACTTAGACATTTCATGGCATCTAAAAATTTTCTTGGCAACTAGACAAACCGATTTAAAAGAGGTTTTGGAATAACAAATATGCACGAATAGGTTAATTCATAAATAGTAAAGTCATGAGAAGATTTAAATCCTATAGATGTCAGAACATATTATAATGCTGCAATAATTAAAACTGTATTAGTAGTTAAATGAGTATGCACGTAGATCAATGGAACAGAACAAATATTCAGAAATAGCTCAAAATATAGCATATATATAATAAGTGTGACATTGTATATCAACAAGAAAAAGGTTGCTTGTTAGATAAGAGGTGTTGGGATCATGAGAGAAACATTAAAAATTTTTGTTCACTCCTTTTAACAAATTATATTTCATATAGATCAAAGATTTAAATGTAAAGTTGAAATCATTATGTTATTAGAAGAAAATAGATTAAAAACAAAATTTCAGGGGGGAAAGGAAGCCTTTTTAAATCTGACACCAAATTTAGAAACTTAAATAAGATGATAAATTTGCATTTCACTGTGCATGGGAAAACACATTCAAAAGACAAATAGTAAATTGTGAAAATATAATTTGTAAATATATAGAGCAAAAGCTAATGTTCTCAATATGTAAGACTTATCAAATTAGTAGTAAAATTACCAACAACTGAATGAAACATTGGGAAAGGAACGTGAACAGTTTACCGAAAAGATAATCCAAACAGCTCTTAAAAAGGTTTTGAAAAGCTTAAGTTCATTTGTAATAACAGAAATACTATTCACCTATAATGGGAAACCCCATTAAAGTTTTATACATGCTGGTGAGACTGTGGGAAAACACACACTTTCATACATTGTTTTAGTATGAGTCTAAATTGATATAATTTCTACAGTAGACATTTGATAATTTGTTATAAATTTAAAATACACATATCTGTTGGCCCTGAAATTCCACTTCTAGAAATGTATTCTACAAATATACTCACACAAATGAAACTATATGTCCAACATTTATTGTAATACTTATTATAATAACAAAATATTGGCATCAATTTGAATATCTATTAATAGCAAAGTGACTAAATAAATTATAGTATATTCCAACAAAAGATTATTATATAGTCATCAAATAGCACATTTTGATATGAAGTGATCTTCATGATACATTACTAAGTGAAAAGAAATAGATCCAGAGTAGAGTGTATAGTATTATACATTCATGCATGTATCGTATATTTGCCAGATGTAGAGCATAAACTCTCTTTGGGACACTAGATAAGAGTCTATTAAAATTGTTGCCTCCAGGGAGGGGAACTAGGTGGCTGAGGAGAGTGGCAAGGGCGTATTAGTTTGCTAGGGCCGCCATAACAAAGTAACAGAGGCTGGGTGGCTTGAATAACATACATAATTTTCTCACAGTTCTGGAGGCTTAAAGTCCAAGATCAAAGTGATGGCAGGTTTGATTTCTTCTGAGACCTCTCTCATTGGCTTATAGATGGCCACTTTCTTGTGTCCTCACACTGTCTTTCTTTTGTGAGTGTACATCCCTGTCTCTTTTGTGTCCAAATGTCCTCTTCTTAGAAGGCCACTAGTCAGATTGCATCCAGGCCTATCTGACTGGTCTCATTTTATCTTAACACTCTTTAAAGACTCTGTCTTCCATTCAGAGGTATTGAAAATTAGATCTTCAACATATGAATTTTTAAGGAATGTTTATTCATTTGTCCGTGTGTGTGTGTGTGTGTGTGTGTGTGTGTGTGTGCAAGTGTGCGTGCTGAGCTGTCAGCACAGAGGCTGACATAGGGCTTGAACCCACCAACCATGAGATCATGACCTGAGTTGAAGTTGGACGCCCAACTGAGTGAGACACCCAGGTGCCCCTCAACATTAGGATGTTGTGGAGGGGACCATAATTCATTCCCTTCACAACAATAAGACCATAACAAAGGGTGACTTACTTTTCACCACAGTCCCACTTATAGTTTTTGAATTTTGTGTCAAATGATATTATACCTTGTGAAAAATAATTTCATAATAACTGCCATGGGCCAAATGTTTATGTCTCCCACAGCTTAAAAGTTCAAACCTAATCTCCAATATGATGGTGTATGGAGATGAGACCTGTAGGGGGTAATTAGGTCATGAGAGTAGGGACCACACAATGGGATTAGTGCCCTGCTATAAGGAAATATGAGAGAGCCAGCTAGCTTCCGTGTGAGCACATACCAGGAAGACAACTGTCCACCAGTCAGGAGGCAGGGTCTTACGAGACACTGAATCTGCTGGTGTCTTGATCATGGACTTCGCAATCTCAAGAACTGTGAGAAATAAATGTTTATTGTTTAAGCCATCCAGCCTATGTTATTTTTGTTATAGCAGCCTGGATGGATGAAGGACTGAGAAAACGACCCTCTAATAAAAGATATAAAGCAGAAAATTTGACTTCCCATTGGCCCAGTGGAAGAGGGTTGAATACAATGTGGTGTGACAGTCAACTTGAATATTAAAATGTTAAAATAAACTTGAATATAGGTGAGTGTCACCTTAGGAAAACTATACTTGAATTCATGGAAAAGATTATTTACTTTATGAAGTATTTACCATATGATTCCTTCAGATAGAAAGCTTTCAGTCTAATTCATTTTGCAGACATTTTCAGAGATACTCCGTTGCATAAAGAGCATTACACCTGACCATTTTTATTAATTTAACAGTTTAATACTGCCAAAGTAATATAACAAGATTTTCATGGAGAACAATTTTCACTCTTTGACATTCTATTCTCCTTTGAGTTACGTAGGTTATGTATCTATTTAACAGTGAATTCACACTTACATTCGAATAGAATTTAAAACGGAATGAACAGAAATACTCTTAATGCAGTAGCCATAAAAAGGCAGTTGTATATATTACTCACAGATATTGCATAGTTACCATGATAATCTAACGACTATATGCTTCCTCTGAGGTTTTAAAGAACAGCATGAACAGTCATCTTTCTGGTTTAAGTATAGTCGTGTCTAGAGGCAAGGACATATTTGGATAGTTCAAAAGATCCGATTCTGCCGACTGTGGCAACCATTGCAAAAAGAGTACAAAAGCTACACCTTCTGTAAAACTTGATTTTTAATTTGGAATGTTCCCAAATAGATACAAAATATGTTTCATCTATTAAAATGATTTGTTTTCTAAGATAAATATAGGAATACACTAAATGTTAATGGAAAAATGTGCCCCTCAGAAGGAGATCTATTCATTGCTCATTTTTCATGACAGATTTTTTAAAATCTACGTTATACACCTCTATCCCAAGAAATTACAGACATGTTTGTGTTTTTTAGAGCTATATTATATCAAGCTATGAATTAACTAGCCTTTTTTTTTTTTTACCAAGAATGCAGTTTATGGAAGAACTAGTTTGCAAATGGTCTTTTCAGTTGTGTAATGTTTAAGGTAGCTACCTGTAGAAACATTCAGTTGTAACTAAATCAGAGAGCCATTTCTCCTAGGAATGGGGTCACTCATCCTCAAGGAAACAATAGTTTCTGAGTGATGACAGTCTCGTAGAGAGTTTTTTACAAACACATAAATACATGGCCCATTTCTTCCCCAACTCCATGACTCCCAACTCGCACTTGACAAGCACATTTGTTTATACCATAGTAGAAAGCTGGATTAAGTGTTTTGACAGTAGACATAAATTTGCACTTAACTCTGCAAGCTAGAGAAAGCTGCAGGAATTCTAGACTTAAGAAGAAAATATTAAGTCCAAGTAAGATTACAAATTACTGACATTTTTAGTATATGTTTACTCTAATTTGGACTGTCAAGTGACAGATTTCTTCTTTTTGGGAGAATTAGACATCCTTTCTCAAAGAACTGGAATCATAGTAAATGTCTAGAGCCGAACTAGAAAGACAAAGTTAAGTTTCATTATGTGACATCACCATCAGCACGTTATGACAGTGCAGGCATTTTACTATGTTAACTGCCACACTTGAATCATGTGTTAATCTTGTCTACTTTGGGATATCGTCTGTCATTTTAGAATAGATCTCATTTCTGGTGTTCTGCAAACGAAAATAATTTATAAGGTCAAACACTTCAAAATGATGTGCCTCATCATTGGTGCAACACAGATGAGGCCCAAACTAACATGTTCAAATACAACAAATACTCTTGTTACTGTCTGTGACTTCTGATGTGTCCCCTCAGTTACAAAAAATAAAGGTGCACTATTTTTGACACAGTATGTGCAGTAAATTAGGTGGTGACCCTTGTTCCTACAAAAGGAATATTTTTCCATTTACTGGCTTACAGTTTATGAATACAATCAACTAGTTTCCCAAATGCCTGCTTAAAAGTTTTAGTATAGCAATTGTCGTGCCATTTTATTTTACCTATAGCGATTGCTATCTGAAGCTTGCCTGTTGTAGCAAAAAGGGGCAAAACTGGAATAATGTACCCTATGAGCTTGTGCGTGTGTGTGTGTGTGTGTGTGTGTGTGTGTATTAGAGGTTGAGAGAGAGAGAGAGAGAGATTTTTTTTTCTTTTTAGTGTCCCTTTATTTGTCCTTTGGCTTGGTTTCTTGACTCCCTAGAAGCCATGACGTTGCCCTTCTCCTACCTTCCTGCTTTCTGGTCTAGCTTAGGTATCCAGTTTCTGGCCATGTACATGTCCTCTGTTGGCTATTGGTTTTACATCAGGGTTCACAAGGCATTCTCTTATCCTCACTCTTATAAGATGCATGTTTGACCTCATTTTCACTAAAAAGAAAATTGAGACTCATAGAAGTTTATATGACATTTCTAAAATCACAGTTATTAAACTCCAGTCTGGGTCTGAATTTGTATTCACAAAACCTTGCTATTGCATTAAACCTGGTTCTGAGGATGCAGAATGAAAGCAAAACCAAAACACACAATGGTAATAACAAATCTTACTGAAAGATACTGAAAAGTACCTAGGGTTTGAACAACTTTAGCAGAATTAGGAAGAAATTTACTTTTACAGACTCTCCCAAGGGTATACCTGTCCAAAGGACTATTTGATATTGCACTTAATTCACTGCCTGAAAAAGCACATTTTGAAGTTTTCCTTCAAATTTATAGTTTTAAATAAGCTTTCAAGATAACAGGCCGTTCTTCAAATAGTTCTTTCTTGCATCAAGTTTTTGGCAAGGAGCTACATCTGGTCAAAGGACGAGCAGTTTCAGCAGAGTTTCTGAATGAGCATCCTGACTCTTTATTTTGTTAAACACAGGCTCGCTCTCACCCGGTGAGGGTGGTCTGGCGAACTCTTACAACAGCACTGCTCCATTAGACCCTCTCTGAGCTCAGCATGTGAAGAAACACTCGCTGGTTCAACTGTCTGATTTTGGTCCACATGAGACTTGATGAAGTTGATATTTGTACCCATACCAAGATCGTATTTTCAGAAAAAAAATTATGCTTTGAGATGGGCTATGGTACTTTTACTTCTAGAATGTTTTTATTAAAGAAGATAGTAAAGCTTAGCCTTTCCATCTCCGCTCTGTGCCATCAGCGGTATTTGAAGTAGATGTTAATGTTGTTTTTGCCAAGGGTCCACCTTCAGACAGCGGCTTTCATCACCAGGCTGGAGCCCTCGTTCAGCATTTTTAGAGCAGTCAGGGGTGAGGCCTTCCCACTCCCAGAGCCCCATTAATAAACGCAGGGCGGGCTCTGGAGCCACCGGCCACAGCTCCCATCGCAGCCCTGCAGTAAATCAGCCCTGCGTGTTTTCCTAATTTTAGGTTTGGTCTGACTTAATCCATCTAATAGGAAAAACATCTGGTCTAGTTTTACTTTTAATCTGTTCTTTACATCAGGAACCTTATCGCCCTGGGACCAGGTAGTAACAAGGGGTCGGTTCTTATACCTGGGCATGGCTACGCATGGTCCAGGCCTAATAAGGTCCTGCTTTCCATTTGTGCTTTCCAGTCCTTTACAGGCCTTCATTAACAAGAATGCACTGACATCCCGATCAGTTTGGGATTGTAAATTCCCCGATTAGTGGAAAGCCTGGGTTGTGACACAGTCTGGGTCAAAGCGGGGCTGGGCATATAATCTGGGGTGGGGGAGGTGGTTAAAGTAATTTTTAAGTGATAAATTTGCAAAGATCTGAGTATTTAACAGCCTTGCCATTAAGGATAAAGATTCTAAAATATTGCATCTGAGTTGAGTTTTATTTTTACATGGTTGTGTTAAGGCATACAAAATATTATTTTTTAAAAATGTATGGAAATATCTTAGAGGAAGTAATAAAATAATGTCATATGGAGTCAGTTTAGTTTCTGTTTATATTAGGCATACAAGATAGCACAGCCTATTTAGCTCTTTTGAAAAAAAGCTCATAAAATGACTGTTTTAACATTTTTGACTCCAGTTAGAAGTGGTTCTGGGTTGTAGAAATCATTTAAACACAAAGGGACCGGGGTCATTTGGGTTCCCAAGTAGCATTTTCCACATTTGTTTCCCTCAGATATGATATTCCTTTCTGATTCTTTTTCTAGTTTCAGCTCTCCTTCTTCCTGAAGCTCTACCTTCCAGAGGACTATTTCTCTCTCTCTTTTGTTTTTCAGTGAACTTTCGATATACCGTGAAGATGGATTTTCTGATGGAGCTGACATCAATTGTGGCAAAGATGCCTAGTTCTCCACTTGGCTTTCTACCCCCTCTGAATTGGTTTTAGAAACTCATGGCCAACATGAGGTAAGAGCAGACTCTCTAGGAATTAACTTCAAATAGCCCCAGGCCTAAAAGCTCTTCCCAAATCTACAGTATGTTAGGGGACTTTCACTCCCCAAAGTAATGTAGCTGTTTATGCACTCCTGCCTCTGAGTTCCTTTTAACTGGGGCCCGAGGAGGAGTGCACAAGCAACATTACTTCGGCAAGCAGGAATTAATTATTGAAATCAATTATTGCGTCTTTCCGATGGCTGCAGTCAAGTCCTCAGTGAGTTGACATAAAAAATACTTGTCTCAATGGCTGTCTCTGTGAAAAGAGATTGAAATAAATCAAAAAGAAAAGGGAATGACTTTCGACTTGGTTCCGTTCCCTCTCTTAGGATTTCTCAAAAACTTTACTAGTTGGGAGTTCAAAACAGAAAAGATTTTAACTCTTTTCTTCCCCCATGAAGGGAGAATTCTGTTTTCTACAGAATAAAAAGGCTTTCTCTCCTGATGTAGAGAGTTGGTTTGCATTTCTGACACGGGTAACTTTTGAAACTGATTTGGAAGTGGCGCCAGCCGAGCCAGTGTTGGATGTTGTCTGAAGGCTAAACCAGTATCTCTTGAATCATTGCCTGTGTTATTTGCTTCCTATTCTTTGCCAGGCCTCTACTGTCCTATATCCACTTTGTTGATTTTGGAGACATTAAGGACTTACTTGGCAGACACTCTCTGGTGTGCAAGATAGTTTACCATCAATAGACGTTTAATACACAGGAATAAAGCAGGTGAACATTTAAAGGGAGAGCCACTGATGAGTAAGAAAAGTTAAATATGAACGCACTTCCATGAACTTCAAGTTGGACCATCAACTTTTTTTTAATCATGAAACTAACTTGTCCTCTATAAGAAAGTGATGGGCTTTCAATTTTAGCCTTTCTAATTGGAGGTAGTATGATCCTTAGAAAATAAACGAAGATAGAGAACAAGAGTGGAATATACCCATATTCGCTAGGGCAAATTTACCACTAAATAGCAGACAACACTTGGGTCTTCAAAATTGAGGCCTACTGACATATGAAACTACAAGAAAAAGAGAATGCTTTTTAGGGAAACCTTAAGAGAAAGAGAGAGCTTTCATCTTAGAGGAGAAAGGATTCCCCTGGACCAGGCAGAGGAGGAGAAGTACAGAATAGTAATGAGAATAGAGAGGTCGGTAAACTCCTGTGAAAGCGGTCCAAAAGGCTGGGTAATTGGGATGACCTCAAGGTGGGGATGGCTGAAATATGCACCCAAGTAGCCTCACAGAGGCCCTGCAGGGACACCACTGGTCCAGGGAGCCTGATGGCTGGGAATCAGGGACAGGCCAATCACACACCGTGTGACTGCCAGCCAGCACGCCCTTCTCTACGTCCCTACTCACATGTCTTTTTAATCTCTGGCCCTATGTAAATCTCCTGGGACTTAACCAACCTTGTAAAAGAGGACTAGGTGCCCCTTTCCCGTACCTGCCATATAGTGAGATTAAACTTTCTTCCAAGTCATCAGAATCAGAGGAAAGATCTTGAAAGGGAAAGGAGGTTGGCTTGTAGAAAAATGAGATAATGTGTAATTCTTGTACCCTAAATTTCTGAAATTTGATTTCCACATGTTTTCAAATTCTATTCTTAATTCATATCCATTCAAAATGTCCCTAAATCTCTACAGCTCTAGACTGCCCTGTGGCTTGTCTTTTTTTTTTTTTGCTGTCCTGCTTTTGGAGCTCAGTATTAGCGGAGACTGTGGCACCTGAGAATTATTGCTATGTAATCTGGATTCTTAATAGAAATTCCAGGAAGCTCAGTTCTGGGCAGCATATGGGAATTGAAGGGAAATAAATATTCTCCTTTTGGGGTCAAGAAGAGTCATGAGTAATTTAATGTTGGCACCCTCCCTTGTCTCTAGTACGCGTTGGAGCCAGTGACAATGACTAGGGATGGGTCTCTGGCTCTTGCTTTAGAAACTATATGAGAATATGTGATTTCCCAGTCTTCTTTGTCTACTTGTGCAGTTACCCTTCTTCTAGTTAAATGGACAGCGCTTTTCCTGCTTTCTCTCATAGACCTCAATTACTGATTCATAGAGCCAAATGAGTAGATTTAACAGATATTTAACAATTCCCACTGTGTATATAGTACTGCTCAAAACCTTATCCTAGAACTGATGGATAAAATAACATAAAATATTGAATAGGGTGTCAGAGAGGCTGAATAAAGAGGGAAGATGAGTGATCTGCATGTGCTGAGTTCAGAAATAACCCTCGGCAAAGCTGCCACTGGAACATTAGCGGATGTCAGAAGGCTGGGTATCAAAGTAGGAGCCCATACTAAGCTAAAATTTCTGAAGCTGGAAATTTGAATTCTGTGTATGAAATTACTCAGCCACCTGCCACGGTTTCACTTTATTACATCAACCTTTTCCCAGCACTGCCTATTAGAAACAAAACAAAACAAATTAAAACTGTTGCTGGGATTCTCTTTATTGGGGAAGGACTTCTGAAGAACGTTCTCTTTTCTTCCTTGTGTTTGAGAATCTAGCACTTACTTGGTATCTTGTTTGGGTACTCTAGAAGCAGAGCCTGAGACAGGAATTTTGGGGCATATTGTTTATTGAGAGAATGCTTTTAGGAGAAAGGAAGAGAGGAAGGAGAATATGATAGGGAAAGGATCTAAGGAAGGATGTGGTTCTAAGCTAGATCCCACAGGGCATTCTGAAGTATTGTGTACCTTAGATTTGGTCTCTCACAATGAGGTAAGAAGCTGACCTTTTGTACCTCCACACGAATCAGTCATTGGGTGAGGGTTGCTCATGCAACCCTATGAGTGTGTGAGAGTGTGTGTGTGTGTGTGAGTGTGTGTGTAATTTCCCAGGCTTAGCGGCTCTCTTTAAGTCAAAGGCTATTTCACAATACTCACAGTAGCTCACAGACCCCAGGAAGGCAATTTGAGCAGGTTCTGAACAGCAGTCACTGTATCTGGGATTCTCCTTTTTAATACCTTTAATATTTAAACATTTTTATAAATGTAAAATGTTTAATTGAAGATTGAACAAATATTATTTTATAATATTGAATAATTTTAACACCTTTCTTATTTAATATATGAGATATACATTTCATATTCTGATGCTTGTTAGTGTTAACTCATTTAGCTTTTCAATGGGTTTTTGAGATAAGTGATTGAATTTTATCATGTTTTTAAGCAATATAAATATTAGTAATCCTAATGTTGAGTTATTTTATAGCAAGGTATGCTGAAATAAGTTACCTGTCTACATTTTAGGGATTACTTCTACATCCAATTCACAGAGAAAATATTAATAGCATATGTGCTTTCAATGAAAGCAATTGTTTTTGTTTTACCTAAACTTTTCCAGAGATTGAAGTAATACTCTTAGCAAACAAAGTGATAGGGAGAATAAGAGGGAGAAAAAGTAGGACTGGTATTCAGAAAATAGAAGAGGACTAGAAGTTTTATAAGTATTATTTAGAACTGTCTTTTTCCATTGGAGATTATGACTAAGATTTACAAATGGCTTGGAAGCTTCAAATTCCTTACAAAGGTTGTCACTGAGTCAGTTAGTCAATAGGTATAGAGAATATGTATCTAGGTGAAATTCATAGTTGTTTTTTTATTTCTGATAAGACCACACCAAAAATGGATTTTAATCTGTCAACACTGAGAAGTAGAAGGAAACAAAGACTTGATTATAAGAAGTCATAAATTACCATGAACTCCTGACTTGGTTCTTCTCTACTCTTACCTTCATGGGCCATTTAGACTTACGCAAGAAAGCACAAAGCTCTTCAAGTTGAAAGTTATTATTTTCCCTTCCAACAGTGACCAAGTAAAGTCTTTGTATATCACATACTATTACTGAGGATTTGAACCATTAGCAGATTTGAAGAAAGATTCATTCCACATAGTGAGGGTTAATGCTTCCTCACTGGCTGCCTAGGAATCGTTTGAAGAGTTTGAAACTTGTTATTTTCACATTGGTACTGTACATATGTCTCCAGAGTGTGGGAGCCTCATAAATAACACATTTTGATCTGAGCAGATGTACTGCATCTCTAGAGGTTAAGAAGTTCATTATTCCAGACAGCCCACCTAACATCCATTTGGTTAGACTCCATTAGGTATATTAAAATACAATGTGAGATGTCTGAATGAAAAGTTTATTTGGTGATCAGCAGGGTATTCACATCTCTTCCGGACTAGGAAAAGTTTAGTCTCAATAGCAGCGGCCACATTCAAGTGATATATATTTGTAATATTGACTACTGTGTGGGTACTACTGACAGCTTTTACTGTTCCTAAAATAAATGTCTGCTAGCAGCACTTAATAGACATGATCTTAGCCATTTTTATATTCCAGGGAGGGACTAATGCTATTGTCCTTATAGGGTAGAAAAGAAATATGGAAACAGACAAGTGGGATGCATGATATTCTTATATACTTTTGATTCATATTTCACATACATGGTCATTCTGCTCTAGCAGAAATGATTCTGTTCTTCCAGGAAAAAAAAAAAAAACCTCTACTTTAGGATTAGCAAGACAGCAAATGGCATCCCTTAAAGCAAAGGGCTTAAGGAGGAAATTAGGAAATATATTAAATTTCTCTCAAATGAAATATGACTCCTAGCATGGCGATCAATTTTTAGTTGAGAGGTAGTGAATGGAGGTTAAATCATGAATTCACACTTTCCCTTGTGATCATCAAATCAGCACTCTTAAATTATCTACTTTAAAGGCTCAAAGTCACTTGTTGTTTTATGCTTCTCCCATGTCCCTGGTGCTAGCATATTAATGGTCTTTGCCATTTGTAGAGTAGCAAGCTGCCAGATCAATAAGCGTGCTTAGCTGCTTGCCATTAAAATTGATCTGTACTCTCCTTCCGATTGACGTCATATCCAGCTGTAAATATCATCAAGTAAGCTGTCAACTCATTTTCATTATGAATGTTTTTCATTTCAAAAGATGGACTTCAGTTGGACAGTATGTTAGGATTTTTCTTCATTATTTCTGACACTTCCCCAATAGCATCAAGTGCATCCTTGGAGGAAAACCAGGATTGGCCAAGAACTTTTAAAAAGGAGGGAAAACTAACAAGAGCAGCAGCAGCAACAAAAACAACTGAACAAAAAAGACAACTAAAGGGAAATATACTTGCAAGCTAAAATGCTAGAAATTTCTAAGAGAATTGGAAGTAGCAGTGCTTGGAGGTTCTTTTTTCACATGTGAATCAGGCCCAGGAGGCCTTTAAGAACACCTGGGTTTACATAAAGAAACCAATCGTGGCATATCCTTAGAAAGACACATCTTCAGCAGAGCTGATCATTGGAACTTCAAAGGTTTATTTGCTCATGTGGTAACTGACAAAAAATTTTCCCTGAGAAAAATTCTGGTTATTGTCTGTAAACCCTCTTGAATATTAATGTCATGTGGTGGTGAGGGAACGCCCTGGATGTCCACAATGTGAAAATTCTGGAAAAGCCACAGTATTTCTAATAGAACATTAAGCTTACTGTGTTAGTTTGGTTTCTAAAGAATATTCCTCTGAAAAAAATAGATGGTATTCCTCTATCCTCATCTCGAAATACGGCACACAGGTCCTTAGGTCTTTGTCTACCGTCCTGCTCCCGTTGAAAATCTGAGACGAAAAGTGATATTTGTTAAAGATAATTTAAGGCTCATCTATTCCTTTAAAAACTCTAAATTGGTGTAAATATAGTGAAATATATATGTCTATGCATGTATTATATATAGCTTATAATTAAACAAACATGCATATAAATGTGTTAGGGGTGGGGCGCCTGGGTGGCTCAGTCAGTTGGGCATCTGACTTCTGCTCAGGCCATGATCCTGCAGCTCAAGAGTTTGAGCCCCGCATTGGGCTCTGGGCTGACGGCTCGGAGCCTGGAGCTGTCTTTGGATTCTGTGTCTCCCTCTCTCTCTACACTTCTCCCACTCACACTCTGTCTCTCTTCTCTCAAAAATAAACATTAAAAAATATGTTAGAGGTGAAAAGATGCACGCAGAAAACTAGAGAGCATTTTTGGGTTCTCAGGGAGGCGGATATTACCACATGTGCACTACATTGAGTCAGCTTGTCACAGAATTATTACTCAACAACTCAATTTTTAATGAAAAATATTACAAGAAACATTTCTATAAAATTCATAACTACATTTGTTACAAAAAATAATTACAGTTACAATCTGTCTCACTCCCTTTATCTCTTCTTTTATCCTATATGAAGTCTGGATTAAGAAATATCTTTTAGAGTTTAAAGCTAAGCAAGCTTTGTTTTTTTTAATGAAAATCTAGACTCTTTTTTGTTGATCATGAGACTTTTAACTGATATTTTCCTTTAGGGTTGGCTTCCAGGAAGCTCAGAATTAAATTTGAAAATGCACAGTAAAAATTAAATGAGCATGAAAGCATGTATATGTTTTGTATATATGCATTTTTTATTTTCTTTTTCTATCATTATTATCACTTTACATAATCTCCTTTGTTTTTTTTTAAGACTATTTATTTTGGGAGAGAGTGAGTAGGGGAGAGGCAGAGAGAGGAGAAGGGAGAGAATCCCATGCAGACTCCATGATCTCAGCACAGAGCCCAGTGCAGGGCCTGATCCCATGAACCGTGAGATCATGACCTGAGCCAAAATCAAGAGTAAGACTCTTAACTGACTGAGCCACCCAGATGCCCCTACATGATCCCCTTTGAAACTGTCTCAAATTCTTTGTGAAATAAAATGAGTAAAGTAAATATAAATATATATATTGTTTATCAGAGTGTCCGTTTATGTTGTCTTAAACGCTTGTCAATGTTCAGTAAGAGTGAAAACCACAAATTATTTACTTCAAGAAAGTCCAGGGGCGCCTGCGTGGCTCAGTCGGCTAAGTGTCTGGTTTCAGCTCAGCTCATGATCTCATGGTTCATGGGTTGGAGCCCTGTGTTGGGCTCTGTGCTGACATCTCAGAGCCTGGAGCCTGCTTCAGATTCTGTGTCTCCATCTCTCTTTGACCCTCCCCTGCTCGTGCTGTCTCTCTCTGTCGCTCAAAAATAAATAAAAAATTTTAAAACAAATTAAAAAAAAAGAAAGTCCATATTCTTTTTGACAGAATGTCTAGAATTTATAGTACTAAGATCTATACTGTGGATGCCTAGTAACAGATGCCAAAATATCTAATGTATCTGCTAATCTTTCTAACCACCTTGCAAATAGAGACAATGTGCCTCCATTTTTCTGAGGGTAAGAAAATTTGAGTGACTTATTTATATTAAGGTCACCTACCTGGTAAGTGATAGAGACTATGCTCAAATTTCTCACATGAAATGGGGAAATAGATTCCATAGAGTATTGGTTCTAGAGTCTGGTGACTTTAAATTACAGGAATGATCAATTCCCTGCCTTGCCTATGTTTGTTTTCTTAGGTGCCAGTGCTTGGTAAAGAGTAAATGCTAAAGGATATTTGATGCTAGAAGAACAAATGAGTAAATGAATTATGAGTACTAAAGCAAATAGCAGAAGTCATGTGACATATGATGAACAATATAATTCTATAATGAAATAATATGGGTTCATATTAATATTTGTATTATTTGTACTACATGTTATATTTAAAATGGGAAGTACCTATTACTTCACAAACATTTCATAGGTGATTCTACACAAGTTATTTCACTGAATCTCACAGTGAGACAGATGTCTGGGAAACCAGTTTCAAAAATCATGAAGGAACTAGCTGAAGATAGTGAGTGTTGAAGTTGGGATTTGAATCCTCATCTCACTCTAGAGCTTGTGATATGAAACTTTGCTGATAAGTGATCTTAATTTAATTCTAATGAGTGATTTCCACATTTTATGAATCTATTCCACTCATTCACAACTAGATATCAACTTATTTGATTACTCCTACCTGGAGACATTTTCTTCACTTTTGCTTCCAGGACCCCACACTCTGTCAGGTTTCTTCCTACCTTCCTGGTCAATCCATCAATCTTTTTTTAATGTTTATTCATTTTTAAGAAAGAGAGAGAGAGAGACAAAGAGACAGAGAGACAGAGAGAAGGCTAAAGAGGATCCTAAATTGGCTCTGAGCTGACAGCACAGCAACCAATGCAGGCCTCAAACTCCCATACCATGAGATCATGACCTGAGCCAAAGTTGGAGGCTTAGCCGACTGAGCCACCCAGGTGTCCCGAATCAATCATTTTCGTCTATTCCTCCTCTTTTCTTCAAAGACTAGAATGCTGGTTTGATCCCGTGCTTAGTCTTTAGTCTCCATCAATTCTCTGTCAACACTCATTCCCTTGGTGATATCATCCAACATCATGGCATTAAATACTATTTTTACGCCCAGCGTCCCAAATTTGTACATCTCCTTCAGACCCCTTTCCTCCAGATTCGTAAATTCAACTGTCTACTTTATATTTCTTTTAAAATCTCTATTAGACATCTCAACCTCAACACGCCCAGATCTGAATATCATACTTTTCCTCCTAAACTTGCTCCCCGTCTCAGCTGAAAGCAATGCAATCCTTGCAAGTGCTCAGGCCATACACCTTAGTGTACCCTTGATATACCCTCTTTCTCCCGCATCTGCTACAGTAGCAAAGCCTGTTGGTGCTACCATCTTAATACATTCCAATTGGATTGTTGTCTCTATAGGGACCACTCTGATTTGAACTATCATCATTTTTCTTCTAGATGATCACAACATCCAGCTCACTGGTCTCTCTGCTTCTGCGCTAGTCTCCTTACCAGCACGAGAGCAGGCATGGTGATCCTTTTGAAGTATAAGTAGCATGATATCAGTTCTCTGCCCTGAAACTATATCATGTTTTCCTCTTTTACTCAGGAAAAAAGTCAGTCTTGACAGTGGTCTGCAAGGTCCACATGCCTTGGCCCTCTGTTTGCTCTTTAACATTTTTTACTTATCTACTCCACCTTGCCGTTCCCTGAACATGCCAGGCAGGCACTGATTTTAGAATTTTCCTCGGTGTCTTTTATCTGGAATAAGAACATTCTAAATATGACTTTCTCAATTACTACCCTGTTCACCCCATTTAAAATTTTTTTCCTTTTTTCCAGTTCTCCATACCTTGATCTACCTTTTCTTATCACCAACCTATTTCTAATATAATACATTCCTTATTTATTATGCTTACCTTGTTTTGTTTTCTTTTCTGTGTCAACCTGCTAGAATATGCACTTCTCAAGGGCAGAAGCATATATTTACCAATATATCCCAGTCTCCTAAACAGTGCATGAGTCATAGTATATGCACAGTAAATAGTTGTTTAATTAAGAAACTAAATCATACGTGAGAAATTACAGTGCCCTTTTGCAGTTACTACAGGTTCACTGTCAACTAGTCTAGGACGAAGGGCAGCTGATTTTCTGTGATTATAGGTAGTTACTATAGGCAGGTCCATGTCATACCCTGCCTTTAGGGTTAAGTCAGAGAAGTTTGTGCTGTAATACAGTGTGTTCATTGAACCAAAGTGGTCCATAAACCTGTTAAGAGCAAATATACGTATTCCCTTTTCTGACCACTTGACACTTTGCCACTCTGTTCATTGATGATATATAACAAAGATCTAATAAAGTAGAGCACTGCTGGGGCACCTGGGTGGCTCAGTCAGTTAAGCATCTGACTCGTGGTTGTGGCTCAGGTCATGATTTCTCTGTTTGTGAGATCAGTCCCCGCATGGGGCTCTGTGCTGACAGTGCAGAGCCTGATTGAGATTCACTCTCTCCCTCTCTCTGCCCTTCCTCCACCCAGTCTCTCTCTCTCTCTCTTTCTCTCTCAGGTAAATAAATAGACTTTTAAAAAAGTATACGACTGCTTATTACTGTTAGTGTCTGCTCATATTTTAGCAGGGGTAACATCCTATTTGCAGGCAGGTACTGCCAAGGAAAATATAATTTTTCTTTGTAGCATTTTTAATCCCTTGTTACTGGAAGGGCATTGTTTAAAAGTGAGGACTACCGAGGAAAGCCTGGGTTGGCTAAACATCCGACCTCAGCTCAGGTCATGATCTTGTGGTTTGTGAGTCTGAACCCTGCTTCGGGCTCTGTGCTCACAGCTCAGAACCTGGAGCCTGCTTCGGATTCTGTTTCCCTCTCTTCTCCCTTCCCTTGCTTGTGCTCTGTCTCTCTTTGTCTCTCAAAAATAAATAAATGTTAAAACAACAACAAAATAATTTTTTAAGTGAGGACTACCTAAAATAGGGTTTGTTTTGTTTTGTTTTAAATCAGAATCATACACATCTGACTTTAATTTTCATTTTGGGATATTTTATCCCAATTCCAGCTAATTAAGTTTTAATTGACACATACTCCTCATTGGTCATTAGAAAACTTGATTTGTGTGTGTGTGTGCAGGGGTGGGCACAGAAATATTAAACACATTTTAAAATAAAAATATCACCCTATAATGCAAATATTTTCATTGTAATATACTATTATTAGTTTTTCCCCACCTATATGTACAGTATGCATAGTTGAATTTGTAAGGTTTGTTTACACTTAATATTTCTTCTCCAGATATCAACCTCACTTTCAGTCAACCATTGATGTTGATCAGTCCTGAAACACTGAGTTTCATAAACACTGGAATTCAGCAACTAGAGGGAAACCCATAAGAAAAGGGGCACAACTCTCTGTTTATAATACATTTTTCCTTCAATTTAGTGTATTCATTTCCTTTTAAGCATCTGAGTGAGTTTCTTCTTTAACTATGAACAGAAAACGAAGTGGTGAAATTTGTGATGAGTGTTACTGAGTGCCCCACACTACAAATCATTTTTCTGGGTCTAAAACATGGAGTGAGAAAATCTCAGTAGGTTTTAGAATTTCATATCTTATTTTTAAGGACTACATTGGAACTTAATTTATTGCTTTATTATTTGCTTTCTTAAAAACAACAGGTACTCTCTTTTAATGAGTTGCTTAATTTTCTCCAGCCTTGATGAACAATTTAAATTGTCCTGGGCTTTCAATCTGTTTTGAGTTTAACTCCCCTCCTCAAGTTCTGTATTCATTTTCTTAGGTTGATTTGATTCACTCTCAATTAATTAATTTACAATTAATTAATTAATCCTCCCTCGACGACTGCCTTAGTGGCATCACAACTCATATTAATGGCGGCATGCCTGTTCTAATTAAAATCAATATGTAGTTCCTAACGACATAGTCTTATCTTCTAGAAATACTGAAACATTAGATGGAATACATTCTGTTTTTAGACCAAAATCCATATGACCTAATCCCATTCAATGGTATAATTGCAATAAAAATACTTATCTTGTATCTCAAAATATAATCTGACTAAGATAATTTGTATGCCAGCCACTATATACCCTAGTAACTAACACATTTTCTAGAAATTAAAATGACTTTGTTCTTTTCAATCAGTTAAATCTTCCCCCCCACCAGGCATGTTATTCACTTAGGATTTTAGGGATATGCAATGCATTCATTCAAATGCCACCTAATTTGCTAGACTTTGCCATATATAAATTTTAAATTTGTTGCAATTATTGCTAAAGTTGGAGTAAGGGCTTCATCTTAAAAGACTTTTTAGTTCCAATTGTGAATCTGACACTGATCTAAAATAACGTATTAGGGGGAGACAACATTACTCCCGTATTCACCCCTACTGGAGCAGCGCTGATAAAATTTTATAGTGGGCTGGCATAGGGATTAAGTTATGGTCTCCTCTCAATTAAAGAACGGCCAGTTTATTATACTATGTGTGGCAGGGACAGCACAGAGAGCTCATTTGCTATTAGTTTAAATTTGGCATCGAATTTTATATAGTGTGGGCTTTGTCTAACTAATGATCATGGATATAATTTTAAAAAGATGTTTCAGATCATATGCATTTAACTGAAGGGAAGCTTTGCCTTCTTGAGATGACCACAGAGTCTAATATGTGTGGTTCCCAACAGCCCACCTTTCTAAAAACATGTTACTCTATGCTTGTTTCTCTGACCTATTTTCCTTGATCAGTCTTAGGAATTTTTCCTTTTTCTATTTGACTAGTTATGTATCGTGTAAAAAAAATCTGCATCTTTAGATACCATCACAGTCTATAGAAAGCCAAGCAATCAATATTAAAAGCGTGCTTAATCTATGCAAAGCTCTGTGTGGAAAGCTATATAAAATCCAAAGAGTCCTGCTCTCAGGGAGTTAAGGGATCTGTTTTCTTCTCCTTGTCTATTTCTCCCTTCTCACCAGTCAGAAATGGTCGATTCTAATTTTTTTTTATCTGTCCCTCTCCTTCTCCCCCTCTCCCTCTCCCTCCCTCTTTTTCTCTCTTTTCAAGTCAGACACTTTTAGTTAGGTTTCTTTTTGATAATTCTTCTTATTTAACCTGTATTAGTTCTTCTTATTTCACCTTTGTTAATTCTTGCCATAACATCTTGCTTCCCAATATCGAAGAGTATCATTTTTCTATTTAGTCCTTTAGTTTCTTCTCTTTCATGACCCATTGAAAAACATAACCCCATTCTCAAATGTAGTGATCTTATGTGGAATGGTGAAAGCTTACTCCAGTACAAATGCAAAACAAAAAAAGATAGTATTTCTGTAATGCATCTGTGAGACAAAACTCAAATTATTTATCTCTTGAGAATCACTGGTCATACAAAATAGAGCAAAGCACCTTTCCAGGGAATAACATAGCCCGGTGTTTCTCTTTATCAATGCCAATATTCATCTTTATTGAAACCTAAATGGAGGGCAATTCTCCTAGTAAATCTGGTGACCAGGATAGTTTGTGCATTCAGTGACATGTACTAAAATAGAGTAGCAACTTTTTAAGTTTAGAAGTCTCTTGGGTTTTCTGTTTTTAATCAGGCTATTGATTCTCTTGCCCAATTGCTACTACCAAACACAGACACACAACTCTGGCATACACTATTCATTAATAAAACCAACCACTAACAGTGGCTTTTCACTTGTGTACACTGAAACACACACTGGGATCTGTCTTGAGGTGGTGAAAATGATCATTAAGAGCACGATCTGATACTTTCCTTCATTATAAAAACAATATCCATAAAATAATGTGACTATTCCTTTCTCCTTTCCACTCTTTTTACCTAGTCTCATAGACGATTACCTTTTACATTTTAAAGAATTAAAAAAATAGGACAGAGTAAATTTTAGAAACTGGAAATTGTACATTATATTCAGTTGCAAATGAAGGGTCTTCCCATCCCACTTCACTACCTCCTCCCAAAGACAAATGTTCTTGGTTTCTTATGTGTCCCTCCATATTCATTCCATAGTCTTGAACACACCCCTGTCTCTCTCTATTGATCTATCTATTGTCTTTTTTAAAATACAAGTAGTGATAGATTATATACAGTTATTACTGAATGAATTTTGTACATTAAAAAAGTGTCTACTGAACAATTCCAATTAATTTCTGTAGATATTCCCCCTTGAGGAGGTGGAACATAATTCTACTTCCTAACTGTAAGATGCTTATATGGATTCTACTTTTACTAAAAGTAAAAGTAGACAAAAATAACTTGACAGTGGGGAAACCAACAAACTACCTTTGCCTGGCGGTCAAGGTTACATGATAAGCCATGTCGATAAGTCATCAGTAATCAGTGATCACTTTGATAGGATATATCCTTGATACCATGTGATGAGAATGACAAATTACCTCTGTGGTCTTCCTTCCTAAATCCCATAACCTCTGTCTAGCCATGAGAAAGACACTGGGAAAACCTAAATTAAAGGACATTGTGTGAAATACCTGGCCAGTACTCCTCAAAACTCGCACGGTCATCAAAAAAAAGCCTGAGAAATATCCATTGTCCAGAGGAGCCTAAAGAGATTTTACAACTAAAAATGCAGTATCCTGGAGGGGATGCTGAAACCAAACAAGGGCATTAGGCAAAAAGTAAGGAAGTCTAAATAAAGAATGAACCTTCGTTATTACTAAAGTATCACTGTTGGTATTAGTTATGACAAATGTATTGTACTAAGTGGGTGTGGGGTAAATGGAAACTCTCTAACATTTTTGAAATTTTTCTATAGTCCCAAAATTATTCTAAAATACCAAGTTTATTGAATGTTTTTAAACGAATCCTTTGCATATGGCTGGATTTACATTTTTGCTATTATAACCTATGAGCTATAATAATTTACATATTTCAGACAATGCTTTAGCTTTTAGAATTAAATTGTAATTTTAAATAGAATGTATGGGATATTTAGAATTACTCTGTAGACTTAGTTATTCTCTTAATCATCTTCAATTTTATATGGCATGTGACTAAAGAAATGTAAGCAAGACTGCTTCATTTGTAACCCAGGTACTAGAAAATAAAATGTGAACAATTTCCACAGCCAAGAGTATTCTACACTCTTATTAGTGTGTAACATTTTTATCAATGATGAAGTAGATGACATGCAGTTTCCTTATGGTGAACATAACTCACGTTGAAGTTTAAGCCTGGAAATAGGTTAAAGTTGCAAAAGAACAAAATAATATACATATTTGGAAAAGATTGGCTGGATTTAAACAGAGCAATAGAATTAACTGTGTTACTGGATGTATAAGTTGGCCCAAATCAACAATACATGGTAGTTTACAATAAGCTGCAAGTCTGGGATGTGTAACTGTTGGACTAACGCCACCTTACAAATGTCTCAAATAGGGCTAAGTTGAGATTCTGAATGGAAGCACAGAGCTTATCAGGCTGATCAGACAGGGACAGAGATAACCCTGGAAGCCAGACCTGCCAGAAAATTAGCTGCAGAAATGAGAGGATTATAGTGAGGCAGGTGGAAAATGGTATACAGAAAAAGGAAAAGGATCAGAGTTGGGAAGTTTCAACAAGAACTAACGTGGAAATTTATTAAGTAAGCAGTAGAGGCCATACAACCAATAGGAATGACAACATCTGGATCATTTGTCTTGAACACCTATTTTCATCTCTTTGTGCCTTTATAAATCCTGTTCCCTCCCCCGGGAATACTCTTCCTTTCACTTTTCATTACCTCCTTACATTTCTAGTGGAGGGAAGATCCCTAACTCTTCAGGTGGAGTCAGGTGCCCCTCCTCGTTTCTCCATGGTCCTCTGAACCTTCTGTTATGGACAGTTCTGTTGATCTGAACTATGTCTCTCTGTGTATCTCCTACAGTCATTTGCAAATTCCGTCCTGGCATGGACTCTGCCTTTTTTGTTGTTATTTGAATCTCTGTATACTCCGTGCCTAGTGCAATGTGCAATCACAGTAAATACTCTTCCTGTACTTACAGAATAAAAGGATCGGCAAAAATGAGGTACGGTGCCCATATTGAGGCCATTCAGGTATTTGACAGGTTATCAAAAGCAAAGGATGTAGACTCTAATATTTTGTGATTCACTGCAGGCATCATGATCCATGAGGCAATCCTTGATTAATGCCTTGCATTATTCAGATCTTAATTAACATTTGACCATCACAGAATCTACACACACACAACCAAAAGCAGATCTTAGGAAACTGAAAGGTGCTAGGGACAGATGAGAATTTGCAGGGAAATAAAACTTCAGAAGAAAGGCTAAAGGAATTGGTACTTTGTTTCTTTAAGGGCCTAGAAGAAAATGCAATTGAATAAAAATCTTCAAGGCTATACAAGGAATTTCCATCTGAACTTAAGATGGAAGAAGAGAAAATTCAAACTTGAGTACGAGGAAAAATCGCCCACCAGTTACAATAGTTTATCATTAAGATACATTAGGATACAACTATATTCTGGATAGATTTTTATCTATAGGAGTTAGTTAGTTTATGCTTAATCCTGTGTGAAGTTGAGTCAAGGGGCCAAAGGACCATAAATGCTTTGTCCAGTCTTAAGATTCAGGGATTCTAGTGATGAGAGTACATTTCTACTTGTAACATTCATCCTGGAGATGTGTGATTCTCTAAGTAAATTTTAAGATAAAGCATTACAGTCTGGATCTTTCCAATGATCTCTACATTGGTCCACACACTTGAGCCGCTGATGGTCATGAATCACTGCTAATCTCTTAGAAACATATTTCTGCAGATAACATCAGTTTCTCTCAGAATACAGAGAGGAGAGAAGGATTGCATTTCTTTTATGCTTTTGCTGAGAATAATTGTAGACATTAACTGGACACAGAAGAAGTTACAATCACTCGGGGTCAGGATCTAGTTCATAAACAGGCAGGTCTTTGTATATAAACCCAGCTAACCCAAAGCAGCATCTGGCTCGTTCCTTGTGGTAATTGTGTGCTTAGACAAAACTCTTCTTATATATTTTCTTTAGTCACATTTGCCAGTCACACCAAATCAAACAAAATCTATTTCCTTTCTCAGCCTGGTGACTCATTATTTGGTGAAAGTTTACAGCAACCTGAAAATGTGATACATAATAATGTTAATACTAACAGAATATTTATTTCAGGTGTTATTTAACTAGTTATGAAAGCACTTGGAGTTTTACAACAGCAGGATCAATTCCATTGTTATCCCATTTCAAGGACTGTGAAATCTGTACTAAACAACTTCAGAAGTGATACTCCCCTCTATCTTCCCCTTTATTTCTGTATTTAGATCTCTGAAAAAAAGGGGGGAAAAGCCAATCCTGATGACCTAAAAACAAAAGGCTAGATGAACACATTCAACTTTCCTTTTGACCTTGTAACTCTGGTGGGCAAGTAGCAAATTTTCACTTGAAAAATACCTCACCACCATGATCCTCCCCTTTTGCAAGAGGGAGGGGGTAAAGCGCCAGGCAAACGTAATCAGCTATTCTAGGAAAATTTAAAATATGTATGCAGCCATAGAGAATTCTAGTATTTGAGTGGAAATACACAGTTCCGACTGCAAGCTGCTGTTAGGGTTACAGTGCTCTGACCACTTAGGCCGAAAGTGAAAGAGGCATTAATTAAGTAATAACGATCAAGGTATGGGGCATTTCTTGGGGATTAATGACCAGCTGGGGGAGTTGATAGCCCACAGTGCAGCCAAGGGCCATTAACCCCAGCTGGTCATCAATTCCTGGGCCCTGTGTTATAGTCATTATTGCTATCATAAGCCAAAAATGAAAAGCAAATGGGTCTATGGATTACTTTTATGGATGATACAGTTTCAATTGGTATCTACAGGGCATTCCTAGAGAATGAATGCTCTGTCCGGGAGCCAATCAGGTGCTTCGACACATTCCATTCTGCTGCCTGGGAGGAACTCAGGGTGAATGAGATAGGCAGCCAACGGTTGAAAAGTTTCAGGTCTCTGTTGACACTTGAGAGCTATTGAAGCCATAAAAGACCACATGGAGGAAGGTGCAGGGAACGAAAAGTGCTATATAGAAAGGTGTGTGTTTTTGGGGGGGGGCCCAGTTTAGTGCCTTTATTGAGAAGTGGAGACAAATCATTGGATGGTAATGAGACTCCTAGAAGACAGAAAATGCCAATTTGCAGAAGGAAAAAAGAGACATGAAAGGACTGTGTACTCTATTGAAAAAAAAAAACCCACATACATTAAAAATAAAGACTACGAGAGACTGTCAGCCTACAGTGATCAGGTTGGACAGATAGAAATTAATTATATTTGGTTTAAGAAGCTGCTTCTGCAGCCTTGGTCAATTTTAAAAAGCACATGAGAAGATATCTCAAACTGACTTTCCAATTACCATGGATGGCAGCAAAGTGCATCGAAACAAAACTCATTTTAAATGGGTAAATGCATTCGATGCTGACTGACAATATTTTTAAAAATTATAAATTTAGTCACTGGTCAAGCTATTTTGAAGGTGATTCTGAGCAGAGTTGACCTCTGCTAAAGGAGAACAATATTAATGAAAGCCCTTCACCGTCAAATTAATAACCTCAAAGAAGAGGATGCAGGGGGACAGTGTGTGTCTATGCACGGGGGCATGCCCGGTGGGGGGATCCCGGGAGTAAAGAAATGTTGAGTGGAAAATAATTGTGTACCAGAATTTTAATTTAACTGTAAGGTCATTTTACAAAAACCAGTACTCAAATCCGCCTTTTCCTAATACTTTATAGTGATTGGAGAGATGAGTTTTCTGACAGAGATATGTAAGAAATGAAGAAATTGTGTTTTAGGCAATTTTTTCTGCAGTGAACAAATCCTTAAAAATCATGCTTTTTCAGGGGAGAACTGCTTGCAAAACAAAATAAAGTACACTGTGTGTTCATATACACAATACCTTCCTCTCCATCAGAAGCAAGTGTTAAAGCTGGGCTGAAGAAAGATTAATAAAAGCTCAATGACAAAATAATAGAATCTTAGTGTTTCTTTGGCTTTGTGGTAAATAATAAAAGCATACCTTATTAAATACAGACAAAATACAAATGGCATCCTGTGTTTATAGGTTGTATTTTTGTCAACCGTTTTTTCCATCTGTGATGGCAAAACATTTTGAGGGAGGAAATTCATTTTTCAGATGAACATCATTTTAAGCTCAGGACATAGAGCACAGCCTGGGTCTAGCTAGACTTCTTTGACTCACAGCTATGCAGAGAAGACTCAGCCTATGAATGGTAATCCTTGAATGTCTGAAATTTTCTTCAGTTCATCAAATATTCTTCTCTACATGTTCCTGGATCATTAAAGATGGATAAGAGAAATTCATACACCTGTTTGTATCATCTACCTACTCATCCAGTAATATAATAGATGATAGCAGAATAAATCGTGTTGAGTAATTATTTTCAACTCTCCAACTTTGCTCCCCTCCAAAATGTTGTTCCCTCCCAGGGTTTTAGAAACTCATCCAAGTGGGTGACTTCCAAATCTAGATTTTCTGCAATGATCTCTCATTTGAGTAACAGGCTTTGTTTGAGCCTTTATATCTTATGGTCCTGCTGACTCCAGACGTTCAATAGGTCCCCATCCGAAATCCATGCATTTCTGTCTCTTGCCAAAATCTCACTATTTCTGGATCTACAATTTTGACACTCACCCAGGCTAAAGACCTTGAGGTTATCCTTGATTCTGACTCTCCATCACCTTACATCACCAGGACGTTATCACTAAACATTCTTTCATGTGCAAAGCATGGCACACTTGTCCTTCATTTCTCATGTCTTCCCTACCTCCATTACCAGATGAATGGGCACCTTTCTCTTGGCTGGGCTGTCAACATTTTAATCAATGACTTGGACAAAAAATACAAGTCACTGTCAAACAGGCAGATGACAAGAGTCTGAAAGGAATCATGAATATTTTCTTGAGTGAATCAGAATCAGCAAGATGGAGATTTGTCACTCCCTTCCTTTATAAGCTCTTGATGGTTCTCTGTTACCTTCAGCTTGGAGTCCATGTTTCTCAGACTTGAACATCAGTCTTTAGTTTTCTCTTTTATGTTCCATGTTCCCTATGCTCTAGCCTGCCCAATTCCTTCAGGTGTCCAGCCTTTTCACACCGTGATAACTTTTTTCAGGGGGTTTCATAATCAGGAATCAATCTTGTTCTGCAGGTCTTCCTACTTCTAAAAGAAAGCTCCTACCTGCTCTTTTTTTGACTAAAAGTTTATAGTTTTAATCCAAATTTGGGCGAGTGTTGGGAAAACCTGCTCCTACTTACTCTTATAATACAGTTCTACAATCATGCTCCTTGGTATTTACCCAAATGAGTTGAAAACTTGCATCCACAAAAAAACCTGCACATGAATGTTTATAGCATCTTTATTTATAATTGTCAAAACGTGCAAGTTGCCAAGTTGTTCTTCAGTAGATGAGTGGGTTAGTAAACTGTGATACATCCAGACAATGGAATAGTATTCAGCACTAAAAATATGATCTATAAAGCTATAAAGCATATAAAACATACTGGAATTTTAAATGCATATTACTCAGTGAAAGAAGCCAATCTAAAAAAGGTACATAATACATGATCTCAACTTCATGACCTTCTGAAAAAAGTCAAAACCATAAACAGTAAAAAGATCAGAGGTTGCCAGGGGTCAGGAAGGGTGGTGAGATGGAAGGGATGAATAGGCAGAGCACAGAGAATTTTTTGGACAATAAAAATATTCTGTATGATACCAAAAATGGTGGATACACGTCAGTATACATTTTTCTAAATTTGTGGAATGTACAACACCAAGAATGGATGGCAAACTATCAACTCTGGGCGATTATGATGTGTCAATGTATCAGTTATAACAAATGTGCTACTCTGGTGTGGAATGTTGATAATGGGGGTAGGTAATCAGAGAGTATATGGGAAATATCTATACCTTCCCCTCAATTTTGCTCTGAACCTTAAACTATGCTTAAAAATATAAAGTTTTCATAAAATGAAAGCAGCAAAGACTCTTACTCATCTTTCAAGGCCCAGCTGAATGTCATATTCTCTCTATAGCTTTCCTCAATGCACTTAATCCTCCTAATAAGATTAAATGCTTTCTCATCTTTGTTACCAGAGCATTATCCATAAGCATTCCATCTTAGTGTTCATCATTTTGTGGTTTCTTTTATTTACTATTTAGTGTCCTGGGAGCCTGGGAGCTACTTGACGGCAGGGAATTTTATCTTATTAGTATTATTATTCTTGAGAGAGAGAGAGAGCAAGCATAAGTGATAGAGGGAGAGAGAGAATCTTAGGCAGGACTCAAGCTTACAACCCTGAGATCATGACCTGAACTGGAATCAAGAGTTGAACACTTACTGACTGAGCCACCCAAGCACCCCTCATCTCATTTATTTCTAATTCTTAGCCTCCAAAGAAGTGGTGCACACTGGGTACTCAAACTTTTGTGGCATTTTGTTCAATAGACTAAGGGGCCAGCCCTAACTAGATGAAATTGAACACGAAAAACCTGTATTGTACTGTTTAAGTATAAGGTAGGCTACATGGCTTACTAGCAACATCAATAAAGGTGATCTGAAGGGTTAGTCATTAGTAACCTCATTTTGAAGCAATATGATTTTAGGTGGCATCAATAGAAATAAATAAACTATGTAGAAAATGGGAAGTTACAATTCCACTTTTTCTCAGTTTTGGGCTCTGACACTTGAGATCTTCTTGCCTCTGGGCCTCAGTTTCTTATCTGTGAAATGGGGGGATTTGAAGAGAATATGTTTCAGGAGGGAGTCATAGGCCTAAAACCCATATATATGGTTGAAATAGATTCATTCCATGATTTGGTTAGAAGAATCTGTTCAGAGGTTAAAATGGAATAAAATATAGTTTTTCATTGATCTTGCAGAACTGAATTGCCATAATTGAATTTAATATAAGTGAAAGACCTGAATGCCTACATCAGCATTTGATAATGACATAAATGTCTTTCCTGCACAGTTATTTCCTAGTTGCAGGTACCCAGAGCTGCCTCCCTGGCTTTCTATCCTGGACAGGGTTTTATTCTCCATGATAACCTTTTCCCCCTTTATTTTACCTTTAAAATATTAATGTTTTGATCTTGGCAAGGTGTCCTGGAGGAGAGGGATGGTAACCTAACTCACTCAAAGGTAAGAGGTTCGTATTGTGTGTTCTTTCATAACAGAGGTTTAGAAAAGTGTCACACGCTAGGTGGGGAGCTAGTTTTGGACACGGTGTCTTTTTCCAGTATCCCGCATACCATACTACATGCACACCCAGAAAGCTTATTCAGGCTGTGTTTGAGAGGGATGAGGAGTGTGCACGTGAGTAAGGCTGTGTGTCACACACCACCAAGGCAGGCCAACAGGGAGGCCCATGGCTAGCTGTCCTACCTACAAGTGGATTATCCTGTGATGTATCTTGAAGTGTATACATCTGCTTGGATTCTCGAGAGATGGACTAGGTAACTTAGTAGGTTTTTTTTGTCTGTCTCTATTTCCTGAAATCTTTTCTACAAAAAAAATATGGGGGGTGAGGGGCTCACATGTTGGAACAATTATCCAAGAATATTTCATCCCTGAGAAAAATATAACCCTTGAGTTGCTGCCAAAGTCAGTGAGATCTGTGGCAGTCTGCCTTCTGCACACAGACCTTGCACATTAACACTTTAAGGACTCAAGCAGAGAATATGTTTCAATGTCTCCTGCAGCTCACTTGTGAAAAAAAGGAGACTGACTAGGACCTCCAGGAAGGTGCCCTGTGGCACCTGCAGAATTTTTTGTGACAAAATATGTATGAAATGGGCTCATTCTATTTTTAGGGTTGCCAGTCATATGCTGTAAACCTCATTTCCTTTCACATTACTGACAACTTAAACAAAATATTTAAAAGGCATCCTTCAAAGTTGGAGAACATTGTGACAAAGATCACCGGCCCATTTCCTCTACTTCCTGGACGCAAAGCTCAAGTCCATTTCCTGGCCCTCCTTTGCAGCTAGGTGAGGCATGGAACTGAGTTTCAGTCAATGGAATTCAATCAGAAGTGATATACCCCACTTTTGGGCCTGGCTCATAAAAGCTTCCCACTGATGACCCTTCATCTTCTCTTCCCTAGTTAGCCGGAATGGAGTAAGCCCCCAGGGTGACATTGGGAGCTACATGTTAAAGATGGCAGAGCCTGAGTCTCTGATAGATCCTTCAGGGAGATCTAACCAACTAGAAACTCCCACAAGGACTCTTATGAGAATGAGAAATAAGCTTTTTCTCTGTTAATCTACTGAAATTTGTAGGTTTATCTGTTACAGTGGTAAGCATTGCCTTGACCAATACATTATGATCACATATTTGCCTGAATGTCGTTATTTATATTGAATGCTTTTCAGTAGAGATAACATGTTTCTGTATATATGTGTGTGTGTGTGTGTGTGTGTGTGATATGTTGAAATTATATCTCTCAGGATACTACACTCTGACACTGAGATTTTTTCCTTCTTCCACAGCTGGCTCATACTAGCTCAACATTTTCTGTTTCTGCCTAACCTCATCTAAGCTTATACTGATGCCTACTTGCCTTCTTGCTTTATTCTTTCCTCATTTGTTTCTTGTCTTCTTGTCTTTTTCAATATTTTTGTTCCCTTTTCTCGTTTGGCACATTCACTCATTCAGCTCATATTTGCTGTGTGGCTATTATGTATAGGACATTTCCCAGGTAAGGAGTTGACAGTGTTAAGTGAGACAAATTGGGCTCTTCTCCCCTCTCATGGACTTTTTGGGAGGATGTGGGAGATTGTCCAGGGATGGACAATAATTATGGAGGGATGCAGAAAACTCTGCTTATAGAGGATTATCACAGGAGTTCTGAGGGAATGGACTTCAGCAGTGAGCAGAGGGAAGAGGAAAAGGGAACCATGGAAGGAGAAGTGGAGGAGCAGTCTGACTTGGCCACAGGCATTGAGGCACAGAGTATTTTGCAGGCTCAAAGAATTGGACAGAGGCCACTGTGACTGCAGCTCTGTGTATGTTGGAGAGAACTGTACAGAAAAGATGGAATTAGAGGGTGCAGGAAGTTGTCCCGAGTTTCAAATGTTACAGAAAGGAGCCTAGCTTCCTGTGGAAGTGCAATGAGAAATTATTGAAACATTTTAAGTGAGAAAGGAAAGTTATACAATTAGTGTTTTAAACATACTCTACCTTTGGTTTAGAAAATAGATGGTAGGGAGCTGAGGGCTGGAAGAATGGTAATCAAGCCCAGGTGAACCAGGACATACTTTGGACTACAGAGGAGGCCGTGGGGAGTAAGAGGTATAAATGCATTTGTGGAAAAATTTTAAATGCCTGCATGACAACCAAGTTGAAATGCTGAATAGACAAATACATGAGTCTGGAGATCAGAGGAGGGGTCTGTGCTTTAAACGTAAATATGAGAGTTGTGTTAGTACACACTATTTAGTCACAAAGAGTAAAAGACTGAAGGCCTTGTGCTTTTGGGGCTGAAAGTCCTTGTGAGGAGGGAACAGGATACTAGATTGCCAATCAACCATGGCTTTGGGCAATTTGCTCTTCAGCCATGTTTCCAGGTGGTTCTCAGAGAAGGTGATGGGCTGCATCAAGCCTTCTGCATTTCCCCTTTCAATCACCATTGTAGCTAAATTGCAAAATTTACTAAAAAAAGAAAAAAGTTGATCTTGAGATTTGTAAATTTTTTTATGCTAGTTGAATTTGGAAAGAAATACACAGGAACCGGGAAGTTGCTGGGTGGGCAGTGAGGTCTCTTAACCTGAGCTGAGCTCTGTAGACCTCATTCTATGAAGTGGGGTGAATAATGTCTGCCTCAGTGACAGTCAGGATTGGTTTCTGGGGTGAGAGCCCTTGCTAGGCAATGTTTTGCTTTACTGCCACGACTCAGGGGTGGGGATCTACCCGTGGTGGCCGCCTGAGACTCACGGCAAAAAGTGTCCAGAGATAAAACACCACCCCCATTCCCCACCCCTGGGCGGAAGGAGTACACTTGGCTAAAAAGTGAACCAAACCCTCTCTCTCCTTTCTTAGGCAATTAAAGAGCCTCGTTGCACACTTGGAGACACTGTTCATGCAGGCGATTCTTCTGCTATTAGAGAAGCAGATTGACTCCATTTTGATCATCCTGCCCTCGTCTGCTTGGCAAGCGCAGTGTGATGTCCATATGCTCTATTGTTCCCGTCAGCAGGGCGCTAACGTTTCTTTTGCTGCTGCTCTCACTTCTGTGGGGGATGTTTTTTTAGCCCCCTTTTCAATGTTGCCAACACATACATATATATTTTTAAAACATAGCACTTATTCTGGAGCTGCAGAAGGTGTGAGAGCTGTGTCCTCCAGCCATGGTACTGCATTTTCATTCAGACTCTGCTTCCTGCCTTTAAATGCAGCGTAGATTAGTTTTCCAAAGAGGTACCGATCACCAGTAAGTGGCAGTAGCCTGGCTTAAAGACAGGCTGCACTTACACTTCAGAGGCGACTGCCTGGAACTGGGAAAGGGTTGCAGCCAAACGGAATTTATTAGCGGGATCTATAGAATGTGTTTGAAGAGCGCCGGTGGTGTGAGCCGGCAGGCACACAGGTTGGCCCACCACCACACGAAGTCAAGCAGGCCAACTGCTCAGGGGATTCAGGCTGGCATGCCTTGTCAGCATTTCTTTATTTCTTCCTGCAGAGAGACACAAATGGAACAAATTTTCAGTCCCAGTGACTTATGCTTCTTGTGCATTTTCCCCTCTTCCTTAGAGCTTCCTTCCATGTTCTCAGTCTCCACGCTAGCTTCTCTTCCCCAGATGGCGTTAAGGAAGCAATTGTTTCTTTAGTGATTCCAGCTGATTCCCTTCCCCGCCGGTACCTGGATTTCCTGTTAGGCTGGATTTTTAGCTGGGGAGAGTTTTCTCAGTTCCTCAAGTAAGGATTTTAAACTCCAGATTCAATGAGAGGGCTGTGGAACTTGGCTTGGCTACAAGAGCTAATCAATGTAAAGTGTGGGGCTACGCCACACCTGATCCTGAGAGACCCCCACAGGAGTGCGAAAGATCATTTATTCTTCTTGGGGGTAGGAAGCATTCAAAACCCATTTCAGAATGTTGATTTAGATCTTCCAGATGACTTCTTTGCAGAATGCTTGCCCTGATAGGGACCGCCTGAACTCTGCTGGAGACAGCCAGGTAGGGCAGGAAGAAGACGGCCTTTGTAGCCAGCCTTGTAACCATCACGTGCACCCAGATGTCGGGGCCAACTTTACTGACCGGATGGCCTTGGAAAAGCCAGCCCCCACTCTCCTCAGCCAACTGGGGCGCGAGGGTGTAACGGTGTGACTAAGAGTTTGGGAGCAGGGATGGAAGAACAATCTGACATTGTACTGATGAGACCTCCCTATGGGATGACACTCAACAGATTTTCATCATTTTAAATTTCTGCCATGAAAGAAATCTTGCAATTTTTGGCAATTTCTGAACAAATAGGCTTATAACCTTTTATTTTCACACGAGAGCTAATTTTATGCTAATGCATTTCACAGCCTAGTCCACTTATGACGGAAGCCTGAATTCTCTATGCCGGGGACTTGGATTGGGATGCTGGGTGAGACATGTTCCAATCTGTGTGTGTGTTTCGTTGAGGTAGGAGGATTTTCTCTCCAATTCTCTCCTTCCTCCCCACCAGCCCTCAGCATTAGGATTAGTGAGGTAATGTTTGTGAAACACCTGGGAATCAGTTTGAACTACTTGACGTTTCAGTGACTGAACTGACTTACTATTATCTCAATTTCCGTCCGCATTCAATTTTATTTTTCAATACCAGACTCTCAAAAGCAGCCTAAACCTTCTCATTTCTACGACGAGGAGATTGCAATTATCTGTAGCTATTCTGAAGCTGCGACTGCTAACATTGTTGATAGAACTTCCCTATAATCGTGATGGGAATTTATTTTTCCTCTCGTCTTTTATAGCTTGGCTGAATTTTATCTGAGTGTGAAGAAACTCACAGAAGTAGTTTATTTAATTTTTTAAGCTTATTTATTTCTTTTGAGAGAAAGCGAGAGTACAGGCAGGTGAGGGACAGAGTGAGAGGAGAGACAGAATCCCAAAGAGCCTCTGTATCAACAATGCAGAGCCTCATGAGGGGCTCAAACTCACAAACTGTGAGATCATGACCTGAGCCAACATCAAGAGTCCGGCGGTTAACCGACCATGCCACCCAGGCCCCCCTCACAGACGTAGTTTAAAAAGGGAAGCACAGTGATGTCTGGACATTCCCACCAGACTCCAGTCTATTCCCACAGGTGGGTCTCTGCCACATGAATATTCAGGGAGCTCCGAAGAGTCCATTAAAAACAAAGTTGAACTCTACCTGCTTATAGATTACTTCTCTTTGTAATTACACTATGTTTCAGCAACTAATGGGAATGAAACTTCTTAACAAAAACAACTGACTTTCCATAACATGAATTAAAGGAGAAATTAAGGTCAATTCTGTTTCAAATAACTGTCTCAAATGAAAAAAAAAAATCTCTTCATTAATCAAAAGCATCCTGATCTACTTCCCCCTATTAATCCAGGTATATAGAAGCACCCAACACTTGTAACCAATCTCTGTCTGCTCTAATGGATATTTGGACCCTTTATTGATTTGAGTAAATTTGCTTCTTCTAAGGTCAATAATGATAAATGAGTCATGTTCTGCATGAAGTGACTTGGTACTTTGAATTAAATGATTGTAATTATCTGTAGTTATTCTGTAACTGCTACTGTTACTGCTGTTGACAGAACATCCATGTAATTGTGATGGGAATTTTTTTCTCGGCTCTTTAATAATTTGGGTGAATTTGATCTGTGTGGAAAAATGCTCATCACAGCGGTGTAACGGGGGTACTACGGGTGGGGCACCTTCATTCCTAGTTCTGTCCCTTCTCTGCCATGGTGCCCAACGTTCTGGCTCTGGGTTTGGTGCTGATCACAGCCTGCCCCTCAAGCCTGAGAGACCTGGGGACTCTCAGGGAGGGCCCTAGCCACACGGGGCCACCCAGTGCCTTCCCAGTAGCGCACTGAATCAGGCTCAGAACCCAGAGATGAGAGGTTAATCACCCCCTGTGTTGCCTGAGCCATCCGAATAGGACATCTGTTTGGAAGTGATCATCTGCCCTGTGGTGGTAAACACTGGCGACGAGAAGACCCCGGCTGCCCGCAGCCCTTGCTGTGCGTCCATCGGCAGCCGCCATTTGAAAGGGGTCACCTGTGTACAGAGCCCTGCGTTCCGCCTCTGCGAGGCAGGACTCCCCAGATTACAATGGGTGCAAATGAAAGGTCTGCTCGCAGCGGACCTCTGACTTGAGGGTTTTGCCCACCTGCCCGTCAGCCTCCAGGTGAGGACAATCCAGAGGCAATTTAGGACAGATTTAAAAGAAAGACCCGCTTCATACCTCTGAACCAAGGGACTAGAGATTTATGTTTTTAACGTCTATAAAGCAAATTTTAAGTTTTTAAAATACATGTTTTAAGAGAAAGACATTAAGTTGAGCACAAGATTTCTTCTTTCCGTGCCTCAGTGTCGGCCCTGGAAAAGGAAGCTGAAAGAAACGACTGCCTTCCGAAGATCTGTGGCACCTCTAACCCAGGTATCTCGGGATGGTGGGGCTTTAGAGAGATGTTACCTTTGAACGCAAACCTGTAGTAGAAATGTCTTCATTGTGGATGCTCCTGGCCTGGCCAGCATCAAGGGGTCAGGTGAGGGTCCCTGTTTTAGGTGTGTGTGTGTGTGTGTGTGTGTGTGTGTGTGTGTGTGTTTCAAAACTCAGAAAAGGAGAGAGCTGGAGTGAACCCTTGCTGAGGTGAGGAATCAATTTGTTGGAAGTGAAATACGAGAGACAGCAAGTCACTGGGCCGAGCCACACATGTGCCAGTGTCCTGGAGTGAGAAATGTCTTTAAAAAACAGCAGTTTAGGGCAGAATACTCAACTGGAGAACAGGACACGATTTGTGCTTCCAGAAAACAGAAGGGCATAGGTGATAAGAGGTGGCTTGAGTTTCAGTGGTCGGGAAGAGATGGATGAGAGCAGAGGTGGCTTAGGACCTTTGGGAGAGGCTGGCTAATGTTGCAAGTCTTTGGAAGGAGGGCGCTTTGTAACTTGATGCAGGTTGCACGGCCAGAGACGAGCAGGACGGGGAAGTGGGTGCTTCCTTCCTCCCTGCCGTGGGGGTGGTGGGACTTGCCTTCCCTCTGGAGGAGCAGCTCCAAGTAGGGGCAGGACGTTGAGACTGGGCCCCTCTCTGCCTTGGGAATCCTTTGTGGTGAGCAGGGAGGGGGCAGTAGGATCCATGTGTCAGATTCCAGAACCTCCCATTTCCTTCCCTCCTTCTCCCACCTCTCCTAATCTCTTAGACTGGAGAGTCCCAGCTGAGCTCCATTTCCATTTGTTGGTGTTATTTCAGGAGTGACCCTTTAGACATTACCCACTTCTCACCTAAGTCTGAGACCTCCCTCACACGTGGGGGATTTTATTTCCATAAGGCCAGGAGACTAGGCCCTCTCGATCAGCGCCCTGGCTTATGTGTGCTGTTGAAAAAGGAAAATCTAGAAATAACTTTAATAATTTAAAGTCCCCTTCATGCACTTCGGGCTCCCTCTGATGAGGAAGGCATTTGGGGCCACCTCCACTGGTCTTACACTGGCGGGCGTCGGTAATGAGGTGGAAGCCAGGGAGAGGACAGCCGTGCTCGGTCACAGCGTGGCTGTGACGGCAGCAAAATGAGAAAAGCCGCTGAGAAAAAAATGGCACGCCATGCCAGGGCCACGGCTCCCTTCTCCATCTTTTACTGCACAAACTGTTGGAGCGCCCGCGCTGCTGTAAAGCCAGCAAAAACCAGTGAAGAGCAGGTGTTAGCACTTGTAGTCCTCTAATCTCAGCTTCAAGCCCCCAGTCCCCGGAGAACATAGTTATGGAGACAGGGGGGAAAATGAGAGCATTCCTGTTTAAAGTCTGGAATCAAAGGTTTCGGCTAAAGGCCAAACCCTTTAACCCGATTAACTCCTCTCTGAAACAGGAGAACATCAAGAAGAAACTGAATCTACTACGTTTTACAGATAAACCAAGCGGAGGGTCTGGTTCAAATAGTGAGCCCGTTAAGAAAAAGGAGAATTAGCACAAATGGACTGTTCTTTCTCTTTCCGCACATGAACTGTATCAACTGCAGCCCCGACCCAACATCTGCCTGCCAGATAATGTGCACAGCTGTGTGTGGGTCCTGATTTGTCTCCGAACAGAATATCACACGGTAGATGCTTGAGCTTCTGAAGAACTGAGAGGGAATGTGGCAGGGAGGCGGCAGAGAGTCCTGCGTTGCAGCTCGGCCTTGGTAGTGATTTTTCTTGGAGGGCCCTTTCCTCACTGAAGAGAAATTTACTTTAGACAACGGGACAGGGGAACCTGGGTGGCTCAGTTGGTTAAGTGGCTGACTCTTGATTTCGGTTCAGGTCATGATCTCACAGTTTGTGAGTTCAAGCCCTGCATTAGGCTCTACACTACATATGGAACCTGCTTGGGTTTCTATGGGGCCTGCTTGGGTGTCTCTGTCTACCCCCACCCCCCATCCCCATCTCTCTCTTTCTCTCTCTGCCCTTCTCCCTCTCTCTCTCTCTCTCTCTCAAAATGAGTAACTTAAAAAAAAAGAAAAGAAGACACGGCAGCGGAGTGGGCATTTAGAGAAGCCCGCTCACTCGCTGGCCGGGGGTTTGTTCTTCATCAGCTCTCTTGTTACAACAAGATAGAGCCGGCGCATCATCTCTGCCCTGCCTGGCCTGCAAGCGTTCAGCTTGAAGAGTCCAGATGGAACTGGGTCCGCTGTGGCCTTGGTAGACTCCAGCTTAATGTCCGGCAAGGAGGTGACGCTTGACAGAACACAGCGACTGTGTGGCATCATGGTCTCCCTGTCTTATTATTAAAGGGGCACCTAGCGGATGCCTGGGACTTGCTGGCTTGTTTGCTGTTATTTTTATCTCCTTTCCTCCCGCCAACTCGTGCTCAGGGAGTCTCGTCTGCCCCCTTCTCTTCCTTCTTTCTGCTTCTCTTCCTAACCTAGAAATGGGAAGTTTGTTACAGATCAGATATTTGCAGATGGTGAGAGAAAAACGAGCATGGCGCTGGGTACAATGTAACATGTTCTCTTCCATCAGCCTACAACAGACAGTCCCAGAGATCCCCAGAAACTCTTAATTCAGCCCATTGGACCGTCCCTGCTCAGCAGGAGTCTTGTAATGAAAGGATGTGTCACAACACACCTCCTTCTTGAAGGACTTCCTTCTTGGCTTTTGTGCAGGTCAGGGGTAGGGGCACAGGGAAGACCGAGAGCGGCTCGTGTTGCAGCTGCATTGCAGTCGTGCGCCGCGCAGGGGGTTGGCGGGGTGGAGAGGATAGTTCACGGCCAGTTCAACGCTCAAACGGAGAAGCCCTTTGACTGCTATGGATAAATGAAAAAAAAGAAGGCAAACGGGCTCCTTAAATGGAGAAGCAATTATAAAACATAGGATCCTGAAACTTACATGGAAAACATGTAAGTTTTGTGCCTTTGTGTGGCTTATAATCTTTCATAAAAAAAAAAAAAAAAAGCCGTGGGATCAGGGCACAGCCATTATGCAGCTGTGAGCCCGCAGCCTTTCATATCGCCCTACGGAGGCCTAGACTACTCTGGATCTCAAGAAGGTCGTTATACCAGTGAAGCAGAAGAAAATGTGAATGCTAATGGATCATCCCCAGATACTCAAGCGAGCTAACTTTGGAAAAGTATGGGGTCCCACATTTCCCATTTTCTATAAACTGAAATTCTCCTTTAAAGAATTAGAACTGTGGTTGATATTGGCCATAATGGCCGAGAAGAATGAGTGGATTCACTTTCCTCAGAAATCACCCACCTCTGGTTTGTTTGAAAGAAAAAAAAAAAAGGCAGGAACTGCAGCTTCTTTCTTTCCTTTTCTGAGTACTGAACGGGAGAGGGTTGTTTAAGAACAGTCACCCTGAGCAAACGTTCAGTTCCTGAACTAGGAAGTTAGGGAAATTGGACACAGCGCTGGCTCCAGGCCTATCTCCCCTTTCTCACACCAAAATGGAATCTTCAGTGAAAAATTGCAGCATCTCCACCCTGTAATGAAATGTGCAGAAGAAATGAAAAATGTATTACTTTACCCCATGTGTATGCACTACATCATCACACCACTGAGAATGTCTCCCTAATGATACAGAACATATGGGGGTCTTCCATAATGAACTACAATGAGGTACATTAAAAATATAGATGAGTTTAATTTGATGTATTTATTTAATTGATTAAAAACTTTTATCAGGCAATTTCATAAGACTTCTGTGAATTGCAGTTATTCCTACTGGTGGCATACAGGCTCTGTGTTGTTACAAACTGTACATGGACATCGGTCGAATGTGATCTAGTTAGCCAAAATGAAGGGTTTGCTAAGGTCCAGACTCTTGTGGTTTGATAGCTTGGATTGTGAACTCGTTCGGTTCATATCTTTTTTTGAGAGTTGGTTCTAAGTCTAGGTAAAGTTCTCTGGTTCAGTTTAATATGTTTGCATTTGTGATAGCCATTTCCATTTCTCTATAGCTTGAAGGGAGGTGTCCTCTCCCTCCCTTACCGCCGACAGAAAAGAAGTAGGGAGCCTTTTTCAAAAGTTGCCATTCTGATACCAGAGAGATATACAAATATAATTTGATAGGGAATGTTAATGCTTTCTACTATAGCATATAATTAGTTTTTTACCATTAGGAAGTAGGAAGTAGTTTGGCTTAGAGTTGGTATTGGATGGTCAATGTGTTGAATTTAGATGACTCAGTTTTTCACTGGATTTACATCAGTATTTGTTTAATTTGTTCAGCCTCATATGTGTGGTATAACCTGTCTTGAGTACTGTCAGGGTGAAACTTTATCTAAGGTTTTCAAGGAGGAAGCAAAAAAGCTTCTTTCTTTTAATTCATTTCCTTTTATTTTGAACGGTTCTGATTTTTGTATAATTGTATCTACATTCATCAATAGGTTTCAACGATTCAGAAACCTCATCTTAGCTTAAAACTCAGACTCAAACTCAATTTTCTGTTACGATAATTTTATATAACCCCTGTTACATCTCAATTTATGGAAATAATTAGAGCAAATTAGATCACAGGAAAGTTTAATTAGCCAGGCATAGTTTTGAATTAAAGTTCATTTTCTGTGAAAATTAGAAAAGCCTGAGTACTTGATTCTTCATTATATGATGATTCAGCCTCATACATCACTGGCATCCTGGCAAGTGAGGGTGGGGCTGTGGTCTGGAGGGTGGTTTGCTCACTGACCCAGAACTGGATATGGTATCATGAAAGCTGAATGGTCAGAAAAGATCACCGCAAATTGAGACCCAACTATTTCCAGTGCATTAAACTCCAGTTTAAAATTTCTTGCTCTTGATTATGCATTTTGTAATTTTTGCACTGCCTGAGAAGCTATTGTCTGATTTCTTTTTAAAAATAAATTCAGCCTCTTATTCCCATATCCTATATCTGCTGGAAGTCATAGGATAGTATTTGTATCTGAGATATTTAGGTGTGGGGACTTTGTTTTATACATGAGGGGGTAACTTTTCTCATTTTTACATTCACTTTTGGGCTTTCATTTTTCTAATATTCATATTATAAGGTTTTCCAAAAATATACTCCAGCATATGGTTTAATGTTTACTGTATATACACATAGGAGACTTGGCAAATCTTTTGCTGCTGCTGAAGGCCTTTGATTAAAAATTACTTATGGGCACCTGGGTGGCTCAGTCGGTTAAGCATCTGACTTCGGCTCACGTTAGCATCTCCCGGTTTGTGGGTTCAAGCCCCACGTCAGGCTGGGGCTTACTCCTCAGTGCCTGGAGCCTGCTTTGGATTCTGTGTCTCCCTTTCTCTCTGCCCCTCCTTTGCCTATGGTCTGTCTCTCTCTGTCTCTCAATAATAAGTTTAAAAAGTTAAAACAAAATAAAATTTATTTAGTCCCATGACTTAATTTGGATTAAGATAGGTAGTGTAGGTCTACCTTGAAAGCCTGGCTCAAATCTCCACTTTTTCAAGAAGCCTCTCTGAATCCTCGGTTTGTCTCCCCTGTCTCTTACAATGCACTTCACAATCTGCCTTGTATTAAGGTTACTTTTGCACACTTACTACGCTCTTGTAAACCAGAGACTTTTTATCGTGCGTCTTTGCAGGTGCCACAGTGTTTTGCCCACAGTAAGGTACTGGATAAATATTTATTTTACTAATCACTAGTGGGAGGACCTATGTTCTTCTCAGACCACATGGCTTGGAAATATATTTATGTGCAGTGAACACCTTTGAACTTCTTTCATTGGCAGCAAGGACAGCAATGACCAGCTTGGTAATGCCTGTTAAAGTGGCTACCAGCTCAGGGTCCCCATGTTCACTACTACCCATTTCCTTTGACATTGCTCTTCATCTCAGCTCAGACCAGAGATTCCAGTGTGAAAAGTAATAACACTAGCTACTGACCACTAGCCAAAACTCAGGCTGAATCGGTATTTTGAATCATAAGTGTAAAGCCATCAAACAGAGTTTAGCAAAATAATGCAGTTTAACCATGAACTTAAATTTTACTTTTCTGTATATGGTGGGACATATCAGAACCTTCTTGCACAAGGGGAGTTCAAATAAATGTAGTACAGGAGTGCCACAAAGATAAATGGAAGCATTTGGTTTTAAATTATTCTCTAATTAAGAATATGAATTTTTCCAAGGTGCCTGGGTGGCTCAGTCGGTTAAGCAGCTGACTTCAGCTCAGGTCATGCTCTTACAGTTCATGGGTTCAAGCCCCGTGTCAGGCTCTGTGCTGACAGCTCAGAGCCTGGAGTCTGTCTTTAGATTCTGTGTCTCCTTCTCTCTCTCTCTGACCCTCCCTTGCTCACCCTCTGTCTCTCTCTCTCTCAAAATAAGACATAAAAAAATTTTTAAAAATAATATGAATTTTAATATAATTTGACCAAAGAAAAATTTTTTTTCTGTTGCTTTTCTGTAATCTCAGCATAAAATTACAATCATGGCTACTGGTTACGAGCAAAACACATACATTTAAAAAATTGTTTTAAAGTTTATTTATTTATTTTGAAATGGTGCAGAGAGGGAGGGAGAGACTCCCAAGCAGGATTTGCACTGTCAGCGTGGAGCCCGACACAGGGCTTGAACCCACATACTGTGAGACCATGACCTGAGCTGAAATCAAGAGCCCGAAGCCTAACTGACTGAGCCACCCAAGCCCTCCCATATACATTTAAAAAATATTTTTAATTACATTTTTTGCTCATTATTGTTGACCCCCTTCACCAATTTTACCCACTGTTCACCCCCCACCTCTGGCAAACACTATCTGTTCTCTGTAACTGTGAGCTCAATGTTTTTAGTTTGGTTTTTTTTTTTTTTAGATTCTACATATGAGTGAGATCATATGGTATTTGTCTTCCTGTCTGACTAATTCAGTTAGCATGATGCCCTTGAAGTCCATCCCTCTTGCTGCCAATAACAAGATTTCATTCTTTTATAATGGCTGATTAATATTCTATTGTAAATATACCACAATTTCTTTATCCATTCATCCATCGATGGACACCTCAGTTGTTTCTCTATCTTAGCTATTGTGAATAATGCCACAGTGAACATAGGGCACATATATCTTTTTGAGTTGCTGTTTTCATTTTTTTCAGATAAATACCCAGAAGTAAAATAGCTGGATTGTATGGTGTAGTCCTCTTTAATTTTTTGATGAACCTCCACACTGTTTTCCACCTATACCAATTTATTAACAGCACACAGGGATTTCCTTCTTTCTACATATTTATCCAAGTTGATTTCCTTTCTTTTTGCTAATAGCCATTCTAGCAGGTATGAGGTGATATATTATTGTGGTCTTTAAAAAAATGTTCATTTCTTTTGAGAGAGAGAGCATGGGGAGGGAAGGAGCATAAAGAGAGAGAGAGAGAGAGAGAGAGAGAGAGAGAGAGAGAGAGAGAGAATCTCAAGCAGGCTCCATGCTGTTAGTGCAGAGCCTGACATGGGGCTGGACCCCCCAAACCATGAAAGCATGACTTGAACTGAATTGAGTTAGATGCTTAACCGACTGAGCCACCCAGGTGCCCCCTGAGATTTTATTGTGGCTTGATTTGCATATCCCTGATGTTTAATATTGAGCGTCTTTTCATGAGCCTACTGGCCACACGTGTGTCTTCTTTGGAAAAATATTTATTCAAATCTGCTTCCATTTTAAAATTAGATTGCTTGGATTTTTTGGTATTGAGTTGTGTGCATTCTTGATTCATTTTGGATATTGTCCCCTTGTCAGATATGATTTGCAAATTATTCTCTCCCATTCAGTAGGTTAACTTTCCATTTTGTGGATGGTATTCTTTGCTGTACAGAAGCTTTATGCTTTGTTATACTCCCACTGTTTTATTTGTACTTTCCTTACTTTTGTTTTTGGTGTCAGATTAAAAAAATCATCACAAAGATATACGTCAAGGAGCTCACTACGCATGTTTTTCTAGGAGTTTTATGGTTTCAGGTCTTAATGTTCAAATCTTTAATCCACTTGACTTAAGTTTCATGTGTTATATAAGATAGTGGCTGAGGTTTATTCCTTTGCCTGCGGCTGTCCAGTTTTCCCAACACCATTTATTGAAGAGATTGCCTTCACGCCCATTGTCTATTATTGGTTCCTTCCTCGTATATTAATTGACCATATGTGCGTGGATTTATTTTTAGACTCTCTATTCTGTTTCATTGATCTATATACCTGTTTTAATGCTAATGTAATGTTGTTTTAATGACTGAGCTTTGCAGTATAGTTTGAAGTCAGAGAGTATGATGTCTCCAGCTTTGTTCTTTTACCTCAAGATTGATTTGGCTATTTAGGGTCTTTTGTGGTTCCTTACAAATTTTAGGATTAATTTTTTCTATTTCTGTAAAAAATGCCTTTAAAATTTTGATAGGAATTGCACTGAATTTGTAAATTGCTTTGGGTCATATGGGCATGTAAGTATTGATTTTTCTAATCTCAGAGTACAGAACATATTTCCATTTATTTGTGTCTTCAATTTTTTTCATTCATGTCTTATAGTTTGCAACATACAGATCTTTCACCATCTTGTTTAAGTTGATACATAGGTATTTTATTCTTTTTGATGTAATTGTAAATGGGGTTGTTTTCTTAATTTCTCTTTCTGATAGTTTGTTATAAATGTATAGAAATAAAACAGATTTTTGCATACTGACTTTGTATCCTGAAACCTTACTGAATTTATTAGTATGAGCAGTTTTTGATGGAGTCTTTAGGGTTATCTATATATAATATCACGTCATCTGCAAATGGTGATGTTTTACTTCTTCCTAACATGGATGCCCCCCCGCCCTTGCCTCATTGCTCTGGCTAAGACTTCCAGTAGGATTTTGAATAAACATGTAAGAGTAGAAATCCTTGTCTTAGAGGAAAAGCTTTCAGTTTTGTACAATTGAATATAATGTTAGCTGAGGGCTTGTCATGTATGGCCTTTGTCATGTTTCAGTGTGTTTGCTCTATATCCACTTTTTGAGAGTTTTTATCATAGATGGGGGTTAAATTTTGTTAAATGCTGTATGGCATTTATTGATATGATCATATGATTTTATCCTTCATTTTGTTAGTGTGGTGTATCCACTACTTGTGGATGTTGGACCGTCCAACAATCCAAGGATCCCTGGAATAAATCCCACTTGATTATGGTGTGTGATCATTTTAATGTATTTTTGAATTCATTGGCTAATATTTTACTGAGGATTTTTTTACATTTATGTTCTTCAGGATATTGGCTCATCAAGTCCTTTTTTGGTGTCCTTGTCTGATTTGGTATCAGGGTAATACTGGCCTCATAAAATGCGTTTCAGAGTGTTTCCTCCTCTTCTATTTATTTATTTGAGTTCTCTCTCTCTCTCTCTCTCTCTCTCTGCCTTTTATGAGTCTGGCTAATGGAGTCTCAATTTTTTTTGTCATTTCAAAGAGTCAGCTGTTGGTTTCATTATCTGTTCTATTTTTTAACTGTCTTATTTATTTATTTGTCATGTTTCAGTGTGCCCTAATTTTTTTATTATTATTTCCTTTCTTTTACGGTTTGGGCTTCATTTATTCTTCTTCTAGGTCATTTTAGTTTTAAGTTTAAGTTATTTATTTGAGATTTTTCTTGCTCCTTGAGATAGACCAGTATTGGTATCAACTTGCCTCTTAGAACCATTTTTACTGCATGCCAGACATTTTGAACCATTGTTTTTCGTTGTCTCCATATATTGTTTGATTTCCTCTTTGATGGACATATACATTGTTTAGGAGCATTTATCTAACCTCCATGTATTTGTGATCCAGATTTTTTTGTGTGTGTTATAAGATTGATTTTTAATTTCATACTGTTGTGTGAAAAGGTGCATGGTATGATTTCTGTCTTTTTAACCTTATTGAGACTTGTTTCGTGGCCTAATATGTGATCTATTCTGGAGAATGTTGCATGTGCACTTGCAAATGTGTATTCTGCTGCTTTTTGGTTGGAATGTTTTGAGTATATCTGTTAGGTCCATCTGGTCAATGTGTTATTCAAAGCCACTGTTTCCTTGTTGATTTTCTGTCTGGATTATGGATGCATTGATATAAGTGGGGTGTTAAAGTTCTCTACCATACTGTATTACTGTCAACTTTTTTCTTTGTTATTAGCTGCTTTGTATATTTAGTTGCCTCTATGTTGGGGGCATAGATATTTATAATTATTATATCCTCTGTTCTCTTTACCATTATGTAGTGTCCTTCTTAAAATCTATTTTATCTGGTAGAAGTATTGCTCGTTCAGCTTTCTTTTCACTTCCATTTGCACAGTAAATGTTTGTGCATCTTCTCACTATCATTCTGAGTGTGCCTTTAGGACAGAAGTGAGTCTCTTATAGGAAGCATAGAGATGGGTCTTGCTTTTTTATCCAGTTACTCTGTCTTTTGATTGGAACACTTAGTCCACTTACATTTAAATTAATTATTGATAGATATGTACTTATTGTCATTTTGTTACTTATTTTTATGGTTATGTTTCTAGTTTCTCTCTGTTCCTTTCTTCTTCTCTTGCTCTCTTCCTTTGTGGTTTAATGGTTTTATTTAGTGTTATGCTTGGATTCCTTCATCTTTATTTTTTGTGTATCTATTATAGGCTTTTGATTTGTGTTTACTATTAGGCTTCATATAATAACATCTCATGTGATAGCAGTCTATATTATGTTGATGGTTGCTTTAGTTGAACCCATTCTAAAAGCACTAAATTTTTATTACACCTGCATGTTTCATATATATGATGCCATACTTTGCAACTTTTTATTTTGTGAATATCTTGGCTGATTTTTGTAGATATAATTGATTTTATTGCTTTGTACTTTAACCTCCATATTGGTTTTATGATTCTTCTACTACTCTTACTGTATGTTTGCATTTACCTTGAATTTTTTTCTTTCATAATTTTGATACTCCTGGTTATTAGTGGTTCCTGGTTTTGTGATGAGGAACTCCTTTAACTTTTGTTTGTCAAGAAAACTCTGTATTTCTCCTTCTGCTCTAAAGGATAATCTTTCTGATAGAGTATTCTTGGTTGCAGTATTTTTTTCTTTTCAGTACTTTGATTATATCACGTCACTCCTTTCTGACCTGCAAGGTTTCTGCTGAAAAATCAGCTGATAGCCTTAGGGAATTTCCCTTGTATGTAACCATTTTCTTTTCTCTTGTTGCTTTTACAATTCTTTTTATCATTACTTTTCACCATTTTAATTATTATTTGTCTCAGTGTGGGCCTCCTTGGGTTAATTTTGTTGGGGCTCTTTGTGCTTACCTGATCTGAATGTCTGTGTACTTTCCCAGATTTGGGAAGTTGTTGGTATTATTTCTTCAAATTTTCTACTTACCTCTTTCTTCTCCTTCTGGAATCCCTATAATAAGAATGGTATTACACTTTATGATGTTACTGAGTTCCCTTAACCTATTTTCATTTTTTTAAATTCTTTTTTGTTGTTGTTTAGCATTGTTGCTTTTCATTACCATGTCTCTTAGATCACTGATTTGTTCTTTCATCTCCTCTAATCTGCTATTTATTTCCTCTGGTGTATTTTTAATTTCAGTTATTGATTTCTTCATGTCTGACTAGTTTTTTTTGCTATTTTTAATATTTTTGTTTAGCATCTTACTGAGATCCTCCACTCAAGTCCAGTGAGTATCTTTATGACCACTACTTTGAATTCTTTATGGGGCATATTGCTTATCTGCATTTTATTTCACTCTTTTGCTGTGATTTTTGTCCTGTTCTTTCCTTTGGGAGAGAGAGAGTCTTCTGTCTTCTCATTTCGTCTAACTCTTTGTTTACTTTATGCATTAGGAAAGTCCACTATGTATCCTGGTCTTGGAAGTAGTGGCCTTCTGAGCAAGAAATTCTGTGGTGCCTTATAGCACAATGTCTCTTGGTCACCAAAACCAGGTACTTCCCCCATGTAGATTGTGTGCACTCTACTGTTGGGGCTGAGCAGTATGTACTTTTGGTTTAGTCATCTGCAATGGCTCGCTCTGCCTGCTGTGGGCCTCTGGGCAGGGTTTGGTCCTTGTGCCAATAATTGGCCAGTCTGGGCTGGTGCAGCCTTGTAGTTGGGCAGTATCAGCAATCAAACGAGATGACTGCCCTCAACCTGTTTGCCAGGGCTACAGTCATACCAAACTGCAGCGTGCTCTCCCTTCACTGCCCTCTGAGGATATTTCTTTCATGGGCAGGGCAGGCAGGGAGACCAGATGCCTGCTCCCAGTCCATCTGCCAGGGCTGCAGCTAAACTGATGGACAGGGTGCTCTCTGCACTGCCCAATATGGCTGCTGGGATTTCAAGTGCACTGGTGTATGTAGTTATCTTCCTCTTTCCTCCCAATGGGAGTCACTTTGGAGTGGTGCCAGCCCCTCCTGGGGCTGCTTGGAGTGTGTGTTGGAAGGACACCTGTGGAGAGGGTGGGTTAGATGGGGCAAATCCTTTGAAAAATGTGGGGCCAGTGTTTTCACTTCTAGAAGGTAGGTGGGAAGTGTTTGTGCTGGCTCCCACAAGTGTTGAGCTGGGGGAAAGGATGAGAAATTGTGGCTGCCAGCACTTTCCTTCTTGGATAAGTCTCCTAACAATCCCTGCTCCTCCATCACATGTTCTGAGGTTAGTTAATACGCCTTTTTCACATACACTCCAAGTGCTTTTCAAAATGCTGCTCCTGTGTTATATCTCAGTAGGATTGTCTGTTATGCTGGCTCTTTAGGGCTAAGGATTCATTTTCTATGTTCCCTCTGGTTCTCCCAGAGCTAAGCCCTACAGTTTTGTAAGTACCTGTGCTTAAACCTGACTGTTTATAAAAACTCATGAAGTTAAGCCCCACTAGTTTTCAAAGCCAAAATGTCCTGGGGATTCCTTTTCCCAATGCAGGTTGTCCATGCCTGGGGTGTGGATTCTATACCTCTCACTTCTTCATCCATGTGATGTCCCTCCCACTTGTGGTTAGTCTCACTGGGAGTTTGGTTCCCAGCGAGGTCTCTCCCCCTGCCACCAGCCCTTTCAATGTGGCCTCCTCTCTGTGATTAACAGTGGAAAATCTGTTCTGCCAGTCTTCAGACTGCATTCACAGTTAGTGGCGCTGATCTGTCTCCAGGTGTCTGTAGTATTAGGTGAGCTCAGGATCCCACATCACCTTCCCAGAAGTCTCTAATTTTGTATGATATTTAATTAATAAAGATGGATGATACTTAATTAATAAAAATGTCTATCATTGTTATAGCAATAGAAAGACATTGTAGTATAACTGATTGCATTTTCTTAAATGAGAAAATAAAGGCACAGAGCATGTACTGAAGATCACATAGCAGATCAGGAGTAGTTTAATGTTGGAAATATATCTTTTTCTTCTGTTGGTTGGATGTTGAACTTTACTATCTGAGTATCTAACTATATCTGGAAATGGCTTACCTATGGTAATGTCTTAAGCAGAACCCTGCATATCCCCCCAAACATTAATTTATCTCTGAAATGTTTTTAGATTTCTATTTCAGTATTATATCTGATATAGGAATTTGAAACGCATCAAATAAAATGAAAGCACTTAGAGAAAATATGACTAGAGTGGTCTTCTCATTCTACCCACAGGTTTACTGAACTTGACTTGCTATCTGTTTATAAGAGGAATGTATGATCTAAAGAACCCTTCTCACTTTACCCAAATTGAGGAAGTGTGTAGAATTTTGACTAAAAGCACCATTGAAGTGTACACTCTAAATAGATGATATGAATTAATAGTATGTAATTTATATTCTAGTAAAGGTGTTAAATATAAGTACTTCTTTAGGATTACTGCAAATGAGTAATTATAAATGGTTTGGAAAATCAGCCATATTTAGCTATTCAGAATAAGGATCATTTCAGACGAAAGGTTTGAGAGCTGAAATGGAATTTATAACTGCTCTACTCACAAAAACTAGAGGTCCAGAGAAGCTGACTAATTTGATTACTATCTCACAGTGACTTATAGGCAAAGGCAGAATTCGAAGTCCATTCTCTCAAGCAGATGAGAGCAAAACTTGTCACTTCAAGTTCTTGTGAGTTGACTGCTTTGCCCCATGTTTTTCAGGGTTCATAGTTCTTCTAAAGTTAGTGCTCTCTCAGGCATGTATAGTCTTAGCCTATTTTTTTTTTAAACACTACTAAGCCAAAGCACTTAGTACTGAACTCAGAACCAAAGGTATCTAAATGAAATAAGGCTGGATCTAAATAACAATTTCTGTAGGGAAAGAAATGAATGTTTCCTTCTCCTTTCCATGGTTCTTATTTAACTAACCTTACCATCCACATCCTTTGTTTTATGATATTGTAATTAATTTTCAGAAATGAGTATAAACAGATATGAAATTTCAAAACTCAAAGAAATTAGTCATAACGTTGGTGTGACATTGTTTACCCTGTTGAAGTTCTCTGAAATCAAAGGTTCCAGATCTTTGATAGTAAGACTACACTGAAAACTGATAAAAACTGCCCATATGGTAGAAGCCATTTTTTAATTATAGCTTTTTGAACTTTTATCCATAAATGAAAATATATCACTATACTTGGAGAAAGTATTCATTTCATTGCATTATATTGTGATTAAATCCTCTATAAAAAGAAACAACCTTTTTTTAACCTTTGCTTATTTTTAACTCTAGGTCTCATATCACTTTAAGAAATATGTACTTCATATTTACAGCCAAATGAACTTCATATTTGCAATAAGAAAGATGTGCTTCATTATTTGAAACAATAACCCATGTTTTACTGAAAGACATAAAAGAAGACTAAAACTAATGGAAAGACACACCATGTTCCAAAGTAGAAGGAAAATTTTTCAAAGACTAACTTCTTCCTAATTTCTATTCTATTTCTAATTCAATTTTTTTCCAGATCCTAATAGGAAAATTTTTCCTTAAATTTGACTTTTATCTTTAAGTTGACGTCAAAAAATGAAAGAGTGAGACTAAACAGGAAAATAAAAGGGGAAGACAGAAATAAGAGGTAAAATTATATATAACTTTTTAAAATGTGATAAAACACTATAATAATAAAAAAATATGGTGCTGGCATATAGATCAATGAAGATAAACATGGAAACCAGAGGGAAAAAGACCTTGATATATATGTACTAGAATTTAGTTATATATATATATACACTATATATTAGTTAAATGGAAAGATAAAAGGAGCCCATACTCTGGAATTTACTTTAAATAGCATGAGAATAAAAATTATCTCTTTTAGGCCCTGCCCAACATCTTCTCGCTTTCTGCTTAAGAAGTATTGGAGGGAAATTAATTCAACCAAGAGATTTAATCCACCAAAAACAAACTCTGATTCCAAAGTTCTGCCTGTTCTTTGCAAAGGAAAATTCATAAGTTAGATTGCTCTTTTGGGTATGAATGCTGTCTTAGGCAGTGGACCCTGAGATAAAGTTTTGAGTACAAGTAGTTGATTTTGGAGGGGAAATATTGGCAGGGGAATACAGAAGACAGACAGGGAAGGAAGACAGCCAAGAAAGTTTTTGTTTTCAGGCATCTTACCATTGTGGACAGGTGGAGCCTGACCTCGCTTGGGTAATCTGGGAGTCATTATAAGACATGCACCTAGACTAACCTACTCCAACTCACTGCCGGTGAAAGAACTTGAATATTTACCAACACATTCTTTCAGTTATTGGTTAAGGAGAGCTGGGTTGGTTGAGGGACAGGCATGGATCTCTGGGCACCTCCAATCTGCTCTTCCCATGGACCAAACAAATTTGGTGACCAGATAATGGCTCAGGCAATGAATGCAGTTGTTGACAGTTAGAAGTCAGGCCAGTGAGCTCCGAAGTGCTAAGGGAAAGAGGATATAGATTAAGGGGGGAAAAAGCAGTATCTAATATAAAAGCCAGTATCTGGGAGTTTATATAGCAAAGAAATAAGATCTTTTAGTTTTCCCATGATGACTTGAGTTGAAAAAAAAAAAGATGGGCAAGGCAGGCTGATAATTGCTGAACTCAGGAGACACATATGACAGGTGAGAGTACTCAGTAAGCAGAAAGCAACTTAGCATCTGGCCAATCTAAGGAGAAATCACTGTGACAGTGATTGGCGAGTGCCACTATGGAGTTTCAGGCACAATGATGTTTTATGGTGAATCTTAGGGCATTTCCGCTTCAATGTTCTACTTTCCCTCAATTATCTCCAAACTTTCAGTAAGTCTGTTCTGTATAAGATCCTTGTGTTAGCAGTGCCTTGGGAAATAAAGATGAAGGGACTGTGTCCATGCTAAGAACAAAGCTTTGCAGGGCAGTGATGAGACAGTTAGAAGGTTTGACAATTGAGCAAGAGTTTGGAATGAGAGATGAGCACCCAGAGAATGTAAGTCTTCACGGAAATTCCTGGAAATATTAGGGAGATTACTAGTAATCGTATTACTTCATTTAGCTTTTATTTTAAAGAACGCTATAGTACTTGATTCTATCTATACTTAAAATGTTGATAGACTGTTCATTATGAATTTTTGCATTAGTTTCGATTTTTTTCACATACTGCATTATAGTGTTATTTGTCTTGATTATTGAGGTTTCTTGGCGCCCCCTTAAAGTTTGCCCTAGCAGTGAATCCCCTTCTCCTCCCACCCAAGTCCTAGTCCTGATGTGGGGCTACTTGGATCCTACGTGCAAACAATAATACCACAAATTACTGGGGAAAAGACAAGGTGGCTATTGAGAAAAACAAAATTCTAAGTTCATTCTTAATAGCAAATAGATTTTCATTTTATTAAAGTTAAAAGTAAAGTGAAAAGTGATTATGAAGTTTGAATAAAGATCCTTAAAACCATCTGTACTCCTTAATACAGATATGTCACTGCTAAGAATCTATCATTATAAAATAGAGATATGCTCAATGATTTATATATAAATACAGTGTTCTACAGGGTTATCTGTGATAAAAATTCTTGAAAGAATGCAAATATGAACAATACAGGAATGGTTAAAGAAATCATGGCACAATGATGGGATGGAACATTATATGATGTAAAAATTAGGCTTTGTAAGAATATTTAATCTGATTTTAAGCTACGACAGGGCATCCACATGGCTAAGGGTAGCATTGCAGAGGAGAACCAAGAATGTACCTTTGAATTAATCATTGCAGTAGAGATTACAAGTAATTGAAGGACAGAGCTCCCTCTTGTAAAATTGCTGTATTGTGTAAATCCTAGTTTCTGTGTTAGATCCTAAAGGAGGAGAAATAAAAGGTGACCCATACTGGATTTCTATTAAACTCTAGAGGGTAGGTTTATATGTCAAATATGATTTGATTTAAAAAATATCATATAAGATGTATAGTGTCTTAGTGATGGGATTATGGATGTTTTTCATTTTCCTGTTTACACTTTTCAGCTTTTTATTTAGGAATGTATTCTTGGACGGTAGGATTTTTGTCTACCAGCTCATTACCTTGGCATATGTTCCAGGTGTTTAAGAAAAACTTCTTTAAAAAATATTATAATTTTGGGCTGTAGGGAAAGAGGCCTTGGAAAATGGAATTATTTTTCCCAGGAATTTTCATATTTAATAATAGAATACCATATATGTGAAAAAGGGAAAGAGATGCAGCAGAAGCGTATTCTATGCTAGAGCAAGGAAATGTAAAGACAGATGACCTTTAGAATAAATTTAATTTTTAAGAAGTCCTTATTGATTAACATGATCTTCTATACTTCTAATATGTTCAGTATTCACTCATTTCTATATGAAGCCACGGGAGTAACATGAGGAACACTGACCTGGGTTTCTGGGCCTAAGATTCCAGTGTCTCTCCCCATCTAGGAGAGATTGACCACCATGTGCCACCTTTGTTGACTCTAAGAGGAAGGATTTTCTGTAAATAATGATTTTTGGTTACATCTCTTTGAAATATTTGCAGTATGAATACTGATTTAGTAAAATCTTAGATAGACTTCATCTTTGGATCTGCCCACTTGGAACTTAAAAAATACATGCCAAACAGTGATTGTGTTTCATTCAAGCCGCGCTATCTTCCAGGGTGAGAACATAAATGGTCATAAGAGGCCCAAACTCAGCATCTGAAAAAGCGACATATTTTAGTCTGTGCAAATAGGGAAGAGGAAGGAATCTCCCATTAGAAGATATTGTGTGTGTATATACACATGTCATATGGTATTTAAATGAGCATCTTGATTTTAGGCATGTTGTGGGCCTCAAAAACTGAAAACAAATGTACTTTATGAATAATAGTATGAATATGAATATGAATCTAGTCACAGGGTACCACTGTGCCATTGGCCCAATAATATCCAATGCTGTACCATGAATGCTAAATCCTTCTTCCTTAAAGGGGGTAACATCATGCAGGAAATTCAAATCCAATATTAAATGATTCTTTTTTTTTTTTTTTTTTTTTTATTACAAAGGCAATATTCCCTTCCTGCTTTTCCCCCCATGGCTTGCTTTTTGTTTTGGCTCCCTGACTTCAGTGAACTCAGTCAATCACTGAATGTATTTTGCTATTTGACTCAAAAGATATATTGACTGGCAGACTCATTTATTTTCCTGCTTTTACCAAAAAATGAGGAAGAAAGAAATATTTTAAAACTCATTGAAAATTATAATCTTGTTTGGACACAAAGATGAATATCTTTGACAAGCTGTGGGCTAATGAGCTAAGGAAAAGGAGAGTGGTCTTTGGATATCAAACTTTGGATATGATGGCACCATTCAAGTGGCTTTTGTTTTCATGCCTGGGGGACAGGCATCTTTAAAAGGAAAAAAAGCTTGGCTATTGCATATAAAGTTTAGAGAATTGAGTATTGTCTACTAAAGCAACAAGATTTACGAGAAATGTCTGGCTCAATTGCATTAAGGAAAAAAATGATTTCAAAAAAATCGCTTCCCTGCCTTTTAAAATGAAAACCATCTGCGATGAAAAATTTAAAATGATAAATCTTCTCCTTTCACACTGCTACTGATAAATGGTTAGTTTTCTTCCTCTTTTGGGAGGGGCAAAATAGGGATATAAGAGCATGTGATATTTGCATACACAGACCTTTATTAAATATCTGTGTACTCTTCTGGAATTTTTAATGAGTCTCTAAGTTTTCATTATTATCATTTGATATTATGAGACCCATTGAATGGAAACTCCAGGCTGTAGCTTTTTGGAGTTGAAGTCGAATAACATTTGACCTTTTTTAGCTATGAAAAAAACCAACCACCCAACTTTATTCTGTTTCAATAAATATAATGATTTCAATCCATAGGGTATATTTAAAGTCAAGATCTGTTCAATGTAATTACATTTTAAATTAGTCAAATTATACAAGCTTATGTTTGATTTTAAGCATTCAATAATGGAAACACTTTACAGTAAAATACACTTTTCATTTTGATAAAAATCTACAGATGCTAGCATTTATCTGTTCAAAATGTAAAGGAAAGAAATAATTACATAATCATTGTTTTCTTTTTTTCCTTAGTTCATGGGCTTGCGCACACAGGGGCATTCATAAACACACACAAAAGTAGGGTAGTAACCACTAAAGTAAGAAAGCTATATGTTAGGTTTTTGGGGGCTTTTTTCTTTTTCTTTTTTGGTTCTATACTATAAAAGCATTTAGGTGACTGTGTCCATTGTTTTATTTTACCCAGATCCTAACAAAGGATGAGCAGCTAATAAATGAATGAACATAAAACCATTCTCTATATTCTGTTGCTCTCAGTTTAGTAATCTCGAGGGTACTGATTCTCCCACGGCTTATTCATAAGGAGGAATGAATAGAACTACCCCTAATGGTGGTGTGTCTTTCTTGCCTCAAATATAGGGGCACCCAGGCTTCTTTGGAAACATGGGAGTTTAATTGGAAAGTCTGGTGCCTACTTTACTAGTCATAAACTAAGTAATTGTTTCCTAATGCAACCTGGCAGTGCCATTGAGGGCAGATTATACAGAGCTGCCATCCCGAGGTGTTCTAAACAAGTGACAAATCATTAACAGCAAGTCTCTGGATCTCTGTGAGTGAGCTCTGTGGCTGCTACTGGAGGCAAACAAGACCAGAGAGGCGCGAGGGAGATCTGAGTAGGCAGAAGCTGCTGCATTAATGACGGGCATTGTCAGCGCTGAGTGCTGGGGATGACTTCACCGTCTTCACTCTCACCTTCTTCCCAGAGGTGTTGCTATGGGTACCATCTCAGAGGCGTCAGAGAAAAAAAGAGCAGGAGGTAGACTGATGAACAACCTCAGCAAGTAAAGGATATGCAATGGCATAACAATATGAAGACATCCTTCTCATACAAACGCGCGTGTTGCATACTTCGATAGGGACCCATTAAATATGGACGATGGCAGACAGGAGAGTTGGTTGAATTGTCAACAAATGACGAATAAAAGGTGCTTTAGAACTATTTTATGGCCCCAATTATCCATAAAGATAATCGTAGTACTGGACCTTTATCACTCAGGGTATAATCATTTGTCACTAAATTAATTTCTAAGCCTCTGGGAATTGTATACATGTATGGGATATGGGTGTTTTTTCTGGCATGGGAAGACTTGGGAAAGCTGTTCATTATTTTAAAGGCGATGTTTTTCTGCACTCTTTTCAAACTGCTGCTGCCTCCCCTGATCAGAGATTCTGTGAAGGTACCAACTCCCTAGCACTTTGACTTTGAAATTAAACATCATGGTAACCTTCCCTTTTGCAATATGTTAATCATCATTAACCTAATTCTCTGTGTGTGTGTGTCATACTTTAGCATTTGAATAAAAGTCAGAAAAAATTATTAAGAGCATTTTAACAAATTGCAGCATTTCAATGATTATGTCGTGGTTGTCAGATTTCTCCCTAGCGGAGTTGGAAAAGTGACATTTCTTAGTCTCCCAAGTTTGTTCAACTTATTAAAATAGCATAAACAATGTTGAGGTGGAAAACAGGTTTTGCTACAGACCTTTATTACTGGGTTATAATCATAGAGCTCAAGCATGTATATATTTATAGGGGACATTATTAAAAGTTCTCCAGTGGAAACACAGAGCAACTTCCCCTCAGTTTAATTGAAAACTGCAAGTTCATATTTTATGGGTCATGTGGCATTCAGCCTTTCCAAACTGGCTTGAGTAGTTTCTGTAAAAAAAAAAAAAAAATAGCTTGAATTTTTTGTTGATTTGTTTTTGCTTTCTTCCTTTTTCTCTTATTTATTTATTATTATTATTTTTTTTTACTTTTGCTCTACCATCATAAAATCATGGTAGTTGCCGGGAATGTCAACCAAAATAACATTCATAATCTGAAACCACTGCCCATTATTTTCACACATATATCATATAACTGTCAGTGGAAACCAAATTCTGGGGTGATTTGACCAAACTCTTGGGAGGCTAGTGCAGATACTTTTCTATAAAAAATATGTTTTTACTAAAATCATACAAAAAGACCTTTGGCCCTGACCCTACTGCATATTTATTTTTTGTAGGCATCAATTTACTCCGACAAGGAAACAGGAGAAGTTCTTAGAGAGAGAGATGAGGTCTTGACTTTAAGACACTCCTCGTTTTTTGGCTCTAGCTTAAGGAACAGATCGTTGTTAGAACTAGAAGCAGGTATTTATGGGAAAATAAAGTTGGATTCAATTAAAGCAGTAAGAGCTAAGGCAGATAGCAAATGTAGAGTAGACCTCATCCTTATTCACTGATTTTTTTCATTAATTCAACATTTATGTAGCAGCTCTCATGCACAAGGTAATGTACTTGGCATAGGGAAACAAAGATAAATAAGACACAGACTCCTCACCAGGACTTTGCATCTAGAGGTCGTGGTCTTTACATCACTTAATGAATAATGCTGTTAGGAGCATGTATGTATACTAGTGTGATCTGAGATATCTGGAAGTGAAACAAGTTGTGAGGAATAGAATTCGCCAAAGGGCCTCCAGGGTATCAAATAAAAGGAATTCTTTCGTTTTCAAAGGGCCGTTTTGTATAGAAAACAACTTGAAGTACTAAACCCAAGAAGAGTTCATTGAAGGTGGCATGACAAACTCGTTGCTCCACAGTGATGGGTAAGACAAAAGCCAACATGAGGGATGCAGTAGCGAGAACCCTAGCAGAGACCTCCAAATGTGGAACTTCATTAACTACGTGTTATTATAGCCACCTTGAAAAGTCATTAACGATTCCTTTGAATTGTGCCATTGTGGCCCGTAAGTGTTAAGAGGCTCCTATAGTCACTTCTAGTTTTGAACCATGTGATCTGGAGGTTTTCTGTAATAGGGTTTCTTAAAATCACATCTAATCTTTTAATTGCAGGGTTAAAAATACTTTTCCTTCCAAGGAAATTATGGTGTCGTTATATCTAGTCCAGCAAAAATAGGATTGGGGAGGAATTTGTTTGTTTTGAAAAATTCTATCATTATTTAATTAGCTTCAATTCTATCACTAAATTTGGCTTTTTCATCTTGAATTTCTCTCACTTCCCCAGATTTGAAAGTTGTCTGGAGATACTAGAAACATTTGGGGTGATATGTGCAATTTATAAAGTTGCTAGCTCAGCACCGGTACTTACTGAGCAATTAATTTTGCCACCTGTCATTATTAGTGACAATAAAAGAAGCACATATTAAATCTTGCAAGTTAGAGGCCATCAAGTCATCCTTCTTCACACTACAAATTTTAGTAAATTTTAGAAAATTATCCTGCTGATTTAAAAGTTGAATTTAAACATATTTACAACCGCCAAATATATTATGGTGTGATTATAAATTGCTTTGGGATTTTTTTCATACTCAAAAAATGGTCAGCTTTTACTACAATGTAAAATCTAGAGCCTTTATTGAACTATGTCTTCAAGAAAGCTGCTAAGAATTTTTATGAAACCATTAAATACACAAACACTTGTAAAGGACAGTGTATCCCTAGATACATACATATGTGTATATATATGTTTGTATGTGTATATTTATACATATTTATATCAAGCGTGCGTGAATATACATTCTCATATTTATCTGTACATATGTCTGCCCCTGCATCTGGAAGAATATATTTGTGTTTGCAGAGAGCTGGTCCAGTGTTCATCTCCAAATGCAAATTTTGACTCTCTGAAGCACATTTTCATATTTGCATCTCTTTCTTTCTCAGTAGTTTTGCCAGTTGGTGTATTTCCTTGCTTATTTCCACGTTTCCTTCCTCCGCAGTCTCCCCCATGAAGCGGCGCTGAAAGATCACGTTAGCACAGTCCCATGATGTGAAATACCACAAGTCTGCAATTTTTCGGGCTCGAGAGCATCGCTGGGCTGAGAGGATGGAAATCTTTCAGTAATTATACCAGTTTGTATTCGTCTCACATTTGGGACCAAATACAAAACCGATCCACTCTTTCTCCCTGTGAATATTCATAAAAAACAAAGTGCCAATTCTGGGCTAATCATGTATGGAACCAAACACGTTGATGAGTCCTAAGTATATACTGTCTGTATGTATACATGTGAATATATATATTTATACACACTAATTTTGCTTGTGTCCTCCTCGGTGTAATTTGTTTGTTTAGTATAGGGGTTGCTGTTATAAGTGTTAATAAGCTGCTGAAAGCTTGGCACCTATTACTTGAAATGACAGCTATGTTAGAAGCCTATTAACACTCGGAGCGGCAGCTCGGCAGCTACTAGAAATGAATTTCAAAGAAGGTAAATGAACAAAAGCGATTCATATCTCTAAGGAAAGCAAATACCATGCCCAGAACCCTATATACTTTGGAAATGTACAGTATATAAAATAAAAAAAGGAAAAACACCAAAACTCTTCCAGTTGAAGCAACAGCGGAAGAGAACATTTGGAGAAAGGAAAACTACCTGAAAGATTTCCAAACAACCTTGGGGACAGAAATGTAAAGGATACCAAGCATAACTTCCTCTCTTTGTTTCTATTGTATTTAAACGAGGACCATGTCAAACTTAGTTATAGGAATAGAACAGTGCAGGTAGAGGAAATTCACTTTTCTCTCCATGAGAAAAATTTAAATCATCTGGATTTAGCTCAAACTTTTTCTTAGTGTCTGAACTCGGAAGGACACCATTTACCATTGTTCTCTGAGGCAGAGCTCTTTATGAGTCAGTTCACCCTGCCTTTGAACTATTTTACTTTTGACTGTCACTGAAATTTTACAAGATGGCTAAAAGTTCTGGGTATGCTTTAGCCATGATAATAAAAATGTGGAAAGGTGGAAGTAGATTTTTTCCCCCCTTGACTGTGTGTGTGTGTGTATGTGTGTGTGTAGGGAGGGTTATATGCTGATGTCAAAGAGGGCATAGTTCTATAAATTTTAGGCTAACTTAAGATTAAGGCCCTTGTTTTTTGAAACCAAGTGGAAAGAAAACATAAAGAGACTTTAACATTTTGATTTATGTACAGAAATTAGAAGTCTCAGACAGCTTTCAGAGTTGGTATAAAACTAGCAGCCAAAGGTGAGAAGAGGCAGTTCCATCCCTGGAGTAATTTATATTACCTTCATCTCTTTAATATGAGAACTATAATGTCTTGGACACATAGTAACATTATATTTGAGTTTATGGCACCCTGATATCTATTATATAATATGCTCTATATACAACACTATTCATTATTTTTCTGTGTGTGCCTCCTAGGCCTTGTACACAGAAATTGTGAAAAGTCTTAGGGAGAGCTAGAAAATAGGTATAGACTCTAAAAATCTGTGTAAACATAAACCCAAACCATTTTCTATGCGTGTGTGTGGGTACATGTGAACACATGTGTTCATACACTAATAAGGTTTCACAAATCAGTTTGGGACAGATTATTGTACTGTCAGAGGAAAGAGGCAAGCAAATTCCTTTGTTACTGAGACTCAATGCAAAATGTGCTCTGAATACTGTCAGTTTTCCAGGTAAGAAGACACTGCAATTGGTCTTCAATACACTAACTAGGGATGCTCTTACCTCAGATTCTAGCAACCAAAACTTGTGTTTACCTGGCCCTTGTGTATGTATATCAACAGTACAATGACAATTGATACTTATCATGATTCTCCTCAAGGGACTCGAATGGAAGTAAATTTTTCTTTATTAATTACTCATATTTGAATATGCTTAGTATTGTTTATATAAAGTGGTCTTTAAAAATGGATTCTAACATCTTAGAAATATGTATGATATACACAGTAATGTATGTTACATAGTTAATGTGTTATATAGACAGTAGCTCTGCTATTCAGAGTATGTGATTAACCCAAACACCCTACTCTGTGTCTAGCAGAGAACAGGGAAAACTTAAATGAAATTGCATTTATTGGAATTTCCTGAAGCCTTGTGTTCAGAAATGCCAATTGCCAGCTATTTCGGGCTGCCCAACATTATAATGTTCTGAAATTATTTATGAAACAGGATCTGCTCACTCAAATGACAAGAGCAAAAACAAAAAATGTATACATTACCATTTTCAATAGTAAAAACTAACTTCATTTTACTCTTTTAGTTTTTGAACTAATTATTTAAGTCTTTTATTTAAAATTTTAAAATAAAGTATATTTAAAATAAATAAATAAATGTGTGTGTATATATATATATATATATATATATATATATGTAATGAAGCAAAAAGTTATACTTCAGTGATTTACCAAGAGGGAAACCCCCAGTTGGCCGCCACTTAGGTGAACAAGTATCAGTTGCAGCATTTTTGAATCCAGTCTTCAAATCCAATCACTGTCTTCCCCCTCCCTTCCGTCCACAGTAACCCTGTCCTTACTTTTGTGCTTTTCTTGATAGTTTTACCACCTAAAGTCAAAGTTTAGTTTTTGGTTTTAGTTTGCAATTATTTCAAATAGTGCTGTCAGAAAAGATGTTCACAGGTCCACTGGTGCATGCAGGCAAGCACTTCGGTTGGGTGGATGTCTACAGGAGGAATGGCTGACGCATAGATTGTGGGTGAGCTCAACTTGAGGAGAGAATGGCCACCTGGTTTTCAACGTGGCTGTGCCAGCTCATACCTCTGTCTGTAGCAGAGTGCCTTCGTTTCCCTACGTCTTACCATCGTCAGTTACTTTTATTCTTTTAAAATCAGTCATTCTTGTGGTATCTTTTTGTGGCTTTGATTTCTTTTTCCCTTATTTCTAATGGGATTGAACACCCTGTCATATATTTATTGGTCTGTCTTCCGTGAGTAACTATCTTTTCTTTGTTGATTTTTAGAATTTTAATTTTTTTTATGTTACTTACAGGAGCCCGTTAAGTTATGGGTTCCAGATATTCCACGGTGGGGTTTGTTTTTCTTTTATCCTCTATTTAATGTATTGTGGATAACAGGAAGTCTATTCAAATTAAAACTTTTTTTGATCAGGCTTAAGTTAATTTGTCTAGCTGTCCTTAATTTATCCTAAATTTTCAAACTTACTGACATAGCCTTGTTAATATCTATAGCATCTGTAGAGATATCACTATTTAATATTGATATTGGTTATTTATGTCTACCATTTAAATTTTTTATTAGCTTTATTGGAGCTTATCAATTTTGTTAGTCTTTAAAAGCAAATTTTATTTTATTGCTATTCTCAGTTATATGTTTATTTAATTTACAATTGCTCCTTTTTTCCTTATGTACCTCTATTCACTTTAGGTTAAATTTCTATTTATTTTCTAATTTTAAAAGATAGATGTATACTTCACTGAGCTTTAGTTTTTCTTTTTTCTCTAACATATGCATTTAAAGCTATAAATTCCATTTAAACATAGCTTTAGCAGCGTCCTAATATGTTTTGAGAGGCCATAATCTCATTATCAATTGGTTCAAAATATTTTCTAATGTCTATTTTTTTTTTACTTTGATTCATGAGTAATTTAGAAGTATATTGCTGAATTCTCAATCATGGGGGAATTTTCTACTTTATTTATTTATTTACTTTTACTGATTTCTGGCTTATTTGTCCTGAAATCAAAGCACATATGCTATATGATTTCATTCTTATGAATGGCCCAACATTTAGTCAGTTTGAGGAAAATTTTATATATGGTTGACAGGAATGTGTATTCTGAAATGGTGGCTACAATGTTTTATATATTTCAATTATGTTTCTTTATGATCCTATTATTAACTATTTCCATATAATTTCTAATTTTTGTGTTTTATCAATTACTGAGAAAAATCTTTCATGATTATTCATCTATTTCCTTGTTTCTGTCAATTTTTCCTCTATGTATCTGAGGCTATGTTAAGTCCATATACATTTAGAATTGGTGCATCTTTCTGATAAATGAACTTCTTATCTATTATCCCTTCTTACATCTAGTACTGCTTTTTGCTTTATTTTTTAAAGTTTGTTTTTAATGTTTTATTTATTTTTCAAGGAGAGAGAGACAGAGCATGAGTGAGGGAGGAGCAGAGAGAGAGGGAGTCTCCCTTTATCTCTCAAAAAGAAATAAACATTAAAAAACTGTTTAAAATTGTATTTACTTGGGTTTCATTACTTATAACCATCTGAAAATCTTTGTCTTGGTGATTTAGTATATTTGTATCTAATATTATTTTTTGATATATTTGGCTTAAATCTACTGTATTTTCAAATGGTCTCTATTTGTGCCATTGGCTCCATGTTTCTTTTTTCTCCTTGCTGCTTTCTTTTGGGGAAATTATTTTTTATGATTTTATTTTGGTTCTACTACACTAGAAGTTATAAATTCATCTACTGCTTCTTTGAGGATTGTATTGGAGATTACAGCATGCATTCTTGACTTACGAATGTCTAACATTAATTTATGCTTTTATCTTTTTTCTGAATCTTATAGTTGAATTTATTCTCTCTTTTAGTAGTATATATGTCAAAAAAATTCAGTTGTTATTTTATGCCATCAATATTTATTAATATTTATTTTAATATTTATATCTTGTTGGTTTTCAATCTTTCCTTAGTTTCAAGAGTCTTCTATTTGCAATTATTTTCTTTCATATAAAGAAAATTCTATAGTATTTCTTTATTATAGGTCTCTTGGTGACAAATTTTCTTAGTTTGTCTGAACTGTATTTAGCTCTTATTCTAAGAGAATAATTTTTATTCTAGAAGAATAGTTCTAGAAAACTAGGATCTGGATCAACAGTAACTTTTTTCCTACAGCTTAAAGATATTGTTGCATTTTCTTCTGGCTTCCATGTCTTCTGTTGAGAAATTGGCTGCAATCATTATCTTTTCAATGATTTTTGCTATAATTATCACTTGGGATGACTTTCTCTTTATTTTGTGTGTGGTTCACAGAGCTTCTTGAATCTATGGCTTCATATCTTTCATTAGTTTTAGAATGTTCTCAATCATTATGCCTTTAAATGTTATGCCTGTCTCACTTTTTTTCTGTTTTTTAGACTTTCAACCATATATATGTTAAATTTTAAGTCTTTGTGTCATCTATAGCTAAAGAGATCTGTAGGATCTATACTGTACCTTTGTTATTTGTGTCTATCATGTGTTTTTACTACTTTTTAAAATTGCTATTTTTTGGTCTCTGAATGTTTGCAGTTAGTCTTATTTATTTTATTTTCAGTGCACTGGATGTTATATGTGAAAACTTGTTCACAAAAATCATAGGGAGATTAGGATCATATCATCTAGATAAGCTTTTATTTGGTTTTTCCAGATGCCTGGAAAATATGCTGGAGGAATTTGCATCCAGAGAAGTTAATCCAATGTCTGGCATTGAGATTCATTAATGCTGACATGTAGTCAGGGGTCTATCCTGTAGCTACTATAGAAGAATGAGGTGGGGATGGGGATGCCTGGGTGGCTCAGTTGGTTAAGTGACTGATTCTTGGTTTCAGTTCAGGCCATGATCTTGGATTTTCATGGGATGGAGCCCCTTGTCGGACTCTGTGCTGACAGTATGGAACCTGCTTGGGTTTTTCTCTCTCACTCACTCTCTGCCTCTCCTCCACTTGTGCTGTCTCTGTCTCTTAAAATAAATAAATAAACTAAAAAAAAAAAAAGAATGAAGTAGGATCAATGTCAGTGGATTTAAACACTTATTGTCTAAAATTCTTCAGATTTTACAGTAAACTCCATGGCCCATGGTAGAGAATATTTAGGTAGAGAAAGAAAGTAGACTTCTTGACAATTACCTTTGACATATGATTAAAGCATTTTAGTAAATTTTTATATTGCATTTTGAAAGACAAAAACATTCTAATTGGCAATGGATATTTGTCTAAAATTTATACTTCTAAAAAGGAAGGATGTCACCCACAGTACTATAGCACAAGGATGCTTTCCAGAACCAGATTTAAAAAGAATCTGAATTTCTCTTATTTCTGGTGAGCCAAATATCAACCTCCAAATCAGAGATGATGAATCCTTTTGAGTCTTATTCCAACATTACTTGTGGAAAATAATTTTGTATCAGGAAACCTATCTTGGATCCCACCTTAGGAAATTTCAATAGTAAAGAGCTCATGCATAATTATAGTCAAGTCAGGTGGTTGAAATGGTTTGGCACCATAAGACAGCTACACAAAAGGGCTATAGAGTATATTTAATTGGTTCTATTTCACTCCTAATATTCCTGTCCATCCTATGGAGAATCAACATTTTCTTTAAAGCTTGATGATCTTTCCAATTCTGTGGACAGATTCTCAGAGAACTTGAAAAGTTCTGTGAAAACTCATCTCTACTGATTCACCTGTCACCTCAAGTTCATGTTTACTTGGGGTTAATGTGTATCTTCTTAGAAAGACAGACTATTCAATCGTTTCCTGGATTTAGTAACTAAATCTTAATATCATTTCTAGCAGGCTCACATTTTTTTCCTGGGCTTTGTGTATTCCTCTTTGGGCCAGGAGCTCCCTTGTAAATCAAAGGCAGCTCCTTGTAGAGAAGGGAGATGTGCAGGGGCAGAGGTGCCCGGAAACCGACCCCTGTGTTACCGCCTCTGCTTGAGAAAGCAGAGAAGTTAAAAACACTCACTAAATAATTCCCTTTAAATCAGAAGAAAAATGATTTTTTACAGTTAACAGTTAGATGCATGATGATTAATGTTTTCAACCTTGAGGGCAAACTCTGCCTGTTTAGTATGAATTTTTTATTTCGTGTTTCAAGCGAAAAATATCCTGGGGTCCTTTTGAATTTCAAACAATTAGTCCAAATTCAAAATGTGTTAGGTTAATTGTATATTTTTAATCTAATTTTAATATTCTTTGACTCTGAAACTGATAAGCTAGCATTTATTTGCTCTTGAAACCTTTCAAAGTTTACAACAATCTTTATCTCTTTTAGATGGTATTAATGCTTAATGATAAAAGGCTGGCCTAAGGAAGAGATAACATTTAAGAACTATATGAACCCATGGGGCCAGGATGTAAGCCATCTAGCTGGTCTATTCCCTTTCCATGAGTATGTATTTTATGTTATGGAATTTAGTGTGGGGCTTCCTCCTCTGGGGGGCAATTGACTCAGATATAAGTAATAGATGAGGCAGATGTGAGTGCTGGCATTAGCTGTACCCCTGGATTTCAAAGAAGGACAAAGGGACCAACTTATATGGTCTTTGTATGAGGAAATAAGAGGGAACTGCCTCTTCTTCCCAATAAAAATATAGGAGATAGACCCAAATTAGGATCTCTGCTCCTTTGTATTATTCTGGGCAAGTATAAATTTCCTCCACTGGTAAATGTCGAAAACAAAACATAGTTTAATATGCACTTTAAAAGGGGCATACAACGAAAGGTTAACAGTACTTACTTTAGACCAATTTGTAATTTTTTATAACAAGAAAAAATATAAAACAATCTTATAAGACTTTTTAAACATTTGTTATCCCTGACCCCCAAATGGTTTTATCAATAGAGCCTCTATTTGGAAAAAGAACCTTACATGAAACTTCAGTACATAAATAGAGGTAAGTGGAACTGCTCTTCTGGAGCAGTGATAAGAATGCAAAGCCCCAGGGGCAGCTGGGTGGCTCAGTTGGTCAAGCATCAGAAGCTTAATTTTGATTCAAGTCATGATCTTATGGTTCCTGAGATCACGCCCCATGTAGGGCACTGCTCCCACAGTGCAGAGCCCCTGCTTGAGATTTTCTCTCTTTCTCTGTCTGTCCTCTCTCCCACTCTCTCTCAAATAAACTTAAAAAAAAAACAGAGTCACAGTCCCTGTGCCTTGTTTTCCCTCTTCAGGGGGGCCTTCATGGGGCCCTGGGCTCCAGGGAATAATGTTTGAATCCCACTTTGATATGGGTTAATGGAAATCACGAAGTGTTTTGGAAAATGCCAGCCACATAGAAATTACTCTAGTAATGCTAACTGTTAATGCTATTGTCACCAATTATTTTTAGACTTCACTGTGGAAGAAAGTAGAATAATATATGAGAGGGGGATCAGATAGCATGTCTTTTGCTGGAAGAGCATTTACCAATACATAGTCTCTACCATGGCAATGCTTAATTGGCAAGTCTTTTGTTGCTGGTCCAGACTTCTCATGAACTGGCTGGTCAGCCAGTGTTGGTAGCACAGGGTTTCATAGTTTCATATTTTCTGGTCCAAGCCAAGCAAATAAAATCATACTGGAAGACCGTGGCTATATCAAAGTTGGTGTCAAAGCTTGCTCACTTTTCTTTTCAGGAGGGCTACCTGGTTGCCCTTCTTGAAAGCTCAACCTTGTCCAGTCTCTTAGGATCAAACCTGACCATTAGCAAAAGGAATGAAGAAGGTCAAGCTCATCATTTGGGGATTCAACATTGATATTCTGACTCTTTATCTGTCTTTAATTTTTTTCCTTCAGTTCTGACAAACAGGCTCCATTGTGTGCTGGAGCTGACTTCTGGCTCCTGAGAGCCATGTGTTAATATTTGAGGAATTTTGCAATCTAGTGGGTATTACATACGTGGCTTGAAATCAGCATATCAAGAGTATTTATACTATGGAAATTGGTAAACTTTAAATGTCACGTCTTTCCTCTGAGATCTGGTTAAATATTCACCACTGGTTTAGGAACTAGCTACCGGCTCATGGTCCAGGTCTCATAAATCAATCTTCATTCTTCCCTAGACCTGAGTTCCTGCCTTGGCACCATAGGAATAGTTGAATTCTTCTGTCTTGTCGGATCCCTCTCTAATGGCAGGAGTTTGATCACATATCCTAACTCTGAACTGGGACCCTGCCTTTTATACCTGTTCACAGATGACCCTGCTTCCCAGACTTGCTCACAGATCTCTCCAAGACCTATCTAGTTATATTATGAGTAAATCACCATTACTTAGATTTTCTTATCTTGCTGCTTATGAGTCTTGAATCACCATCCTGCATTCCCTATTATGTGTTATTAGATCCCTTAGTGTTTGTCCTAATGCCCATTTATTGACTTCCCCTTTGATTGATGTGTTTTATCTCATAGTCTGGAATTTCTTTCAGTCTGTGGTTCTGGATCCTCTTTACCCTCCTCCCCATTATCTTTATTCTGCTTCAATTAACTGAAATAACTCTCTATTCTCTCTGTAGAATTAAAAAAAATAAAGTTTTGGATGTACTCCTCCTAGAAATCTTTTCTCATATTATTAGGCTCTAAATTATTTAAGTGTAGTTTGTTAGTGGTTTTAATTTTAAAACCTAATTTAGCATTTTAATAAATAATAACATTTAATATCCATAATGAGGATTCACCATATATAAAGTATTTAATTTCTTAGCACAGCACCTATATTTTCTCATAAAATAACTAACATTAATTGTTGCTCTCCAGGTCCCAGACATTGCTCTGAGTGCTTTGCATGTATTAATTCACTTAATCCTTCAGAATTCCTGTGGGACATGTACTATTATCATCCTCATTTTACAAATGAGGAAATTGAGATAAAGAGAGGTCTTGGAGCTAATAAATGGCAGAGTGATGGTTCGAACCAGAACTGTCTCCAGAGCCATGTACTTAACCCTCCTGCTATCCCACCTCTCCCTAAAATGAATTACAGAGCTATTACGTATGAGAAACTCCACATTCTCTTATTGTTAATTTTGGCAGCTCCAACTGTTAAAAAGGAGAATGAGAGAGATGTGGCCAATAAGTGATCTTCAAACTGTCAAAGTTTCCTCTCAGATCCAGGGAGTGCTGGGGAAATGCCGTAATGGAGGGACCATTGGATTACATATAATCACAAGCTAAGAAATAAATATAGTACCTCACGCTGGGTTCCTTCAGTTTAGTTCTTCTCCAGTTATAACAATATTCAGTGAGGCTGACCATAGCAGATGCAGAAAATTGGGTAAGGAGTTGTATGCTGACTTAAGCAGAGCTGCTAACAAAATCCAATTCCTTTTTGTCATTTGAGGAGATATAAAAAATATATAAATAAATATGTTAACAATTTTATTTTACTTGAGCATAAAATTAAATATATAATAGATAAATCTGTGTTTTATTATAATGTTTATACTGTCTAGTAAAACTGAGGTTCCAGAGTAATGTTAGGCTAGGATAACTCTGAAAATTTTTCTCTAATGCTATTTTGCTATCTACTCTCAGAAAAGTAACATCAAATTATATCTATACAGGTCAAGACATTTGGCATATTGCACTAAAAATGATGATGTTAAATTGCAGCAGAAGAGGCAATAGTTCTTATTTCTAGGATATTTTCTAGAAAGTCCATGAGGAAAAATAAAATATCGCAGGTTGAAAGGCCTCAGGAATCCTGTGCATCTAAAAACCATTTTCTCCAGATGATTCTTACCAACATTATGGTGTAAGAACTACTCTACAGTGAATCAAGCAAAGTGTTGAGTGATTCACCGAGCAATCCTAATTTCAATCCTTAGTCTCACCCCTCTGGGTGGAACCTGAAAAAACAGAAAGGGTAGAAAGTAAGGACCATTTGTAAATGTCATCCCTGCATGGGGTTGACTCTTTCTTTGGGCTTTTATCACAGCTGCTGACCAACTGATTTGTGGGAAAAAAAAAACAAAAACATCTGAAGGCCATGGAAACATTGAAGACAGGGAACTAAAATATGATTTCCACTTTGGAGTCTAAGCAGGAGACAGACCCAGCAGGGAGCCTGGATTTGTTAGCCCATTTTCTTATATCTAATTGCCAGAAGAAGAGTGGAAGGGAGTCTGCGAGGTTTTTTTCCTGAGTGTCATCAGTGGGGGAAATGGTTGGATCCATTCAGTATGTACTTAGATCGGCTCTGTCTAACCCAACAGATACTATTATCCTCAATTTCCAGAAGAAAAAATGGAGACTCAGAAAACATAAATGATGTGACTATGTGACCAGTAAATGGTGGATTTCAACTACAGGCCAGGTATTTGGTTCCTAATATTGGAATAGCTTTTTCAGACCATGTTTTCACACTTTTATGAGTTGAAAATATGAATATGATGCTCATACTTAATTACTTTCTGTTGAATTGAATGAGGATGGAAGAAAGCCCCTGGCAAGCATTTGTGGCAGAGACCAATCTTTCCTACTTTTTCTTTTCTGCCCCCATTTGGCACTTTCTCTCCTTTTTTTGCTCTTAGACTAGGTGCTTGAGACCACTCCAAGTCTCCTAGATGCTTAGGTCTTCTACCTGCTCCAATCAACACGTAACCACACCTCTTTCCCCAACTGTGCTTTGACTTTTCTTCTCTTTATATGATAATGTATTCTTCCTCCTTCCTGAATCCCCAACACACAAAATCCTGCTGTGTGTTAGTCAGATAAACCAACCCTGCAATTATCTATCTATCTATCAATCATTTAGCAATATCTGATCCAGTTAAATTAAGTATTTCCTTAAGGAGGTACTTCCAGAGCTAGAGAAGTACCTGACAGGAGTTCCATATTCAGTCAGTGATGCTTTATTATGTTTAAACCAAATAGTCAGAGGCTCCATCCACCTATACATAAGGCCAGCCTGAACATTGGCATTTATTTAAATACCCTCCAGGGATACTCAAGCCTTCAGTGCTGTACACACAGATTCAAACCAAATATACACACTGACATTTCTCCCCCCACCCTCACCTCCTTCCCTAGAGCTCATAATATTTAAGGCTGAACTGATGTCAGGGACCCTCCTGAGAAGGGAGCTGCTCCTCTGGGAGTTTGCTTAATGGAGCAACTGGCATTTCCTAGTTCATGAGAGGAGTAGTGAGCGCAAGGCCTTTGCAGGGTCCCCAGGGGTCTCAGTTAGCATGAAGCCCGATAGAGCAGTCTATTCAGACCAGATCCAAGCCACCTCAGCAATCAAGTATATCGAAGACAGGACTTTCTTCTTTCTCTCCCACCTCTCAGCTGCCAATTACTACCTGCTTTGCAAGGGAGCATGAAACAACACGAAGTAGCTGCTACTGCTAATATTTCCATATCGCCAAAATATTTTCATACGCCTGCCCTCCTTTGAGGCTCACAAGTCATATTTTTCTACTTTTTTTTTTTTTAAGCTGGGATTATAGTGGAATTTTCCCAAGGCCACCTAGCTAGCTGCAGGCATAACAGGATAATTTAGTAAGATTTTAATTTACATTTTCTTCTTATGTTTCCAACCCCAATCTGGCCTTATTGTTCTCGCCTTTTTTGATGGAGTCCAAATCAAAGGAACCCAGGGACTGGTACCTCTTCTGCTTTGCTTTCTAAACTAAACTCTTTGAGAGGGTCACAGGGAAATGGAGGGAAGTAAGAGCCCTGGAAGGGAGAGGGATGGTTGCTACAGTGAGTTTGAAAGGGAAGGGGGAGCTGTCTGAGAGGAGCAGCAACAACAGTTTGAGATGCTTTAGAACTGGTGCTTCTATTTCTTCATGGAGCCTTGGTGTGGAGCCAGGATGTCAGGATGAAATGACTGTGTGACCTGCCTAAGAAGACTGGGCCATAGGTACCAAGGTTCCCAGGCTCCACAAATATACCCTGCCTAAGAAGAGTAAGCGTGAGCTTCCGTCTCAGGGACTACATGGGCTTGGACAAAGACCACATCAAGGGTGATCAAAGACCAGAGAGGCTGCTCTGTCTGTTTTGCATAGAATTCCAGAACACTGGTGTCCTCCTGGACTGGAGAGAGAGAGATCCTGTAGGGACTGTGATGAGATGTGATAAAATAGGACTTTTGGCAGATTTAATGATTTAAAGACCTGAGTGTGTTAGGTAAAACCTAAGCCTGTTCAACGCTGCAAATTTAATTGTCTTTCCATAGGACTTCTCACAATATTTACCTTTTGATGAATCTCAATGGGGGAAATAGAGCAGGGCCATTGTTATGTGTACTTGTGGCAGAAGAGAAATCCAGCCCTTGTCCATTTTTAAATTGTTCAGGATTTAATTCTATGACCATGAACCACATTGGGTTTCTGGATGACTTGATCAATCAGCTAATATCAGAGGCCTAGGATGCCCATATGGGCAACACTGAAGGCCCAAATGGATCTCATGAAACACAAAGTTGATAGCTTTCTGTGGTGGGAATAATGACTTATAAAACACCCTGGAGGAGACTGCAGGGATTGTTTAAAAATCAAATTGCTTATTAGACTTTCCAACTCCTTGAACAACTTCTAATATTTTCTGTACAGAACCATCTACATGTACCCTGTGTCTTTTGATGGTGAAATATAACAATTTTATTGTTATATTGCTTCATAGCAGAAACATTTTCATGATTCTGTGTTTCAGTAAAAATCTTTGATCCCCATTGTAAATTAAGCTGAAGCTAAGAACTAGCCTATCCATTTACATATGGTATTTGGTCATTACACACACCCCCACCCCCACATCCCCCAAAAAACACAAAACAAAAACAAGAGGAGGGGAGTCAACAGAAGAATCTCTCTCGTTAACCTCTCATCTCCTCCTTCTCTTCCTCTTTGTCTTCTCTCTTCAATATGCAGACCTTTGAGAAACACTGCAGAACCACAAATTACTGTGGGGTGCAACTCCTACTTAATAATGACATCCGTAAGTTAGCAAAAATCTGCCAACATCTGCAAGCTCCTTTACAGAGTTGTGAGCCAAATTTAAAAATCATGTGTGACAGTGCTGTGGAAAATACAATTGATTCCAGTCTGATTGTGTCAGTTCCAAACAGAGACAATATTGATGATGCTGAACAGTAATCTTATTGGGCTTGGACCCAACTGAACATTGGTCTTTGTCAACTCATTATTCCTCTATCAGAGGGATCTCCGAAGATTGATCTTGCCAGCACCTCCTGATGTGTCTCACAAATCACTGTTCTCCTGTTGGCAGGCAGATTTGAGTATTGCACAGTAATTGCTGGCTTTTTTCCCCTCTCTCCCCGCCTTACTCCCTGCCAGGAGACAGTGACTACACATTGCAAGTCGTCATATGAAAGACCAAAAAGTTCCCAACAAGATAGTGTACGTAGGTGTGCAGTCCCAGTGATGCCAAGAGCTGTGGTCATCCCATTGCTGTTTTTGGATTGGCAAAACAAAGTATTAAATCCTCTCTTTTCCCTTTAGACAGTTAATTAGAGAGATCCCTGAACTTTTCAGAAGTCTACAGCGTTGCCTGTAGGACAGTTCAGCTCTGCAAAGGGTCTAGTTTGGATGATGAATATTGTCACTTCATTTTCAGCGAGTTTGAAAAGTATATTGTGTCATAAGCAGTGGTGGGTGTGAAGAACAAGGCAGTGGGCATAACATTTTAAAATCATGACACTGTCTTCTGTGATTTGATCTGCCCTTCCTCGGAGCAATCTGACATTCCCCTCTAGACATAAAAGCCTTCGGAAATCAGTTAATTGAGTTAATCAATAAGATACCAAAATATAAATGGATTTCTGGTGTTCCCACTTAAACTGGTGAGGATAAGGTCAGGACTTTATAATGATAGGACAATTAGTTTTCTTCTGGGATGAGAGCCTGTGACTAGCAATGTCTATCTGTGTATTTACTAGATTGCTTCACTAATTGGAGGGGAGCAGCACCAAGAATGATCCAGGATCACATAGTTTCAGAATGCACATTTGACATCACATGTGTCCTCAATCATAAGGATTGTTCTGCTATTCTGGGAATTTATAATACTTTGAATCAGTGATGGAAGTGTAAGTCCCGAACTTCTAAGCAATCATTTTAGAAAGAACCCATACTATGCCTTCTGTGGCTTAATTGCTTATTTATTTATTTATTTATTTTTAATTTTTCTTATTTTGAGAGAGAGAAAACAAGTGGGGGAGAGGAAGAGAGAGAGCAAGAGACAGAATCCCAAGCAGGCTCCATGCTGTCAGTGCAGGGCCTGACAGGGGGCTGGAACTTGCACACCATGAGAATATGACCTAAGCCAAAATCAAGAGATGGACATCCAACATACTGCATTACTCAGGAGCCCCGGTCATCCATAGTTTATTTTTTAAAAAATTTTTAAAGCTTATTTGTTTTTGAAAGAGAGAAAGAGATAGACAAAGAGAGAGAGAGAGAGAGAGAGAGAGAGAGGGAGACACAGAATCCAAAGCAGATTCTAGGTTCTGAGCTGTCAGCACAGAACCTGACAAGGGGCTCGAACTCATGAGTTGTGAGATCATGACCTGAGTTGAAGTCGGACACTTAACCAACTGAGGCACCAAGGTGCCCCTTCCATAGTTTAAAAAGCAGGAGCGAGTGGTATTTATTCATGTGGGAGATGCACACTGAGGCTGCTGGCTAAGACTGCTTCTTTCATTTTGACTCCCATTAGCTTTACATCTCCCTCCCCAACTCAGACCTGCATCTTATGAAGAGTTACAGCAAGCTGAAATCAGTGATCTTCAGCAAAAAGAGATTTTCTACAAGCTTAGTGAAGTGAAAATCAGGTACACACTGTCTTGGAGATCCCTGATAGTGATGCTTCTGGAATTAACAGAATCTAGGATGTTGTGACTTCATTCATGCAGTCCGTTATTTCTGGAGTCAGCCTTTTTCTTTTGGCAGGAGTCATGCCTATACAGCAAACTTCATCGGGGAGCTGGGCAGTGATGTACTGATGCTGGTCTGAGAGTTGAGCATCTTGTATCTCTCCTCTCCACTCCTTACACACAGTCGTTCCCTGCTCTCTACTCCGTGCCAAGAACTAGAATCTATTGAGAGTTCATAGGATAAGTTAACTTAGGTGAAACTTGCTTTTTCTCCTGGATTTGGCTCCATTAACTTCTGATACCTCTCCTTGGTTGGAGAAGGTAATGGAGTGTTAGGGTTGGACGCCCCCCTGCTGCCATGGCAAGCTGCATCAGGACATAAAAATAAACACAAGATAGTTAATTGCGCCCACCTATCAACCTCAATTATTCCCGCAGAACATGAGAGCAAGACTTGCACCAGAGGACCGACAGTGCAGACAATGGAGAGTTCACTGTTTAGAATCCATTTGACACCACAAAGAGTCCTCAGAGCTACGGGTGAGGGCAAAGTCATGCTGTTTCCTCCCCCTCCTTTATAAGTGAAAACAGCACAACTTGGTCACCATTGTCAGTCTTGAAGATACACTGAGTAACAAGTAGGAAGATGAGAGGAACATCTTATCTCTCATTATCTGAATTTTAGATGAGAACATTGGTGTTCCTGATCTGATTGGATAGATGAAGCGGCACCTGACTGAGAAATTTGGGAATTATTTTTTACTGTTGACTCATTGCAAAAGAACGAAATATCATTTGCTCTCTTCAAAAACTGGCACTTTCATCACATCAAGAAAGCTTGAACCCCGTAAGCAGCAATCACTACAATTGTTGGATATACCGTGTAGGGGTGGTTAGTGGTTTGAATCTTCAGGAAATCATGTAACATCACTAAAAGAAAACCAGAAGATAAGTGGAGGGTTGATAAAAAAAAAAAAAGCCTATACTGAAAGTACCATTTTCTTTTTGCCTATTCTGTCATTTTATTTGCTTTCTTTTTTTTGAGTGATTGAATTTTATTGTTTCTGGTGATTTCTCATACCTTCTTTGGGACATCTACCTGAAATGGATAATAGATGTTTACGTAAAATTATTGAAGATGAGAAAATCTGGAATCAGTGGGAATCAGAGGAGAGATCTTAGCCTAAGCCTCTTAGGCAGGCATTCATGCTGCCATGACCGCAGGGACAGTTGAGGCTGTCCAGTGACTGAGCAGTTGCTTGTGACCTTCAAATTTCTTTTTTTTTAATGTTTATTTAATTTGAGAGAGAGGGAGAGAGCACGCATGAGCAGGAGAGGGGAGAGAGAGAGAGAATCCTAAGCAGGCTCTGTGCTGTCCACACATAGTCCCATGTGGGGGTTCGAACTCACAAATTGTGAGAGCATGACCTGAACTGAAACCAAGATTCGGACACTTACTTAACCAACTGAGCACCCAGGTGCCTCGAATTTCTAATAAGATACAAAAGACTTCTAATGTTTAGCAATTTTGACGCTTGCTTTTATCTTTTTCCACGATGGCCATTTTATATGGGAAGTTAAAAGACAGCCCAAGACTCTGTAGTTCTCAAAAGACCCAACCCAGAAAACTCTATTATATATGTTTCTTGAACCCACATATAAGAATGAATCCCCAGTCTCCTCCTTTCAGATAGGAGGCATCCTATTAGCAGTTTGGCCTGACCAAAAAAAGATACAATTACATTCTTGTTTGAGGCCTATACTTCTTATATTAGGGACCAAAACGAACTTCATTGGTCTGTGACCCACCTGTTGGGTTAGACATACTGTTAGTATATACATACTAACTATTAATACACATCAGTCAGGTTTATTGTTAATCTATATATTTTTTATTTGCGAGAGAGTGCACATGTACACATGCACGTGAGTTGGGAAGGGGCAAAGAGAGCAGAGAGAACTTCACAACCATGAGATCAAGTCCTGAGCGAAAGAGTGGGACACTTAATCTACTAAGCTACCCAGGCGTCCCAAGATTCTTAATCATTCTTTCACACTGAGCCCCACATTTTCCTTTTGCACTGCGCCCCGTTCATTGTGCAGTCCATTCTATCAGGAACCTCTGATTTGCTATCTTCCCCCTTCTGTGCCTTCCAAGCGGAGAGATGGTAGAGAGCTGGAGGCAGAGAAACATAAGAACCATCACGGGAGTCAGCGAAGTCCCCTCCCAGTGATCACGGCCATACGCGTCCAATGGAACCAGCCGGCTGACTTATCCTTTCATGTGATGAGAGTTACACTTCATTTTAAATCATACTTAGAATTCCCATTAACATTAAAACTGACTTACAGAAAATAACAACAGTACCCCTTCTCCTCTGAAACCTATAAAGCAAAATAAGTCTGAAGCCTCACAATAATATTCCTTAGATAAAGATGGGAAGAACCTTGCCAGAGCAAATGGCATCCTCCACAAGAAATGCCAGTTCTAATTTCTAAATCTGGTCTACCATTGTACCATTTGCTGATGTTTAATAAAAAATTTCTTTATCTCTGATAATATTTGGCACTATGACTGTCAAAACTTAGTTTCTTAGGGAGCACATCCAGGATGTTTTTGATAGTAGTGTCAGTCCATAGATGAGCTTCGTCTTGGCTTTGTCTAAGTGGGCTGTCCTTTGGACTTCTCTGTCTGCATTTTTATCTCTATAATGTTATGCAGAGGCTCGCTGCAGAGGCTCCCAACAATTACTGTTCCCGCTTTGCAAATATTTGCATGATTAATTTTTCCTGATGTGTGTATTTTCAACCATGAGTACAAACAGCTTTTCATTTCAAACAAGTGAGGAGGCACCCTGAGGGGCAAGATCATACATTTTTATGAAGTTGCTGCTGTGGAAATTTATAATTTTTGCAGAAAATTTCACTTTTTTTCTGGAGCAAAATGAAAATTTAATACCTGTGAAATGACTTTTCATTTTAATAACATAAAACATGGCAAGAACAAAACATATTTAGATTCTTAGCCATTTTAGGGGGAGGGGATAATACTCTGTTCTCTTTACATTTACATAGTACCTTTCCCAACAGCGGTAGGTACTTATAACTTTGAAACTTGTGTGTGCCTCTATTCCTACAAAAAATAATTCTTGGGTTGCTTCATCAGTTATGAACATAATACACCAAGGAAATAAAACTTGGGTTTTTAAGCGTTTGGGAAACATTTCCTGATGCAAGGAATCAGTGCCAGAAATTTCTCTGATAATGGGGAAATCAACAAAAGAAAGCATTTGTTTTTTTCTCTAATGAAGGAAAAGAGAACTTTTCTTTTACAAGGTTCCAGTAAAATAAATGTGTCGTTTATTTTGAGTTTCTATTTTGAATCACTGAGAACATTTAAGAGTCTGTGACCTTTTAATTCAAGAGTCTTTGACCATTTAATTCATGCTAGGAGTTTCAACTTGAGTGACTAATCTAAATGTTTGTCTAAAGGCAAGACAGGATTTCCTAAAGTATGTTTCTCACGGACCACCTTCTGGAGGTACGTGACATGACTTTAGGTGCTATAAGGATGAACAGTTTTAGTTTCAACTATGTACATGTTTTAATGAGTAACTGAATATATATTGAATATATAATGAGTAATTGTATATATATATAGTGTATGTGTGTATGTGTGTATATATATATATATAGTATGTGTTTGTGTGTATTGTGTGTGTATACATATATATATATATGGTATTTATGTGTCTTATAATGTCAACTAGCATACCAAACCCAAAGTTTTACAATTCCTGTTAGCAGTACCTTAGAAATATCCAGGATCCCATCTCACCATCTTCATACTATACCCATGACTTATCCACCATGATGAGCTGCTAAATTAACACCACAGTCTTCTGTCTACTCCTCTGCTTCTACCCTTGCCTCCCTGCCATTGCTCCTTCTTATGGGAATCAGAGAGAAGATTTAAAACCCTAAGTTAGATTCTGTCATTCAGTTAAATACCAATCTTGTCAGCTCAAGATCTTCAGGGCCTTCCCATCTTGCCCATAACTAAATCCTTCCTATGGCCCATAGGCCCTGCTGCATTTCCCTTTGGCAGCTTGTCTGACTCCATCTCCTACCACTCTCTTCCTTTCTCTCTGCTCCAGCTTCCTAGCTGTTTCTCAACCATGCCGAATATGCATTTGATTCAGGGCCTTTGGAGTTCCTTTTCGTTTCCCTATCTAGAATTATCTTTTCCACCTCTCCAGATAGCTCTCTCTCTTGCTGAATTCAAGTCTCTTGCACAGAAACATCACTCAATTTGGCCCCTTCACTGGTGCCTTCACTCTCTCTCTCCTTCCCCTGCTTTGTGTTTCTCCATAGGTTTTATGCACAGTATTAAAGTGAAGAAACGGCCCCCATTTGAATCCCATCTAGTATCTGTACCCTTTGCCATGTGACCTTGTACTCTCCCTCACTCTGGCACTGGGTTTGGCTATGACTTGCTTTGGCCCATGGAATGTTAGCAGATCTGACACAGGCAGAATCTTGAGAAAGCTTGTGCTCATTTCTGTTTGTTACTCTTCTGCCATTTCTATGAAGGCCTTCTGGAGGATAAGGTTCATGGGGCAGGAATTAGTCACCCTAGTGAGCCCAGCTACAGCATTCTAGATCAGCCCAGAGATGGCTGACTTTGGGTTATATGAACAAATTCAGTGGAGACTACAAGAGCTGAACAGCCAAGCCCTAAATAAATGACCCACAGACTCACGAACGAAATAAATGCCTATTATTTTTAAGACACGCAGTATTGGAGTGCTCTGTTATGTTGCACTATTATGGCAAAATATAGCTCATATATCCCCTAATGACATTACATTCTTAAAATGTATCTACTCCAGAATATGAGTTTCCAAGAAGAAATGCTCTGTCAGTTATAGTTAGTTTTAGTGGATGATGTTTGGCACCAAGAAAATATTTATTTAATAAAAGTTTGTTGAAGTCAGTACATTTTATGGATGGTAGTGCTTAGGATAAGTATAACATAGGCCGTGCTGTGGCCATCCATTCGGGCCGTAGAAGCTGCAATTGCAATTGTAAGATGCTCTGGAGTTTTTGGAGGAGCAATCATGGTGTTGGTCCACTAATGATTAAAGTTTGGGAAACTGGTTTAAGGTACTGGGATGCTTTCTAATATCATGTTTCAAGCCTTTCTAAATAGTCAAATATAGGTAAGGATTTGCAGGTGGTTTTAATGAAACTTCCACAGACGGTTTCTACCATCCTAAAATATATCAGATAAACAACTTGGACATTGAGTCTCCTGAGGTTCCTAATTAACCCAGGAAGATGCTATGGTGACATTTTCAGAAATGCACGGTCACACAGCACTGTTACTGTATAATATTAAGAGATGGGTAGGAGCACCTGGGTGGCTCAGTCGGTTAAACATCTGACTTCAGCTCAGGTCATGATCTCATGGTTTGTGGGTTCATGCCCCACATCTGGCTCTGTGCTGACAGCTTGGAGCCTGGAGCCTGCTTTGGCTTCTGTGTCTCCCTCTCTCTCTCTGCCTCTCCCCAACTCATGCTCTGTCTCTCTGTCTCCCTCTATCTCAAAAATAAATAAAACATTAAAGAGAGAGAGATGTGTCATCTAAGGCAGTTCTTTGATTAATTAACATCCATCCTTATATACAACTGTTTATTGAGCACCTAGTATATACCTAGCCTTGCTCTAGGCACTGGGAATACAAAATCAAAAGAGACATGGTTCACTTTCCTTTTTTTTTTAATTTTTTTAACATTTATTTATATTTGAGAGACAGATCATGAGCAGGGGAGGGGCAGAGAGAGGGGGACACACAGAACAGGAAGCAGGCTCCAGGCTATGAGCAAACTGTCAGCACAGAGCCCAATGCGGGGCTCGAACCCATGAACATGAGATCATGACCTGAGCTGAAGTTGGACACTTAACCGGCTGAGCCACCCAGGTGCCCCTTCACTTTCCAATACATCAAAAAGAATCACACTTTTTGAAAGATTCCTCCAAACCATTAAAGACAAGTTCTTGGTTGGGGGGAGGGGGTCAGGGGACACATAAATAAAAATATATGGATCTCTCATCAGCTAATTAAATAGTATAGAAAACCAAAAGCTGAGTCTCTCTAGCCCATTCATTGAAGCATCAAGCCCTATAACCCACAATTACTTGCAACTGAACATTTAAACTAGTAATTTGCAATTTGTTTTAATGCTTGGGCATCGTTGTCAACTACGAAGTATCAAGTTTCCAGAAATCAAAAAGATAATTGAAAGTATCTAAATAGTATGCTTAATTACAGCAGATCTTAAACGAAAGACTTCTTCACATAATCTACAAGGCAGAAGTGACTTCTTGACCTTTTACCCCTGTGATTACGACTGTTCTGTACCTGTCTGCAGACATTGTTTAACTTTATATGATGTTGAGTATGGCTCCACATGTGCTTTTACTACATGGCAAATTTGATATCTTGTTATTGTCCAAATTAGCCAGGAGTGCCAAGGTGTGTTGAATGTTGCAAATATACATCTGTTTATAGTATATGAGAGCTCCCCCTTGACCCATCCTTTACTATTTACAATTTTTTATTATATAAAATCCAAAATTTATTTTAGTCAAAAGATGGAATGTGTCTAAAGCCACAAGTGACTAACTTCTTGATCTCTATGATTTATGTGTTCCTTCAAAGCCAAGAGTGACCGTATTGTCCATAAAATATATACGAATCAAATGATTATACGTAAATAAGATTGAACTTTTATGAAATGCTTCCCTATTCTATTTTTACCAAATCTAGTGTATATTTCTAATTTCAGGTGTCTAAGTGAATGACAATTTTTTTTCCACTGTGAAACTCGAAAAACTACAAATCAATCTCTTAACAGTAACAAGCATCTAACAAGGGAGTATGAGTATGTATGTTTCCTCAATGTATTTCAAATCAGAAAGTGCCTCCCTGTCCCTAGTGGTGCATGAAACTGAATTAATATCTTATAGAATATGCTTTGGTAACTTCTATGTGATATACCCATGTCTGATCACACTTTTACTCCTAGACCAATAATAATATTTCACCATTTAGATAACCAATCAACAAATTCAACCCTTATTGAGCATCTGCTGTGTTTCTGACTCTCTTCTGGATTTAAGAAGAAGATACAAAGATGATCTTGATGCCCTTTATAATTTATTTTGTTACATATTTTTAGTATATAGACTAGTTCTAGGGTAGTACTGACCAAAACCAATAATAAAATAAAGATATGCACTTCAATTTATGAACCAACTAGTTGGAATTAGTCAGTGAATACTTGAACACACGGGAAGGCAAGGGCGAGATGTGTCCCTCCTCTTCTCATCTTTTTTCATATACTTCTCTGCCATTATCTTTCAGCTTAAATTGCTGGCTCTTTTCTGCCTCAACTTATGTCAAAATGCATGTATGTATATCTTTTTAGTGTCTCTTAAGTTGATATTTCATTAAATATCGTAATAAGTTCACATGGTCATACTTACCTGTCATTTTGCCAACTTGGCTCTGAGCTCGCTGAAGGCAGGGATTGTATTTATCCGTCCTTGCAACCCTTGGAGCACCTTATCTCACAGGAACTAGTTGTCCAAGAATTATTTGGTGATTTGATTTAATTGAGTTGTCACTTCTGTCTACCAGTTGTGCTCATGACATTAAGCATTTCTAATCCCATCGGTGGACCCCAGGGAAAAAGGGGGCAAATGTTGCTGCACTTACACAAACAGGAGAGGGTAGGATACAGTTCCGTGGTTGGAGGATATTTTAAGTGCATTTTGATATTGGCAACGTGGCTAGAGAGAAGTTATTCTTTGCGCTTGGGCTAAGTTGATATATTTGAACATATATGTTCTTCTTTATTTCTCAAGCATCTGTATCAGAGATTTCACCATGATTTAAATCTGATTCAGGTGGTGAAACATCTGGAAATCATGATGGCATTTTACTGAACATCATAAAATGTTGACATCTAAAGCTAAAATTGTGTAATGTACCATTTTGTGCTAAATCAGATGCCATCTTATGCTAGATACTCCCATAAATGAAGAATGGCAGGTGCCAAACATGTAAGAAAATACTATGAGAGAAATCGTTTAAAGGAATTTGGCTTTTCAAATCAATGAATTGGGAGAAGTCTGCATTATTCAATTTTGGTCATGAAGCCTCTAAATAAATCTATAGGACCATTGTTTAAAACAACCTAAATGTGCACCCAACTGAAATTTGACTTTTCTACTTACAAGTAACTCTACAATATTATATTTCATAGGCTGAAAGATGGAAGTACTAGTCTGGATAAAATTATTCCCCTTTTTTAAACTAAAAAAAAAAAAAAGTAAAATTGGTTACAGCCCTGTTTCTGCAATTAGAGAATTAGAAGAATTTGGGTTAGTTTGACTCTTTTGTTTTGCACATTTCTAATCCATCTTGGTATTTTGGGGAAAAAAGGAGAGTTCTGAGGAGAACATCTGTTGCTATTCATGTCATTTTCCATCTACATCATGTTCCATAGGAGTTTAAGAGGGCCTCTCTCCCTCTCTTTTAAAAAGTGTAGGCCTTAACCAGAATTCTAAGGATTTTGCCTTGCCTTTTCAGTACAAGTATTAAAACAAGTGAATACTGTTTCCCTCGCTTTTCCTACTTCTGTCAATAACCCAATAACCGTTCTCTTCCCTCCCATTCCTGCAGGTAAGGCCTCAGCGCCCTCCCGCCACCTCCCTTCTGCTCTTGCTCTCCAAAGCCCCTCCAAAAGTGCTAGGCATTTCTCCTTGGTTTACTTAGGTCTGTATCTTCATGCCTACTGCCTCTCTGTGCCTCATCCCTCATTCCTCAACCCAGCCTCAAGTGTCTTTTTCTTCCCTTCTTCCTTCCTTCCTTCCTTTCTATTTTCCTTTTCTTTCCTCCCTCTGCTTTTAGACATGGCAAACTTGGCATTAAATAAAGAAATACTTAGTGAAAAAAGACTTTTCCCCTTTTATTCACAAATATCTATTGAGCATCTACATGTGCCAAGCACTATTATACATATTGGGGATCTGGTAGGGGAACAAGACAAGTGAAATTTCTGCTTGGAGGAGCTTATGTTCCAGCATGGGGGTCGGGGAGGACAGGCAATATAAAACAAATCAGGTAAATTTAATCATTATGCAGGGTTGTCAGATCTAGAATTAAAAATACGAGCTGTCCAGATAAATTTAAATATCAGTTTTTAACCTAAGTATATTCCATGCAATATTTGGGGTTAAAATAAAATGTGACCCAGATAGGATGATTTGAGGCAGTTTAACAGCTATCTTCCCCCCGCTCAAACTTCTATGTCCAACTTATGTGCCTATATTTACATTATTTCCTGTGCCTAATCCCTTACTCCTGCTCTCCAATCTCAGCTCATATAAATTTTGCTCATTCTCAGATTCAACCTTCTTTAACCATTTCCTTGCAATAATGCCAAATTACATCGGGCTCTTGTTTTATAAATCACCTTTACTGTTACCACCCACATTATACCAGTAACATAAGAATATAGGGTCCCAGTCCAGTGTTTCTATCCGAGGACTATCCGTAGAGCTCTGCTGTCGTATTCACAAACCCTCCTGTGTGTGCGTTTCTTGTGTGTCCAAATGTAGTGTCGGAAGCAAGAGCACAGGCTCTGGAGTCAGTCTGGGGTTCAAATTCTGATTCTGCTGCTTAACAGTAACGGGACCTCACCTCACATGGGTTACTCACTGCCCGTTAGTTTCCACATTTGTAACAAGGGGCGAATAACAGTACCTCTGTCATACCGTTTCATAAATACTAAATATGATTATGTACGTGTTGTACCTGCACAATGCTATTATTCTCTTTCTCCTTCCCATCCTCCTTATCATTAGTACCACCTACATCGTGGGGAATCGGGAAGGATCATGAACAAATACAAACTCCATCACTGAAATGAACAGTGGCCTTTATAGTTTTGCTAATTTCTTATATGTATCTGGCCCTCTTTTTGGTCACAATGAGCAGTCAGGAACAGGCTGTATTCTCTTCACAGAAAAACAGTTTGTAGATTACAGTAAGTGGGGAATGAAACAAAAAAGGAACATATTTAAAAGAACTACCCTCCAAAAAAAAAAAAAAACAACCCACAAAACTATAAGTGACTTAAATGCTATGTGAGCCTTTTGTCTCTCATCCCTCATGAGAAGTAAGTTTCCAGGGGGCAGTATCAGTTTCTTTTGTAAGAGGCCATTCTCTTTGACACACAAGCTTTGGTCACTAGGAAAAGTATTTAGATTTAGTGACAATTGTGGTGATGGCCCCCTGACAATCTGTTCAATGAAATTAGATTCTGTAGCAGTTTTCTATACCTGCCACTCAGCAGGAAATTACTCGTTTTATAGTATGCTCTTGTAACCGATGTTTTTGGTATTATGCTATTTGCTGTAGTTATATCTGTTGCCAAGTTTGTAAATTGAATTCTACAACATACCTTCTAATAGTATGAGAAAAAAAAATCTTTTGTGTTGAAATAGTGTATGTCTGGTCTTGCCAAAAGACTATGGGGGAAGCCCAGAGTAAAATAATATGTCCCATCTGCATGACAGATTAGTGAAACTGTAAAAATCATTACTGTTATAAATCCATAATATCCTTACAATTCTAAGCTAGAGTACATGTTTTGGGAATGACAATCATAAAAGAAATACCTTTGAAACAGCCCCCTTAACTACAGTGTGTCTCAGGATGAAACCATGTTAGAAGAAAAGCCAAAAATTATTTTGGACATGGGACTCTCTATTTGGAAGAAAATAAATCTTTGGGATAAATAATAGCATGTCAGAATTAAAATGACTGTAAGACCATCAATGGAAAAGGAGATCATGATAAGATCTTCTCCATCCCCCACAATCCAAAAAGGGCCTTAAAACGTTTTCTCCTTTCTTAGATTATGTGAATACTTTAATTGTATCCAGAAGGAAAATGTCTTCTGGAGAGGCCTGTTTAACAGAGTGGTTTCTCTCTCTCTCTCTCTCTCTCTCTTGCTCTCTCTCTCTCTCTCTCTCTCTCTTTCTTTGTCTCTCTTTCTGTCTGTCTGTCTGTCTCTCTCTCTCTCACACACACAGAGGTTTAGGGTTTAAATGACCTTAAAAGTGTGATTTTTTTTACAGCAAAAATACAATAAAATTTGAGTTTCCATTATTCTCATACTCATTTAGGAATTCAATTACTACATATGACTATGTCTAATCTTTTAATTCCTATAAATTCTATCTTTCTGTTGCCTTGCATATCCAAATGTCTTATATACTTATTTTAAATCCCATTCACAATGAGATTTAGGGACAAACTATGTTTTTCAGCAATGTTTTACACAGTGTGATGGTTGTATGTATTCTGTTTTTAGGTAATTTCCCCAATTCTTTTTTGAGTGCTGGGGAGCTGTGTTGGGTGATAGGAAGAGAAGGAGAAGGCCTCACCTTCTCCAAATACCTCTCCTAAATGCCTGAATGCGACATCATTTGTCCCTCCTTTCCTAGATGAAATTCTATTAGAATAATTTGAGGTATAAAAAAAGGCCTCAGGAACATTCCCTTCCAGAAAACTGATATGGGTGACCTCAGGGCAGAATGTGTGTGTGTGTGTGTGTTTTAGGGGATAGGTGGAGAAGTTTCCTGAAAATCCCCCTTGATGTCCATGAGGACTTACTACTTTTGTTTGGATAAAGTAACTCTTGACCAACAAAGTATTTCTGACCTGATGCTTTAGAATTTAGAAAGCTCTCAAACATGGGGGACACAGAGAGAGGAACAGAATATTGGATAAAGGAATCGAGTGGGTGCTAAAGAGGAAAAAGGTAGGGCACCTGGGTGGCTCAGTCAGTTAAGCATCTGATTTCAGCTCAGGTCATGATCTCACGGCGGAGGGGTTCAAGCCCTGTGTCGGGCTTTGTGCTGACAGCTCAGAGCCTGGAGCCTGCTTCAGATTCTGTGTCTACCTCTCTTTCTGCCTCTCCTCAGCTCATTTTCTCTCTCTCTCTCTCATAAGTAAACATTAAAAAAATTTTTTTAAAAGAAGAAAAAGGTAAAGCACAGGTTCTGATTTCATACTTCCTACATGTGGAAAGCGGGGAACTGTGGCTCAGAGAAGCTGAATAATTTGGCAAAGATCCCACAAACTAGCAATGGGTGGACTGATATTTGAACCTGGCTTTGACAACCCCAGGCGGGCTCTTGGTGTAGTTCCCGAACGAGACCCAAGATAATCTTCATGATATCTGCTGCTAGAAAAAGGATGTACTTAGGAGTTAATTTACAGTGTATTTTAAATTACTTATGTCCAACTGCCTTGAGAGGGGACGCTTTATCCCGTTGCCCGAGCACCCCGGCAGCAGGCTCCAGCCAGGCTTTTCACTGAGTCCCCAGCCACCGGTATTGACCCGCCCTTGAAGCGCTGGCTTCACAACCTTTACCCAGGCGCTCTCTGGCTCTTTGTACATCTTTAATAGTTTCCTTGACGGACTATGAGGAACTGCCAGATGACAGTTCTATTTCATTTTTGTCACTGCCTGGCGCTCCTTTTTTCTCTCTGGCTTTTTCTCAAGGGTATGATTCTCTAAGTCTATGTGGCAACGTTCGCGACGGGTATTGCTCTTTCAACCGCTGTATATCGATGCAGTGCGAGCGAGTCACGGACATGTCAAGATTTCAGGCCTTCAAAAAAGTAATCAAGGAGCATTTTATAAACTCTAATGTCCTTTCCATTGAAAGCAAATTGAAACTGGGGATTGGGATCTGATATTAAGGGTTTACTTTAAAACACTGCTGCCAGAGGCATAAAACAGCCCCTTTGATTAATATACCGTAGGATTTTGTTCTCTTGGAAAAAGCGCAAGTGATGTGCTTTTGTTCCCCAAGTTTTAAATAAAACATTTGTCATTCTTGCACGTGGTTTATTACTAATTGCACAATTATTTTATTATATGGCACCAGGAAAATATGATTTGAGGTTCCTTCTGCATATTCTATGTTTTAAGTAAATAATCACTTCAGTCAAAATAATTTATTAAATTACATTATATTTTGCTAAACATAATGGGGATGTCAAGACTTTTTTTTTATTAGTGCTGCATAATGAAATAATTGAGGAATTAGTAATAAATTTCTCCTCTGGTAACTTAGAATAAATAAAAAACAATTGCTAGGGTTTTCCTTAAGAATGTAGGATTCTTAAAATCATCTCATAAAATTATACTGATGAATGTCATATGTTTCTTCAGCAAAAACAAAATGAAATGGCTTTTCTTTGTCATCTGTGCAGAATCAGTATAGCTATCGTACACTGCATGGGTGTACAGATTTCTTTGTATAGTGTTTCCATTTGATGATCTCAGTATGGGGAAGGCAGATTGGTTTCAAATATTAGAATCCTGATACATTTGAAAACATTTTCCTGATGATCAATGATTTTCATATATTACCAACTTGCAGCTTTTATACTAAGAGTAGGAAATGTCTTTCCAAGCCAAGTCGTAACTTTTTTTGACACCATGGTCCATAAATCCTTACTGTGACACCTACTCTAAGGTGTCCTCTCAGGCACAGTGAGGGACATGACTGTGGAACGTGTGTGGACCCTACCTTCAAGGGAGATCACTATCTAACAAGGGAGATCATGAATGTACGTAGATGATCAGAGTTCCAAGCTAAAAAGTAGATGTTGGCAACGTGATATGTATTTTCACAGGAAGGAAAGCGTCCTGATGGCTTGGGAAGGAGAGATGTGGAGACATGAAAGGGGGAGTATCAAGAGATTGGCATTTGAGCTTGAAGGATGGACATGAATAGAAACAGCTAACATTTACTGAGCTCTTATGTGACCAGACACTGTCTGACTCTATAAAGTCCATTTTCCTAACCACTAATCCATAGGATGTGGTACGGAGGGGCCCAGAGAATGGATATTCTTGACAGAGGAAACAGTATGGGCAAAGACACAAAGGGGACTGGCTTCTGTCTTCTAAATCATTTGCAGATAGTGATTTAGGACTCGTGCATACAGAAGATAGAGCCGCTCTTTCAGATCCCCTTCAGTAAAACTAGTTAGTATACTTATAGCCTATAATGGCTGCCAACAGCAATATGTGCCCTGAAAAATAATTAGACAGCTATGCTGCACTGTATAATGTTTTGATTATGCAGTTACATATTTATTAACAAAGGTTCCTCTCTATTCTTCCAACTGTGAAATTCTATAATACACAATTATCGATATATACATCTATAATACAGTAGAATCATAAGGAGAACAGTCAGGACCCTCCTTGGTCTGGCCTCAGTTTACTCACCATTCTTTTTTTCCTCGTCACACACTTTATGCTCTAGTCAATAAAGTTACTGCCCACTGTTCCTGTGTGTCTTTGGATCTTTAGGACTGATTCAGCCTAGAAAGCCTTCTCCGTGACAACTAGAGCTCTTGGAACCGCCTTAAGTTTTGTGGCAGGTTGAGTGGCATGTATGCTGATATTCTGGAGGATGTGACCTCGGGTCTTTTTTTTTTTAATGTTTTTATTTATTTGAGAGAGACAGAGAGAGACAGAGACAGAGACAGAGACAGAGAGAGTAAGCAGAGAGAGAGGGAGACACAGAATCTGAAGATAGGCTCCAGGCTCTGAGCTAGCTGTCAGCACAGAACCTCACGCGGGGCTCGAGCCCAAGAACCATGAGATCATGACCTGAGCTGAAGCCAGACGCTCAACCACCTGAGCCACCCAGGCGCCCCAGCAATCTCATGTCTTTTGTGAGTGCTGACATATCTATCACATTTATGAGATGGCTTATTGGCCCAGAACTGATGGTGGGAAATTGCAGGCTTGCAACTTAACATGCCCCCTTTCAGGCCCTTTCCAGGGCCATACTCCCTAGTTTATATTAAGGAACAGGGCCCTTTATTTTACCCAAGTCTGGAGCTGTTGCCTTTCTGGCATTGCACACCAGTTTCCTCATTATTTCTGTTTTTGCAGAGAACCCCTTCCACCTTCTTGCCTTTTACTGTTGGGCTCTGCTCTTTTCTAACTCTGGGAAACTCTGGGAAAGTACTTCCTTCCTCATATTGCTACCCCATGGTCCATTACCCATCACTTAGAAAAGGCCTCTGGGCCATTCCACTCCTATGAATTTACCTAAGAGAAATGAAAACACACGTAGCAAATGTTTATAGCGGCATTATTAAGAAACTGCCAACTACTTCCTGATTAAGTGGCTTAATCATCTTACGTTTCCACCAGCCATGTGATGTGAGTTCACTGCCAACACTTAGCAGTGGCAGTATTTGCAATCTTATCTCTTCTACTAGGTATGTAGTGGCATGAATTTGCATTTCTCTAATGGCTAATGATGTTGAGTATATTTTCATGTGCTTATTTGGCATTCATATATATTATTTGGTCAAATTCTTTTTTTCTTTTTGCCTAGTTTTAATTGAACTGTTCGTCTTATCATTGAGTTGCCTACTTCCAGCTTTTGGCAATTATATGTAAAGCTGCTACAGAGTTTTGTGTGAATATAATTTTCAGTTAACTTGGGTAAGTACCCAGAAGGACATTTCTGGGTCGTATGTTAAGTCTATACTTTATAATATAAGAAACTTCCAAATTGTCTTCCAAAGTGGCTGTACCAGTTTGCATTTCTACTAGTAATATAAGAGAGTTCTTACTGGAATTTGAACGGAATTGAATCTATTTATCAATTTGGGAATGATTGACATACTAATGCTACTGAGTCTCCTGATCCACAAGAACGATATGTCTCTACATTTATTAATCATCATTACTTTTTCTCAGCAATATTTTTAGTTTTCAGTGTACATCTTTTGTAAAATTTGTCCCTAAGTATTTTACATTTTTAAAATAATGTAAATAGTATTTTTATTTATTTATTTTTTCTTAATTTGAGAAAGAGAGAGAGGGAGAGAGAGAGAAGAGAGAGAGTGAGCACACATGTGAGAGGGGGAAAGCGGGAGAGGGAGAGAGAGAATCGTGAGCAGTCTCCATGTTCAGCATGGAGCCCTATACAGAGCTTGATCCCACGACCCTGGGACCATGACCTGATCCAAAATCCAGCCAGTTGCTCAACCAACTAAACCTCTCAGGTGCCCCTGTAAACAGTATTTTTAAATAGAAATTTCCATTTGTTTGTTGCACATATATATATGTAAATAAAATTGTTATCAACTACAATATTCTACATAGGCCGTCATATTGTTTGCAAAGAAAGTTTAATTTCTTTCTAATCTTTAATTTTTTCCTTCCTTGTTGGCAAGGACCTTCAGTATAATGTGAATAAAAGTGCTGAGAAGAAGAATCTTCTCCTTGTTTTCATATTAAAAGGTTTTTTACCACTAGATATCATGCTAGCTGTGGGTTTTTCAAAAATGTTTTTTAACAAATTGAGCAAATCTTTGTAAGTTATTCCTAGTTTACTGTTTTTTTTTTAATCAGGAATGTGTGTGGAGTTTTGTCAAATGTTTTTCTTGCCTCTATTGAGATGATCATACAGTTTTTCTTTTGTCTGTTAATAATGGTACATTGTATTTTGTTTTTCAAATGCTCAGACTACTTTGTATTGCTGGATAAATTCCGCAGGATCATGATGCATTATCTTTTTATATATTGCCAGATTCAGTTTGCTAATGTTCATGAGGAAAAACTGTGTCAATTTTTCTTTTTTATTATTTTATTTCATTTCCTTTCTTTCTATTTTTCCTTTTCTCTTCTAATAGCTTTGTCTAGTTTTGGTATCATGTCTTCTCTGGCTTCATCAAATGTAATGGAATATGTTCTCTTTAATTTGTTGGGAATGTGTTGTGTAAAGTTGTTATTATTTCTTTCTTAAATGTTTGACACAATCTACCAGCAAAGAAACCTAGGTTTGGAGTATTCTTTGTTGGGAGGTTTTTAACTATGAATACAATGTATTTAAGATTTATAGGATTATTCAGGTTATTTTTTCTTCTTGAGTCAGCTTTGGAACTTCATGCCTTTCAAAAAATTTGTTTTTTAATCTAAGTTGTTAATTATTGGCCAAAAAGTTGTTTCAAATATTTTCTTGGAGCATCTGAGTGGCTCAGTGGGTTAAGTGTCCAACTCTTGATTTCTGTTCAGGTCATGATCTCAGTTCGTGAGATCGAGATCCATGTTGGGCTCTGGGCTGACAATGTGGAATCTCTTTATGATTCTCTCCCACTCATGCTTTCTCTCTCTGTCAAATTAAATAAATAAACTTAAAAGTAAAATATTTTATTATCATTTTAGTATCTGTAGTATTTGTAGTTATGATTCATATATCATTTTAGATATTAGTAATTACTTTTCCTTTGCTTTTTTCTGATTTGTTTTACTGAAAGTCTATCAATTTTATTGTTTTGTTTTTTCTTGCAAAGAGACAGCTAATACTTTCATTGACATCTTTCTCTTTCTTTTAATTTTCTTAATGTCTGCTCTTATCCTGAATGTTCTCTTTCTTTGGCTTTCTTTGGGTTTATTTTGTGTGTGTGCAAGTGTGTGTGCCTAGTTTTCTAATGTAGAAACAGATTTGATTTGAGATCTTTATTTTTTCTAATATACATATTTTATGGCATATGCTAAAATATACATGCTTTGCTACATCCCACACATTTGATATTTTGTGTTTTTGTTTTCATTTAATTTAAAATAATATATAATTCCTCTTGTTATTTTTAATTTACCTATGGGTTGTAAAGAAATGTGCTATATAATTTCTAAATATTTGGGGGATTTTCCAGATATCTTTCTCATACTAATTTCTATTATAATTATATTGAAGTCAGAGAATATACATTGACAATTTCAATTCTTTTATATTTATTGAGATGTTCTGTAGTTCAGAACATGGTCTATCTTGGTAAATATTCTATGTACATTTGAAAATAATCTGTCAGCACAGAGCCCAGCGTGAGGCTTGAACCCATGAACCATAATATCATGATTTGAACTGATGTCGACGCTCAACCAACTGAGTCACACAGGCACTCCTATTTTGGTATTTTTGAGTGCAGTGTTCTACAGATGTCAATTAGGTCAATCAGTTGGCAAATAATGTTTCAGTCTTTTTACTCATTTCCTGTCTACTTATTCTTTTAGTTATTGCGAAGAGGATTTTGAAATTTCCATCAATACGTATATTTCTCTTTTGAGGTCTATACATTTTTGCTTTCTGTTTTGAAGTTCTGGTTTAGGTGCAGATATTTTTGGATTTGCTATGTTTTATTGACATATTGGCTCCTTTATCATTGCACTATGTCCCCCTTTATGCTGGTAACATTCCTTACTCTGAAATCTATATTAATATAGATTTAACATGGTATATCTCTTCCCATTCTTTTATTTTAACCCCTCTGGAGTTTATGTCTCAAGTGTGTTTCTTATACATGCATATAGGTAGATCTTGCTTTTGTAATTCATTTAACAGTCTGCTCTTTAATTGGAGTTTGTAGACCATTTACATTTAATGTAATCATTGTTACTTTATGGTTGAGTTTAAATGTACTATCTTGGTTATTTGTTTTCTCTTTTCCCACTTGTTTTTCCTTTTCTTTTCTTTTTTCTTTTTCTTTTTCTTTTTTTTTTTTTTTGCTTTGTTTGGTATTAATTTTTATTATCCCATTTCCTCTCCATTATTGATTTACTAGTTGGTTGCTCTTCATTTCACAGGTTATATAAACTGAGACTTTTAATGATTAACTGCTTGTCTAAAACTGCATAATAGTTAAGCCAAAGCCCTTACAATGGGATACGAGACTTCGTTTTCTGGCTTTCATTACCTTTGACATCATCTCTCCCCTATCACGTACTCTGTCCCAGCCACACTGACCTCCCTACTGCTTGTCAGACATGCAAGACACATTCATAGCACAAAGGTTGTTGGCACTGACTATTCTCTCTGTCTGGAAGTCTCTGTCCCAAGATATCTACATGTCTGACTACCTCTTGCAAGCCTGTGCTCTAATGTCACTATTCCAGGATGTCTACCCCAGCTATCCTATTATTAATTATATCCTCCTTCCCAATCCTCACTGCCAATTCTACTTGCCCTGCTTTATTATTTAAAAAAAATAGCATATACACTTTGTAGGTATTATATTTATTATTTATATCTTTATTCCAGTAGAATATAAGCTCCATGAAATCAAGAATGTTGTTTGTTTTCTACAGTGATGTATCTCAATCCCGAGAATAGTGCATGGCACATAGTAGGCATTTAATAAATATTTGTTGAATGGATGAAAACAGTGGCAAATGTGAAGCTCAGGAAGTAAATTTACTGACTACAATGAAATATAGCTATAAAAAGTGCTTAGAACAATTGTGCTAGACATGGAGTTATATATGAATTTTATTCTTAAAATGCCATTCAATGTTGAAACTCTGTATAATAAATGCATTTTAAATAAAGTCAAGTTTTTTCGTGTAGCAAGAGACCATATAGAGAGGGAAATAATTGGGAGACAGCAAACTAAGAGACTTTCCTTTCTCTTCATCATCTGATAGAGTCTAAAATTCCCCCAATAGAGGGTGAACCTTTACATTTTGTGGTGTTTGTTTGTTGGTTGGTTGGTTTTGGGTTTTGTTTGTTTGTTTTTGGTCTTTAGACATTCCTATCAAAATACAAATACACCTGAAAGTAGAGGGAATATATTTCAATCTAGTATAAATTTTCCCTTTGGCAAGGATTCATTGACATCATGTTTAAAGCAACTGCTTCTAGAATGGCACCTGGATGGGGACAAATACAGCATTCCCAAGCCTAACTTGACTAGCTTCAAAATTCAACTGACACAGACAGGTCATTGACCATTGTAACCATTGTGCCCATACTGGTTTTTTTGTGCATCCTGATGACATGGAGATTCAGAGGGGCTTATTCATGGACAGATTCCTTTTCAGAGTATTAAAAACCAGTTCCTTTTTTAATCTGAGCTTCAACATTAATAGAGGAATTTAGTATTTATTTTAAAGATCTAAACATAGATGGTAGTATTTTTTATTTATTTATAATGCAACAAACCTTTAAATCCAGGGCTCCTCATAAGTCTGTTAATTTGTCTGAAGGGACACCAGAAGGGTACAGTCAAATATTAGCAATTAGTGAATTCAGAGGTGAACATTTGTCTATATGACTCATCCAAAGCTATGAGAATTTGAATGGGTTTCTTAGACTTGTAAAATGAAGTGAAAACAAAACTTTGAAACTTTCCCACCCTCCCTACCCGCTAACCCAGGCATCATGGCCCTGATTATAAATGAATAGTCAATTACAATTTCTTCAACAACTCAGAATTTCTCAAAAGGATCTATCTGAAAAATGAGAAAAGGGATGAATGCCAAGACATAGGAATAGTTTTTTAAGCATATAATTCAATTTTTTCCAATGAAATATTTCATCATGTTTATTCACATCACTCATATTCTCCCATACATTTCCAGAGCCTATCTGATCCACAGTAGTATTGGATGTCTGCTTGTATCTTAAGGATCTTCAGCTCTTCAGGAGCTCACTATGGAAATGTAAATGACTCTGACAGGATCCTGTATTGAGCCCTCTGAAGAAGATTGGATGATGTCACTTGGAAAACAATATAGGGCTTTGGTACAGGAGATAGTATTGTTCATCTTTCCTTTTTTAGGGTAAGAAAGAACATCACTTAGGGTTTGCTTTTTCTCTACCTTATATTCTAAATCTTACTTTATTCTATGGTTGACTCTTTTAGAAAATGAGAGTCTGGTAATGGCCAATGCATGGTTTAGCAGTTCTTCTTAGATTCCAATTAATTCAGGTTAATTACAGTCAACATTCTATTTAAATCTCTAATGATCATCTTTTCTTTGACCACAGAAATTTCTGCCAACTCCGTGTATATCATGTAAATAATAATAGTTGACATTTACTGAGTACTTCCCATGAGGCAGGCACATGATGCCACCACATACTTTCTAAAGTTAAAAGTTTTTTAAAAACAGTTTTAGGTTACAGAAAGATTAGGAGGATAATACAGAGAGTCTCCATATACCCTGTACCCCATTCTAACTATTACTAATTAATGATACATTATAATGATACATTTGGTACATGTACATTACTATGATACATTTGTCACAATTAATGAACCAAACTGACACACTGTTAACTAAAATTAATCATTTTCCAAGTTTCCTTAGACTTTTACCTAATGTTCTTTTTCTGTTCCAGGATCCTATTCTGAATAACATGTTACATTTAATTGTCATGTCTTTTTAGGTTCCTCTTGACTGTGACAGTTTCTTAGACTCTTCTTGTTTTTAATGATCTTGATAGTTATGATCAAGTGTAGAGTGTTTCTCTACTAGTATTTGCTGCTTTTCTCATGATTAGACTGGGGTAATGGGCTTTGGGAAAATAAGACAATAGAGGAAAAGTCATATATCAGACCAAGCATACATACTATCAAAGTGACATCATTGTTGATCTTAACCTTGACCCTCTGGCTGAGGTAGCATGTATTAGTTCTCTTAACTGTAAAGTTATAATCCCAGTTTTCCTTTTTCCATACTGTATTCTTTGGAAGGAAGTCACTATTCACAACACTCATTTAAGAAATAATGAGTTATGTTCTAACGCTTTGAGGGTAAAATATCTACATAAATCATTTAGAATTTTTATACATAGGTTATTTGTATATTCTCCTCAATTTATTCATTTATTTATAACAAATTTATCATTTGTTATATTGGTATGGATTTGTGGATCTTTGCTTTATACATTAGATTATGACCTAATACTACTTTATTTATTTTCTTGCTTTAATTGTTCTGGCTTTGGCAATTGGGAACGCTTTCAGTTGGCTCCCAGGTCCCTTTAACATGCCCTTATTTATTTACTTAAAAAATGTTTAATGTTTATTTATTTTGAGGGAGAGAGAGAGACAGAGTTCAAGCAGGGGAGGGGCAGAGAGAGAGGGAGACATAGAATCTGAAGCAGGCTTCAGGTTCTGAGCTGTAAGCATAGAGCCTGACATGGGGCTCTAACTCACGAACCATGAGATCATGAGCTGAGTTGAAGTCAGACACTTCACTGACTGAGCCACCCAGGTGCGCCTAATGTGCCCTTATTATTGTGGGTTTCTTTCATCATTTTTTTCTTTTTTGCACACTTTCTTACTTTCTACCAATGCTTCAGGCTTGTCTTATATATTTCCTGCTTTAGCCCTAGCCTCAGCCATTTCTCCAGGACCCCTACGTCCTTTTGTTGGAGAATTAGAAACCAGGATCTGGGTGAATAGCTTACCTGGGTATTGTTTTTGCCTCTCTCAGAGCAAGGATATGTATGCATATACTAGCCTCTGTATATGCACATATTTATAAATCTTTTTCTGTACAACTATCAGTGTCTGTTTAACCTAAAGATAAATCCATACTGATGTTTCTAATTCTAATCCATTCCATTGTGGATCATTCTAACCTCAACCTGTTGCTTATCTGTAGTGGTTGCAGAATTGTTAGCTCATACTTCCATGGGAAGCAATTTAATCAACCAGAGTACAGTGCTTGTATATAATTCCTGTTACCTTTAGTCATGCAGATTCTACTTATTTCTGTAGTTATAGGGGTAGACATCTTTCCCCCTCTGTTTCCTTCAGTGAGGTCATTGCATGTATTTGTAACACAGTTAAATTTATATTGTACATTCTATCCAGGAGTTTCCAACCTTCAAAATGATTTTTTTGTTAATTTTTATATCTTAAGATTTATTTCTGTGCTACAAAATCCTATGGGTTTTGACAAGTATGTCATGACATGTGTCCACCATTACAACATCATTCATAATAATTTGACTGCAAAAAAACCAAAAAAACAAAAACCCTGTCTTACCTAACACTGCTTTCCTGAAACCTTAATGAACACTGATTTGTTTATTATCTCTATAGCTTTGCATTTTATAGAATATCATATAATTGAGATCATAAAGTATTTAGACTCTTTAGAGTGGCTTCTTTCAGTTACAATATACTTTTAAATATCCCTTGTCTGGTTTTGGTTTGATAGCGCATTATTTTCGTCAGTGTGGAATAGTATTGTATTACATAGATAACCAGTTTGTTTATCCATTTACTTCTGGGAGACATTTTGGTTGCTTTCAGTTTAAGGTGATCATGAATAAAGCTTCTGTAAGCATCTTTATGCAAGTTTATGTGTGGACAGCTAGGTAAATACATAGGAGTGTGATTGCTGGGTTATATGGTAAACCTACGTTTCGCTTTTTATGAACCTGCCAAGTTGTCTTCCAATGTGGTTGTTGATTTTGCCTTCGCACTAGCCTGTTAATTTTTTCTTGAAAGCTGGACATGCTGTACTGAGTAATAGGAACTGAGGAAAATAGGGCTTTAGCTTGAAGATCTATGTTAATCTGTCTAGTAGTTATGGTAGCATCTATGATTCATGTTTGCTGTAGTTATAGGTGCCGAAGGCTTCCGTTTCTCCAGTGTCCTAGTTTTGTCTCTCTTCATGGGTAAAGGGAAATAGTCTATATTGTATGATTAAATTTGAGTATTTTAGTGGGGCTGTGTCCCTAGGCTGTGACCTTCACAAGTATTTCTTTTCATTCCCATTCTCCTCCCTGGCTACAATATTCCTAACCTATTTCCCTAGCCATGACCCTGTGGATTTTTTTTTTCTTAAGTGAGACAAGAAACCTATTTGGGGGCTGGGTTGGAAGAATGTCCCAAGCTGGCAACGTCTTTCCTGGAGCGTAGCCCTTTGTAATGGAGAAGGTTCTGGGATTATTACACAAAAATTACACTTCCCCAATCCCTGCTAAAGCCAGAGCCATGAACTAGCGGGAACTTCTTTAATCTTCATCATGAAAACCTAGAGAAACTGATGGAGGAAAAGCTCATGAGACGGCAGTCCTGAAAGTTTCTCACGATTGTATTCATCCAAATTCATCATTCCACACTTCATCAAAATCATCTTTAAGGACTCTTACGAGTGCATGGCTCCAGCTGCTTCTGCTTTAGACAAGCAGATTCGGCTGTACCTCCTAGATGTTCCTATATTTCCGTACTGTGGGTATTGGTTTGCCTTGTGACCTAAGTTATCTAATGGGTCCCCAAGGGTTGTTGATTTTTAGTTTGTCCAGTTTTTTCTTGTTATAAGAACAGAGGTGACAAGTTCTGGGCTGTCTCCATGTTGGAGCAGAGCCAGGAGGCCTTCCATGCCATGATCTTAACGTGCACTGACAATAATAGTAGTTACTATTATTTCCCCCATTTTATATATGACAGAAATTGATTAAACTATGGACTCTTAAATTTTGTAAATGAGATAAAAACTAAGATCAAAGTGCTTTGTAAAGTTAGATGTAAAAATAAAGGTAGTTTCTTGAAGAATGCAGCTTCCCAAAGTATTTACTGTATCTGGTTTTGCCAAAACATATTTGATTATCACTTAATAGCTAATGGCTCCTTTTAAGAATCAGTATCGAAAGATTAAAAAGTAAGTTTTTTGTTAGCTGAGAAGAATTATAACACTAGATAACTTTTCATTAATTTCTACCTAATATAAAACTCATGTAGGCTGTTTGCATTATACCTTCATTTTCATGCTATAATCTCTGTACATACCTTAAAATTGAATTATTGGAAAAACTAGGCTGTGATGATGTCCTAGTAATACCAAATAATAAAACACCTTGAAATGGATTCAACATCTACCAAAAATGCTGAATTCTGTAGTTGGTTGTATGTCAGTAATCTTTAAAGTCATTCTTTATATATGGCAATAGCAATTTTTCTATATACCAATATGTATTTTCCACTTCATCAGAGACAACATAAAAGTACATATTCACAGAATAAAATAAAAACAGTTACATATCTGTTCATTCTTATCTGTAAGCAAGCAGCGGTTGAAAGATGGATTGAAGAGGTTAAGTGATGTTCTCACAGATAGGCTATGATGTGTAAGATAAAATAGAACCATTCAATTGTGTATCTTATTTATGGGGAATCAGAGGTGGGCCCTATGGATTGTCAAATACTGTGAAATATAACTGAGTCTAGTAATGTGTTTTTGCTAATCATTCTATTGTGTGTCTGAGCCTCAGCAGTAAGGTAGTTTGCTCAGTAGTGGCTTGGTGGTTTATTTGTTTTCATGGCATTTGGGGGACTCTTTTCATAATTAATGTTTAAATTATGCTAATGAGTGGTTCACGCATTCTCTTTAGAGAAGGCCCTCAGTCACGTGACACCCTGGCAGCGTGCCTAGCCTAGGAAAGTTCGTACAATGTCAAAAGCACTGAAGAACCTGAAGGGAGACAGAAAAGTACAGGTGTGCTCTCATGCTCAAGCGGTGGAAGAGAGGCTACTTTATGGTCAGTTTTCTGGAGTGATCTGTTGGACATTTGGACTCCTGAATAGGCAGGGATGTAGCCTTTGGTTAGGGACCATATTTCCACGGTGGCTTTGGGAAAATTCATTAAGCACAGTTCCTGAGGTATATATACAGAGAAAACTGTATCTTTCAAGTATAGTTACAAAGTGTAGTCACCAAGAAGTATTAAAGGTATAGTCACCAAAAAGGGGATTCTGTTGCTGATTAGCTGCCTATGTCTAGGTGCATTTGAAAATGAAGAAATCGGAAGCCCCATTGGAAAGAGGATGGATAGCTTCTCCGACTCAGAAACAAATAGCACTTTCAGAAGAATAAACATCGGAACGAGAGCAAACAGTGTAGATTCCAGTCTAAAGTAGAGAGCTATTTGACATTCCTTGTTGTAGGGATTCTTAATCAGAGATTCATGCTGGGCATAGGGAAGAAAGGGGGTTTTCACAAACCTCCTGATTTATTGACAAATTTGGGCATGGATGTTATTTTGATGGGGAGAGAGTGCTCTCAACAGGTTCTCCAAGATTTCTAGATCTATTAACCAAAAAGTATAAGAAAGATTAATAAACAGTGATTAGTTACATCTTTGAGTAGATACTATAAATGTGTTTATATCTCTCAAGCTGTAAAATGGATGACACATTGCTTTGCAGGCAAATAGACTGATATTTGAACTACAACTTTATTGCTTCAAATTATTTTGGGTAAATTCGAGTTCTTCTTTGTCAAACAGAAATTCACAATGTTACCTACTTCATTGAGTTATTATAATTCTCTAGATGAGGAATATAAATGGAACTATAAGACACATAGCAGATGGATTGTCATATAGTGAGTACTCAATAAGTGTTATTTCCAAGGCAGGATTTGAGAGCTGTTATGACAATTATTTATTTGTTTGCTTGTTTATTTATTTGAAAGCTTATTTATTTATTTTGGGAGAGAGTGTGTGCTGAAAAGGCAGAGAAAGAGGCAGAGGGAGAGAACTCCCAGCAGGCTCTGCACCATCAGCATGGAGCCCAATGCAGGGCTCAAACTCATGAACCATGAGATCAAGGCCTGAGACAAAATCAAGAGCCAGATGCTTAACTGATTGAGCACCCAGGTACCCCAAGAGTTGTCATGATATTTATAATTTGATTTAAAATATTTCTGCAAATTTTCAAGTGTCACGTGTGATCTATGGAGGTACTGCTTAGTGTGAGCCACATGCTATACACTGTCCTAATCAGAAGGTCGATTTTCACAGGTGACCAGGTGATATCATATCAGAAGGTCCAGACTCTGAAATGTATACACTGCAAGTGCTTCAGTTGCATTTATTTTTTATTTGCACCAGGTGGTAGAGTGAAAGCTAGAAATGAATTTTCATTGGCAAAATTTGTGGTCCGTTAATTAGCATCATGTGAAATAAGTACTATTCTTGGTACGTGGAATGGATAGAATATTTTAGAGACAATCTCCATATTTCACAAATCTAAGAATCTAGCAGGCCCTGTGTAGCCAGAATGGTGCCTACAGGTCTACCCTGTACCTTACTATTAGTACTAATGTAGGTTATCAGGGCCATAAGATCCTGCTTCTAGAATATTGACCCATCTACCTCCCCTGAGTCTCTTATGCACAGTATGGTAGGCACACTTAAGGGGACAGGGAGCTGGGTCTTCATTAAATTTACAACACAGGCTGTACCTACTGTTTTGTGTCTACTTGCTAGTAAAAATTTATTTAGGAAATGGCAACATATTTGGGAGACTTTAGTCAGGAACTTGCCCTTACTGAAGAATATGAAATTGTATGTGTGGCTATAATTATATATCAAAAGGTCAAAAGAGATGTGGCCACATAGGCTTAGGCTAGTTTGTAATAAGTGTCAGAGTAAAACCTTCGGTCTGAACAAAGTAGATAATGAGTTAATGAAAAAAGAAGGTAAAAACATGTCCACTGGGCAGATGACAAACAAGAAGGACACAACTAACAGATCAAAGGAGGTAAAAAGGCCCCAAATGAAGGTAAACAGGGGTCAAGAGAACTAGGGAATTAAAAAAAATTTTAGATTCCTTATAATCTAGTAATCTCATGACTAAACGTTTATCCAAGAGAAATGAAAGCATACATTCATACACAGACTTGCGTATGAATGTTCATAGCAGCTTTATTCATAATAGTCTGAAAGTAGAAAAAACCTAAAAAGCCATCTGTTGATGAACGGACAACAAAACTGTGGGACATATACAATTAAAATACTATCAGTAACCAAAAGAATGAATTATGATAATCTGATATATTATTTGTCCAAATATTATCATGCATTTGTACATTATCAACTTTACTGCCTTGTGGGCAGCAGAGAACAGGAGAATTTTTGTAAGGAATGCAGACCCCAGGGGGAAAACAGAACTGGTAGGGACTTCAGGCAAAGAAACAAATCTGTGGAGAAAATAGGATTTGTTTGGAGGCTAATCTGAAATTTTTCTACGTTAGCCACGCAAGGGGTCTACTCCATCAGAGAAAGGTGTGCATTTTGGACATCCAGATGACTTGCAAATGAGGCATTTTGGTTCCTGTGGATACTGCTTCCTCAAAAACTTGAAATTAAGCAATGTTTTTAATTTTTCACTAGCTTCTTTCCCTTTTAAAAACAGCACCTGTATTCTTTCCCCATTGAAAATAACAGATGCTAAGTTATTAAATGATAAAAGCTGCTGTTTAAAATTTTTGCATAGGAAAGGAATTTCCTTTGTAAACTCTGGTTTACTGTGCCTGAAACCAGGGGGAAAAAGCAGAAGGGAAAGAGATCCTCTTTGGGGATCTGTTATAGAATCCCTAAAATTGCATGGATGTTTTTTGTACATATAGGACTCTATTGGGAGAAATTCTACACCCAAGACCAAGAACAAAGTCCCATATGATTTGGAAGACGAAATTTAGACACAAGCTAGAAATCAGTGGAATGTTTTAAATTTAGGATTCAGAGGATGGTTGAAGCCAAACTTTAAAAGAAAGCAGTTTGTTTCTTTGTGTACAGGTCTTTATGTCTATAAATGATTATTATGTCTCTAATAATCCAACTGGGGCACCTGGGTGGCTCAGTTGGTTGAGCATCCAACTCTTGGTTTCAGTTCAGGTTGTGATCCCAGGGCTGTGGGATCGTGGGATGGAGCCCCACTGTGTACTCTGCACTGAGCAGGGAGCCTGCTTAAGACTCTCTCTTTCTCCTCTCCCTTTGCCCCTCTCCCCAGCTTGCATGCTCCCTCTCTCTCTCTAAAACAAAAATAAAATAAAATAAAATAAAATAAAATAAAAAAGTAAAGTAAAATAATTCTCAGTTGAAATGAACAGGAGAGTTTTCTTTCACAATAGTTATCTGTGAAGTTTCTTGATGAACTAGTTTTAAGTTTAACTTGTGTTCTCCTTATGAAAATTCACTGTAACTGTAGTGTCTCCTGAATTCGTCCCTTTCTGAAGGATGGGAAGGGGTGGCACAGGATTTCCAAAGGGAAGAATCTCTAGCAATGAAATCAGAAGCTGTTAATATAATTCAAAGGAGATAAAATTAATAAGCTACACCTTGTTTATAGGTATAGTCTCTGCCCCATTTTCTGGAATAGAGATGTGTACAAAGCCCTCTGTTAAGTAGTAGGCAACTTTAAAGCAACGTCTTTCACGTGATGTATTCACAGAAACTGTTATAATATCCAATGTTTTGTTCTCCCGCCCATCCTCCTAATGTGAGGCAAAATGGGTGGAGGGGGGCAGAAATCAGGCATTGGAAGCAGTCAAATAGACAAGCATGCTTGGACGCTCAGAGGACATTAGGAACACATCAGGTAAAGTCATTGATGCAATTGTCTCTATGAAAACTAGTGCAGTCTTCAGATAGTTAAAAGTCCACAAACTGGGGGAAGATATTTGCAAAACACATATCTGATAAAGGACTTACATCAAAAATATACAAAGAACTCAACAAGAAAAGAAACAATTCAGTTTCTAAAACATGGGTAAAAGATCTGCATTAAGCACCTTACAGAAGGAGATACAGAGATAAAAAAACATATGAAAGATGCTCAACATTATAGGTCATTAGGAAATTTAAATTATATGCCACTACATGTCTGTTAGAATGACTGAAATTCAAATCACTGGCAAAAGCAAATGCTGAAAAAAAAATGTGGAGCAGCAGGAACTCTTATTTATTGCTGGTGGAAATGTAGAATGGAGGACCCGTTGGTAGATAGTTTGGCACTTTCTGTCAAAAACTTGGCACCTGGGTGGCTCAGTCGGTTAAGTGGCCAACTCTGGCTCAGGTCATGATCTCGTGGTTTCGTGGGTTTGAGCCCTGCATTGGGTTCTGTGCTGACAGCTCAAAGCCTGGAACCTGTTTCAGATCCTGTGTCTCCTTCTCTCTCCCTTCCCTTGCTCACACTCTATCTCTCTCTGTCTCAAAAATAAATAAATATTAAAACATTTTTAAACCTTGGCCTTGCTGTATAATCTTGAGATCATATGACTATGTATTTACCAAAATGAATTGTAAACTTATATCCACACAAAAACTTACACATGAATGTTAATAGCAACTTTACTCATTATTGCCAAAAATTAGAAGCAGCCAATTGGAATGTCCTTCAGTAGATGGATGGATAAACAAACTATGGTAGGTATATTCAATGGACTTTGACTTACTGTAATAAAATAAATATGTATTTTATATTTAAATATAAATATTCTCGGTAGTGATATGCTGGGAGCCATTTCTGAAGTAAGGCAAGTTTGCAAGGCCTCCCACCATCAGATGGAGACCGGCATCTACCCCCACTCAATTTCTGCTTGAGCACCGACTCTCACGGTGCCTGACTGACTGATACCAGGAGTGACTTGCCTTCTTATGCTAAAAATATTTGAATTGTACCATTTGAAAAAACTTGTTATAGGAGTTTCTTCTTTTATGATTATAGGAGCAAATGTTACATTTCCTGAGAACCTGTTTTTCTTCCCCTGGAAAACAGGCTATTGTCCTCTGCTCACAAAAGAACTAACTTTTGCCTTTGCTATGCTAAAAACTTTGCCTTGTATTTGAATGCTAAAGATCCCTTCCTTTCCTATATGATAAACATCTATTCAACTACTTCAATCTCTGTTGGTAAAGATTATGCATGAGTCTTCCACCAGTCTATGTTCTGGGAAATTTTCATATACCAAAGAATTTGTTATCAGAAATTATTGTCTAAGGCAATTGCCACTTCTGTTTTGTACCCCATACCTTTTTTCAATAAATAAAGCTGACTCTCAGGTCAGAGTAGAGATGCCTGCCTGGTGAGCCAAAAGAAAGAAGCCTAGGCTCTCTCACTCTCTTTCACTGACACCATCCATCCTTTAGGGAGCCCTGGACCTGCTGGAGCTGGACTCTGGCACATGGCACCCGAACAGGGACCTGAAGGTAAACCCCTTCCCTTTTTCCTTTGAGGTTTTTTGGGGGGATGGTTAGGACTCCACTGTAGGGTGCTGCAGACCTCCGGTAGAGATAGGTAGGGTTAGAGTGGTGGATAGGTCAGAACATTAGAAGTTTTGGGCCATAAGGAGTCTAAAGAAAGAGGACTCTTTATAGATGTTGTTAAGAGCATAGATCCTGAGAAGCTATGGGCCATAAAGAGTCTAAAGAAAGAAGACTCTTTATAGATGTTATTCATAACCTGTTTTTGAAGAAGGGGGTCAATGTATCGTCCCAACAAGTTACATGTTTTTTATGTTTTGTACAAAAGAGATGTCCATGGTTCCCAGAGGAAGGAACTATTAATGTAGAAACTTGGAATAAGGTAGGAGATGAGATCAAGCAATATTTTAAGCTTAAGGGGCCACAAAAAGTTCCCGTTAATGCCCTTTCACTATGTAACTTCATACAGGAAGCTTTGGACCCCTAGTTAGAGATAAGTAAACTGGTAAAACCGCGAAAGATTTAACTTTACCTGTCCCTCCCAAAAATAATATTCCTAACAACATAGAAGAAAAGGGACAAGATAAAGAGCCCCCTTGAAAGTGTAAGAGCAATTCTGAAACAACTGATGACTATAGCAAGGAAAATTGGGCTTTTCCCATACAGGCTAAAGAAACTTCACTTTAACAAATAGATAAATTTAAGGAGCTGCCCTCCAGACCACCTCTTCCTTCTCCATTATCCAATTCAAATAGATTACAGGCTGCCATTAGAGAGACAGAAAGAGATGATGATACTGATTTTGTTCAGTGTTTCCCAGTAGTTTTTAAAGATTTTGATGATGAAATCTCATGGAAGCCGCTTCCTTACAAGATTTTAAAGGGGCAAAAAACTACTTGCAGCGAATATGGGCCTCTGGTTCCTTATACTATTACATCGCTAGATCCCCCAACATCACCTGGGATGACCCCTTTTGACTGGGCACAGGTAACCAAGGCCTGCTTCTCAGGAGGAAATTACTTATCATGGAGGGTAGAATATGAGGATCTAGCTAAGAGGCAAGTGGCGACCATGGAAGTTGAGATCAACCAATGTTATGCCTCTCATGGGCCCCAAAATTTGCCCGTTGAGGACATTTCCTTGTGGACAATGATAAAAGAAACTTTAAATCCCAACGGAGACAGCTCTGGAGCTATTTTTAAGCCCACAGCCCCCCAAAATGAGACTAAATTGAACTCCAGGGCTGTCCCTAAGTCATCCACAATGAAAGCTTCAAATCTGACCTCTAACAATTTGGCATGCCCTGTTCAAACATCTGGGATTTTCCCTCTAGTCTCTGGGTCTTTCCCTTTAACTGGGCCACTTTCCCCCATGCCTTTTCCAAAAGGGACTGACCATTGGGCTGCCATTAGGGAGGCAGGAAAAGAAGACACGGAATTAGCTAAAACCCTACAAGCAGCAGCACCTACTGAGGGAGAGTTAATCCCCATCTAGGCTAGAGAAACTGAATCTAAACAAATAGAATGGACACCACCCTGGGGGGAATTTCTAGTCTTACCTGGCCTGATGTGGACTTCATATTTCCAGTTTGTTGGAAGAAACCTGGCTTCTACTCCTCTAAGATTTTAAGCTGGATTTTCCTTTAATGCCTCCTGCTGTTACCATGCCTCTTCTGCCTTCAACTGCCCCTCCCTCCTCCCACCCTCCAGGTCAAAGAAGTCAATTTATCATCTGAGTTCTGAATGCACATGTGCTTTTGCTTAGGGTATTAAGTGGAAAGCTGGACACTGGATGCAGCGCTTCTTCCCATCACGGGACCGTACCTAGACACAGGTCGGGCCCTTCAGTAAATTTGCAAATGTATTTTGTGGCCACTTCTGTACCTATTTTGTCCAGTTGTCTTTGTCATTGTTTTTGGTCTTATCTGTGGATATTCTGTGGGAGGAAATGTAACAACTTCCGGTGTGTATGAGAGTGTGAATATGCGACTCTGTGTGCCTTGCCTGCCAAGTTCAATTCTGTGGCTCCACAGGTGGGCACTCTTAAGGTCCCCATTGTCTTTGGGACACCACCTCATGGGAACATTATGGGGTTGGGACTATACAGAGAAGGAGAACTTATTGGTCTGCCTGAGATGAAATCATACTGAATGAGATGCTAACTCTCTCTGTTCCTCTGAATTCTCTTTCTCTGCCTCCTGCTGGCGCCTCTCCTCTTTGGCCCTCCCTTCCCCCACTCTGTTTCTGCTTCACCTGGCAGGCCGACCTACAGGACTCACTCCAATTAAGTAAAACTTGTTCAGTGTTTAAATTAATTTAAATCTGTTGGTTTGAGGTAAACAATATTTATCTATCTATATCCATTTATCTATCTATCTATCTATCTATCTATCTATCTATAAACAAACTTGTTTTCTACCTGGATTTGCTGAAGGTCAAATAAGTTCCTGTTATCTCTGTTCCAATTAGTTTTAAAAAAAGAGGGAGAATGACTTAGAGTGATGGTTAATTTTGTCTGTCTCTGTTTTCGTGAGTAATTGTTAAGATAGTTTTGAAAGTCCTTGCTAACCTACAATGATAAGGTTTTGCTTGCATAATAGAGATTGAATTCATTGGCTATCTAATAATTACTAGATGTAGGTTTGTGCTTTTGACTTGTTGTAAAAAAAAAAAAACAAAGGATATTTAAAACAATTAAAAAACATGCTTTGTACCTAATTAGTTCAATTTACCATTTAAGAAAAAATTCTGGTGTAAACACCTCTCAGTTGGTTACTAAGTCCTCAATTGAAGACTAAGGTTTCTACCAGTTAAAATTCTGCTAAGTGTACTTCAGACTGATAAAAAACAAGGAAAGCAACCCTATATGCAGAAAAATAGGAGATATGTAGGAAGGATATACAAAATAAAAATACATTTTTGTTGAGGGTAAAGGAAAGTAACTTTGTCCTAAATGAGACTGACTGTTTGGAGAGAAATGGATGCTAAATGAAGCCAGTCTAAAAAGGTTACAGATTATATGATTCCAACTGTAAGATGTTGTGGAAAAGGCAAAACTAAGGTAAAAGGTCAGTGACTGGAGGGTGGTTAAAGGAAGGACAGGAGAAATGAATAGTGGGGAGCACAAAGCATTTTTAGGATGGCAAAGCTATTCTGTATATACTATAATGGTAGATTCATGATGTTATGAATTTGCCAAAACCTATAGAATATACAACATAAAGACTTACCCTAATGTAATGTATGCACTTCAGTTAATAATACTATATCAGTATTGGTTCATCAATTATAACAAATGTGCCAAATTAATGTAAGATGTGTGTGTGGTGTGGGAAAGAGTATAGTATATGGGAACTCTCTGTAAGGGTATATGGAACTCTATGTAAGTTTTCTGTAAATCTAAAACTGCTCTAAAATAGTTGATTAAAATAAAAAACAGCAAAAACTACACTTTCTTGAGATTATGGCCTTCTAGGCTATTAATTCCTCTAATTAGGAAAAAGCCTTTCACCTTTCCTCTCTGGCTTTTAGAGGTTGTAACATCTTCTGACATTTATTATTTATTCAACAACTACTTACTGAAAGCCAATAGTGCCAAGCATGGTTTCAGATTCTGGATATATAGTAATAAGCAAAATGAATTAAGTAGCTTTTCCTGTGGGGCTTACACTTTGTGGGGAGAAACGAATACATAGAAGCAAAATTATTAGAGTGATTTCAGATGGTGACAATCAACATGAAGGAAATTTTTAAAGCATAATAATAGAATAGGTAGTGCTGGAGTAGGAGTTGAGGAATCAACCTTACCTAGGATAATCCTGGGGGGTGTCCTGAGAAGGTGTCTTTTAAACTGAGCTCTGAATGTTAAGGAGACTGTATGGGAAAGGTATACTAAGCAAGATGAACAGAAAGTTTAAGTCCTCAGGTTCTTGGAATGACTGAAGCTTAAAAAAGGCAATCTGTGTCACCGAGCGTAGAGAATGAAGTAGTAAATGGCAAACATTGAGGCTGGGGCAGTGGAGGCACTGGGTCCTGCTAACGTTTGTTTCCTCAGTTCACAGAAACTTTCAAAAGATGGAATTTCTTCCCAAATTCCTTCCAGATGACGTTTTCATTTCAGCAGATGTGTCCCACTCATGTGAGTGGATCTTTACAGTCTATTCTACATTTTCATCTGTTACCTTCCTTATAGTTGGCAGAAGAAATGCAGTAAGAAATAGCAACCATCATCAATAAGACTGTACCATATTTTGCCTAATATACTGCAACTCAACATTTTGTTCAGAAATATGAAATGTCTCAAACATGATGAAAATAACAAAACAGATATCAAAAAAACTCATAGCCTAGATTTATTGGAAAGTAACAATTTGCCATTTTGCTTCCCAGCTTTCTTCATTTTCGCTTGTTTTTAAATAAGATAGTATGGAATACAGTTAACACCTAATTCACCCATCCCTTTCCTTCCCCTGTCCTTCTATCCTGAGGTAATTACTCTTCTGAAGATGGTACCTTTTCCAGACATATTTTACCCAGTTTCTACAAAGATATTTTTACCCATAAACAATACATAGTATTCCTTCATGTGTCTTTTTTATGACCCCTCTCTGGCCTATATCTTGATTCTTTTTGACAGAATTCCTCTGAATAGCTGTCAAAGAAAATCAGCCTGAAAGAACTGTACATCATGCCATCATTCAAGGAGTTGAGCATACAAGGACTAGCAGAGCCACCATGAAGTAGGTTCAGCTAAGAAGTATCTACTCTGATAATTGGCAAGCACTGGATGAAAGATCTTTCTAGAAAATATGGATCTGGGGAACTAGCACTGAAACACATTGACAAATAACAGTTGACTGAGATTCATTCATTTATTCATTCACTTTACCAAAATTTACTGAACTATGTGTCCCTGAGAATAGAAAACCAATTAGGGCAAAATCCTTGCCTACAAGGTATGTATGTATGATCCCAGGTTGAGCTGGAATGCTATTCTTTTCTAGGAGTAAAGAAAATTTTAAAGACTTTAAAAGATTTAACTTTTATGAAGGTAGAGAATAAGTCCTTGGTCATGGTTTCAGTGATATATCTTGAACTGAGGATCAGAATCCATTTTAGGAAAATGTTGGGGAAATCATGACATAAACTGTATGTCCTCTTATTTCCTCAGTGGCATCATGAAATCCTTTTGAAATTTTCTAACTTTCTTTATCTTACACTGCTTCCTTCATTGCTAACTTTCAAAGATATTTGGTCTATGTATTTTTAAGATGCATAAGTGGCCTCATACTTTGTACATATTTTTGTAACTTGCTTTTTCTCCCTCAGAGTTGTTTGAAGAAATCTGTGAAGATTTAAGTAAATAAGATAAATGGTTTCATTTTATTTATTTATGTATTTATTTATTTATTTATTTATTTTAAGTAATCTCTTTACCCAATGTGAAACTCAAACTCATGACCCAGGATCAGGAGTCTCATGCTCTTCAGACTGAGCTAGCCAGACGCCCCTAAAATTATATGTTGATGTACATTGTTCTGTATTAAGAATAAACCACAGTTTATTTATTCATTCTCAGTCTGACAGGCAGTTTGACTATTTGAAACAGTACCACAATGAAAATCCCTATACTTTTTTCTGTGTAGCCATGTGAAAGACTCTCTCCAAGGCATATACCTAAATATGGACTTTCTGGCTCATAAAGTATGTGCATGTTTGATTTTATTAAGTGACGCAGAAACTGCCAGTTTCCAACCGCAAAACTCATTGTTCTTGATTTTTGATTGGACATGTGGACATCTGAAAGAGACATTTCCCACCCTCCTTTGCTAATATGATTTAACTAAAATGTGGCCGATTGGATGTAAGTGGAAATGTTGTATGACAGCTTTTAGCATTTTGCCTTAGAAGATAGCTGGCGTATATCCTTTGCCCTTTCTTTTGCTTTGCTCCTTTCCTCTTTACTGGTGTCAGAATTACAGAGGTGATGACTAGAGACCGAGGAACCATTTGGGGTTGGGAGCACAAGGGCTCTACTGCAAGGATATCAGAACCAGCCAGCGCCTGGGCACCCTTCTGGAGCCACTCTGCTAGCAATAAGCTTGATTCCTTGAGACTTTATTGGAAAAGTATTAATGTATTTCTGATATAAGCCCTTATTATTTTAGGTTTTCAGTCACAGCTAGCCAGATATAATCCTAACTAATGCTGTAATACTCTAAATTAGTTTCCATTGGTTGTACTGTTTAATATTCCCACCAACCATGAATGAGCTTGTAATTATTATACCTTATCTTATAATTATTCAAAGCATTTTATAACTAAATCTCACTTTTACCCTCATGTATTATATGAGGAAGAAAAACAAGTACTTTAGGCTCTCCACTCTGTAGCTTAGAGGTGTAGAACCTAGGAAGTTCAATGACTTGACCAAGGTCTCTGGTGAGGTTAATATCAAGGATAAATGCTGAGCTCCTATGGGGCCACATGAAGAGAGGTTCTTTGTGGTAGTGAAAACTGTGTTTTCAGCTATTATGGGAAATTAAACTACCAAATTTTAAATCTATTTTCAACCCCAGTAAAAATGATATGTAGAGAAGAATGAGCTCTAAATCAAGCTCACTGTGCTACCGAACAGAATCCAGTTCATATATGCCCAATAAATGCTAGCAGATTTTTCCAAACCAGAAGTTAACTATCTGTGCTTGATGTGGGAGGGCAACATACATACTTAATAAAATTTAAAATCCAGGCCTCAGGGCTCAGCAAATTCAGTTACTGCTACTGATTTTCTCATTGAAAACAACATACTGCATTGAAAACGGAAAGTCTAAGGAATTGGAGATTTTACTGAAATTAGACAGAAGGCTCTACTGCATTTAATCAACTAACATGAGACACTTGGCTCTGGCTGAACCATAAAAGCTCTGTTTTTATCTTATTCTGCCTTCTACGGATGGGGAGGACACACAGAGTGCCATGTGGACAGTGTTGTGAGAAGATCCTCATGCAGTGGGAGGAATGTACTACGTAGGGATTCTGGACACCTAGCTTCCAGTTTGTCTTACCTCTATCTAGTTCTGAAGGCTTGGATGATCGATTGTTTAGCCTTAGTTTCCATTATTATAAAACAGGGAAAGGAAGATATTTTTTAATAGCTAGTCTAGCTTTAGCAGTCTATAGTTGTCTCACAATTTACTCCACTGATGGGGATTCCTTCTGATAAGAATAAAATACAATGATGTGGTAAAGACTTCAAGTGCTTAATCATATCCAATTCTCCTCTCCTTTCTGGATCCCTTGCCTAAGTAAGGACATGAGACTCCTGATCAATGGGCTCTAGATATGATGTCTCTCTGTGTCAAAGAATGGAAGAGCAATGTGGGTTTTTTATTGTCTCTGTTCCCCCTGTGATGGCGATCCTGCATGCTAAATGTTGAGATCATAGAGCCACCGGTGGAATTAGTCAGATCACTGATACTGGAAGAGGGCTGCCGTAGAGAGCCATTAAACTTGCAAGGAACTTGGAAGAGTGAGAAACACAAGAGATTTTGAAAGTTTTAATTGTAATGTTGTCTGGTTTGTACAAAATGACATATCATTGCCCCAGATCCAGGTGACACACCCAGAAGGACCCATTTACACCCATGCAGCAAATGAATAATTGTTCACAGGCAAGAGAGTACAGGTCCCTGTCTATACCATTAAAAGCAAACACAAGAAAGAAATATGGAGCTAGAGAGATTTATAACGCACAGCAATTGCTCAACAAATGTTTGTTGTATGAAAGAACAAACGTAGTTCCCCCTCCTGTGTGTTTGGTTGAAAAAGTGGGTGTGGAGGAGGATGAACCCGTCCAGAGCGTCTCTGTATCCGGATCCCTGTGGCACATGGTAGTGCTCAAGAAGTGTTTGTTGAATTCAGATGAATTGAGTGAACACTTAGTATGGTGAAGCATATGGCTGACTTTAAAACTGACAATATAGAAACGAATATTGGTCCCATTCCTTACTCATAGCCTCTATTTTAAAAATAGAAAATATCCAAAATCTATACATGTGTAGGATTGTCATTCACACATCCATTCATTCAGTAAATATTTATTGAGTGCCTGCGTTACTCAAGGCACCATGGTAAGCATCGATGGTATAGGACTGGAAAAGTCCTCTTGAAGTTTACATTCTAAGGAATTGGGGCTTCATGATGGCAGAGACAGAGGGGTGATAGACACTACTTGTTTAAATAACATTGTGATAAGGATCCCCGCGGAGAATTCTAGGATGCCTTGAGAGCATATGATGGCGGTCCCCACCTAGGCTGGTGGTCAGGGAACGCATCCAGTTTTAACCCAAGTCACAGTTCCTGCTATAATTTTGTAGCTAAAAAACTTGCTGGATTTTTCAGCCCACACGTGGGACCTTGCAACTGTGACTCTGCTTACAGACAGAGTGCTTACAATATGGCCAACATGAAAGCAAGGCAGATGTTTTTCCAGCATTTGCCTTGTATTCATTTTGCTTGAATTTCAATGTGGCAGTATTAGTAGAATACTCAAAATATTGCAAGACTCTGGGATATGGAGGAAGGTAGGGAAGGGATCCTATCCTTTACAAAAGATTTGGATGTGGTTTTGTCACTGCGTAACTTGGAGTCCCTCCTTATGAAGGATTTTTTCATGCATGAGGAAGGTGAGAATGGAGGGGTAAGCAACTTGCCCAAAGTTGCACAGTTAATAAATGCCAGAGGGAGAATTTGAACTCAATCAATATGGCTATAAGTGAAAACATTTAACCCTTACTTTGCACTGCATTGCCTCCCTCAAGGCTGAAATTTGATAAGAGCTGAGTGAGTCCTCTTACTGGGAGATAAAGTTCTAAGGTTAGCATGTAGCTGAAAATCACTGTTATCAAAATTACCCTGGAAGATTCTTAAAGAGGGCTCTTAGTAAATCCATTGTGGAAATTTTTTTCTGCCAGCTTGGAACAGATTATTGCTTCTTTGATTGAATACCTGATGAAGTAATTGATTCATGTTTTAGGGCCATGTTGCTAGAAAAGTACACAGCTTCAGATAATAGAGTCACCTACAACGTGGTAAGATGGTCACATACAAAGGCACAGTGACGCTGAGGCTGACCGAGGGCATGTGTCCTCTTCTATAGAGTGCAGAAAGAATGTTGCACTGTTTATAGTTTTTCTATTCATTTGTTTTATTTCCTTTTTCTAAGCTTACACCAGTAATTCCTAGCTGGCTAAGTATATTTTGGCTATAACACTATGTATATTGATTTGCTACATTTCTTAAGGAATAGAGTTCTTTTATAGACAATATCTATTTCTCTCTTTCCCCCACCAAAAAAGTCTAATGGAAATTTCAAAGAACTTGGGAAGTCAGAAAAGAAGTATATATCAAGGAGGATGCAAATCATACGTCTTACATTAGGATTTCTGAAAGGATGATTTGGACACCACATTTTAAAATTGTTTGTTACATTTTTTTAAAGCTTTTATTTGTTTATTGGGAAAGAGAGAGTGAGAGAGCAAGTGCACAAGTTGGGGAGGGGCAGAGAGAGAAGGAGAAAGAGAATCCCCAGCAGGCTCTGCACTGACAGTGTTCAGTCTCAGGAACCCTGAGATCATGACCTGAACCAAAACCAAGAGTTGGACACTTAACCCACTGTGCCACCCAGGTGCCAGGGGAAATCACATTTTAAGTAAGCTTCCAAAGTGATTAAAAGTTATCAGTCATCTACATGTCTATGGCATCCTGCAGAGAGAATAACAGCAGGTCATTCTATCCATTAGGTTGCATGGACCCTGCTTTCATCTGAGCATTTCCTGCAGTGCTGCATCCTGGTGTTGTATCTGTGACCCCTTGCGCTTGTTTCCTCGTTGTTAGATCCAATGGACCTCAGCGGAGTAAGTAGGTTACTCGTCCGGTGCCAGAGAGAACTCTCCCAAGTTCAATTCTCACCACACATAGAATAAGGAACTCAAGGAGCCAAATATCACTATAGGCAAGATTCACATCTGGTAACTATAACAGCATTAGTCAGGGCTCACGGCTGCAAGCCTCAAAAGTGACAGTCTATTTTGAGCCCAAAGGGAATTTCCTGATTATTTCGAGAGCTTTGGGGCTGCTGCATCACTGGAGATCTGGAGGCTCAGGCAGAAAAGCAGCAAGAACGGAAACTGGAGGACTGGGAACCAAGAACTGAAGTAAGGATTCAACTGCAGGAACAGTCTGGTGTGCCTCATTGTACCCCTTCAAACTCACCTCCCCGGGAGGCTTGCCTGAGGGGCTGAGGCTGAACCCGGTGCTTCCTGAAGCAGGGAGGTGTTGACCCCAGCCCCTTCACTCGTTACTTGGTGAGGGGCAGCTCCCACCCACCACGGCTGCACTCAAGGGAAGGCGCTGCTCTCCCAAAGGGAGGTTTAAATGGAGTTGGCGCTAGGCAGCCCAAAATGACAAAAGCATTTTGTCCCACGCCTGCTTGGGGGCAGCCTCCCCACTACAGGATCTCCTATGCAGCTTACTTGAATGGTGCTATACCATCCATGCTCCCCTCATGTAGTATTTAAGAAATAGGAGCTTAGGCACACCTCGGTGGCTCAGTCCGTTGAGCCTCCAACTTCGGCTCAGCTCTTGATCTCATGGTTCGTAAGTTAGAATCCTACAACATGCTAGCTGCTGTCAGCCTGTCAGCGGAGCCTGTTTCAGATCTGCTGTCCCTCTCTACCCCTCCCCTGCTTTCACTCTCTCAAAAATAAATAAAGTGTTAAAAAGAGGAAATAGGAGCTTATGGGGGAATATTGTTGTGATGAATATATGGACCCTTTAACACAAAGCAAAACGCATCCTCAAGTTCTTTCTCTGCATATGAGCCAGGTACTTTTATCTACTATGGAAATAATAGAGAAATCAATTAAGAAATTGAAACTGTCAGGAGTGTGGCATGGTTTAAAGAAAGTACATTGTTTTCCTTTTGTGTTCTTACTGAGGGGTTACAGGTGTCTGAGGTCACTTATCATTTATTATCTGTTCATTCACTTTGGTGTGTCTTAGGACCCAGTTGTTGAAGATGCCGTGCAGCATTTGCTATTACACAGTCTCTTATTTATCACTCCTTTTCCTGCTGCCTGTGCCTCAGCTCTAGGTTTTGCTTGAGCTCGACTACCCTACCTCTTCAGGCTTCTAATAATCTCACTGCTTGTTAATTTGTAACTTTGGAAACACTATCTGAACCCCTCCACTGAGAATTATTCAACCCAATGGTGTCCTTTGGTAGACAAGGATATTTACATTGTGGTTATTAGTTTCCTCTAAGTGTAGGAACCAACTGGATGTGGCCCAAGGGGGTGGGTGACAGGAGGAAGGACAGAAATAGCTCCTTGTAGATAGGTAAAGATATTGGGAGAGAAAACCAGAAATGTGCCAATATTTACGAAGAGAAACAATAAAATGTTTCCATAATGTTGACTTGGATCCAGTAAAGGTATATATTATAAATAAAATACCAGCTATTATTTGGAGGTAAAAAAAAAGACAATTAGGTTATAGTGTTTGAAAGGAAAAATGAGACTGTTATGGCAAAGGAAACAGGCAGAAAGATAGTTTTTGATTTGGAGTGGATGCCCTCCTAGAGGGCAAAACCAGACATAGAGTCAGTAAAAGAAATTTATCCAGGATTCTCGTGGTAGACCTTAAGCACATGCTTGCAGCCACACCTCAATATGAGGTACAACATGCACCTTTGAACCTCGTTACTACTTACTCCCCCAAACTGAAGGAATATTTGACATGCTAAGCAATTTACCCTGTATATCAAGGATTACTGTCCTGCTTAAACTGTATGTGCCAAAAATATTGACACATGACCCAATGATGCAAATAACCTATTACTTACCTTTTGACTGACATGTAACCCTTTTGCTTAGCTAAAAATTTCCCTCCAAATCATTCTAATGGTTATCCTCTTGACTCCTCATCCAGGAAGAGAAGAGTCGTCACAATCCCATTTTTTTATTTTTCCAAGTCAGATTCTTAGCAAATTTATTCTAGATTCAAAAAATAATTGCTATTTCCTTCTATCTATTCTCAGGGAGGGAAAAAGAAACCTTCAAGGGCTGCCATGCCTTCCTCTCATGGCGTAGCTGGGAAACGTACAACTCGGGGCTGCTAATGCATGGAATAAATGGGCAGTCTTGCTAACTCCTATTATCATCATTGTGTCTAGAGTCTATGTCAGTTCAAAACTAAAATGTCCTTTTTTGCATCCATAGTACTTTAAATATCCCAACAGTATCTGCATTTATATAATGCCCATCTGCACGATATCAAATCATCTTGACAAATGTTCCATATTTCCATCTTTTCGTGTGTGTGTGTGTGTGTGTGTGTGTGTGTGTGTGTGGCTGAGAAAACTGAGAGGTTACACAAGACAAACTTTTTTGGGTTATATGCACATCTAAAACTTGCAACCTTCACTGATAGCAAGGGTCATGGAACTTGGAGAAAACATGGGCATAAAATGAATCCACATACATCAGAAATGATTAGTCAGCTCCATTTTCTTTTCTGCCACATTATTTTACATTTTTCATTTTAAATGCAAGAGACTGGAAAAAACGGACGTCTTTTTAATGAGGTTTGATTTATTCAACCTTGTGTTATTAGTGAAAATAGGATACCTTGTTAGTTGGAAAATACATTTAAAATAATGCAGTGTTTTGAATAAATTACTCAGGTAGATGAGTATATAATGATAATATTGATATTGCTTTACATTTGCACAGAATGCTGGCAGGTTACAACACACATTCATACACATTGCTTTCTCAGTCCTCCTAATTGTCTGGGCAATATTCTTCATATTTTATAGATAGGATCATAAGGCTTAGGGAGGGCCAATGACAGGTAATAAATGAAAAGCAAGGGCTCAGTCTCTTTGGTTTTCCCTCCAAATGTTTGTCAGAAGTCACTTTTACCAAAAATAACCAAACAAAAAGATGGTTTCCATGATCTCTTAGCTGCACTTTTCCAGTGGCCTCTTAACCACTGTCTCTGGAATGAATATTCCTACAACTCTGAATCTTCTCAGATGCAATTCAAATCACCATTCTTTTCTGACGAAACTCTCTTGGAGCTCCTCTGTTTAGAAGTTAAATTTTAAACTTGTGTATGGTCATCCAGTGTCCTTTACAGTGAGACCTAAATTTGGCCCCAACCTGGTTCTTCAGTTCCTTGTCCTCTTCATGTATCATAAGTTCCCACCACACAAAACTTGTGATTCTCTCAACATTGTACACTCTTTCATAGCTTATGTCTTTGTGCCTGTTTCTTTTTCTTTTTCCTAGAATGCCTGTTCTTTATTCTTTATCTAGCAAATATCTACTTATGACCTGAGAACCAACTGAGACAACTGAGACCTACCACAGTGTCTGGGATTCAATATCTAGTTATAGAATTAATAAATTGTCAATTATCTCTTCAACTACAGTGAAAATGCCTATATATATTGGACACCAACAGTTTTTATAGCAATTTTTCTTCCAGATATCTCTCCAAAATAATTGAAAACAGGTTCTCAAAGAGATATTTGCACCCCCACATTCTTAGCGGTACCATTCACGATACCCAAAAGGTAGAAGTAACTCAAATACACATCAACAGATGAATGGATAAACAAAATGGAATGTATATATACCCACAATGAAATACAACTCAGCTTTATGGAGGAAGGATTTTCTAACTGGCTACTACATGGATGAACCTTGAAGACACAGGCAAAGTGAAATAATCCAGTCACAAAAAGACAATTATTGTATCACTCTACCTATATGAAGTATCCAGAAGAGTCAAATTTATAGAAACAGAAAGTAGAATGAGGGTTTCCAGGAACTGGGAGGAAGGGAGAAATGGGGAGTTGTTTAATGGATATAAAGTTTCAGTTTTACAAGATGAAAAAGTTCTGAAGATTGGTTACATAACAAGTTGAACTGTACACTTAAAAATGGTTAAGATAATAAATTTTAGTTATTAATTTATGTGTGCTTACCACAACTAAAAATTTTTAAGTAAGAACAACCACTTTTAGTGACATACCCATCTTAAAGAAATAAATGAATTAAAGGAATTATTTTGAATATTACAGTATGTGTACATTGTATAGATTAAAAAGATAGGGTGGAACAAGAAACAAAAGACAAAATATTTTTACTCTCAAGAGCTAGCTTTCTAACTGGAGAGAAATCAGACATATAAACTGATGATATAATTTCAAAACAATAAATTCCCATAAAAATAGTTTAATCTTGGGGCACCTGGGTGGCTCACTCCAGTAAGCATCTGGCTTAGGCTTAGGTCATGATCTCACAGTTTGTGGGTTCAAGCCCTGCATTGGGCTCTGCGCTAACACCTCAGAGCCTGGGTCCTGCTTTGGATTCTGTGTCTCCCTCTCTCTCTCTGCTGCTCCCCAGCTCACACTCTGCCTGCCTGTCTCTCTCACAAAAATAAGTAAACATTAAAAAATTTTTTAAATAGTTTAATCACTATTGGAATCCCAAGATAAGTTTGAGTAAAGAGATTGGAGTTAAAGTGGATTAATCTTGGAGCTCTTCCTGGAGGAGGTAGATATATAGCATGGTTTTAAAGAAGCAGGGACTGGACAATATAGATATAGAGGGTGCAATGGATGAGCTATTCGTGAGGGGGGATACACTTGCTTTACAGGAATTAATTTATTAAATTCTACAATAGCCATGTCAAGAAACTACTGTTATAATCTCTCTTTTAGTAAACTGAGGCACAGAGAAGTTGGGTAACTTGCCCAAAGAGAATGTATATTAAAGGACATAGTAAGGTTTTAAACGCAGGCCACCTGGCTCTGACACCCATGCAATGACCCAACAAGCTATGCTTTGCTCTCCACTTAATTTCTTGATGAACTGGTTCTTAGTGTCTCATTTCCTTTTATTAACTTTTTACATGTTTATTTATTTTTGAGAGAGAGAACATGAGTGAGGAGGGGAGAGAGAAGGGGACAGAGGATCCTAAAGGGGCTCTGCACTGACAACACAGAGCCCGATGTGGGGCTTGAATTCATGAATGGTGAGATCATGACCTGAGCCAAAGGTAGACCCTTAACTCACTGAGCCACCCAGTTCCCCCCTCAGTTTCTCTTTTCTATACACCCTTCCTAAGGGCCTATGGTTTTTAACAGTTTCCAGAACATAGCATATTACTATAGTAGGTCTTGGAATCCAGCTGACTGAATGTTCAGAGAGGACTTGATGAAATAAAATAGTTTAAGAACAATATGAGAAATTCAGTTTAGAAAGACAGCTTTTCTGACATGAGTCAGTCCCTTTGACATAGGATTGAGATTCGGGAATCTACTCTCCTGGGAGACAGTCTCACTGTTGTGCTTTAGCACCTCAACTCTGTAACTCCACGAACATTCTTTACATGTAATGCTCTTGGGGTTTAGCATCTCATGAAAGTGCCTTTGCATCTAGCACAATATTTTCAAGGGTATCAGGCTACAGACTGTCATCCACATAACCGACTTTCATCAGAATTTACATGTTTCTCCATCCCCAGCTTTGCAGCAGACATGTTATATTATATGTGAAAGAGAATCAGATACGGGGAACAGGGAGTGGGGGTATATGAATATAGTGAGAGGGGTGGTCTGGAAAAGCCAACTCGTACATATTAAATCATACCTATCAATATTTAATACTGAGAAAAGCTCAGGAAAAAGACATGTGTCATCTACAGTAAATTATCTACAGTATATTCTAATAGAACAAGGTGCTGATTATTTAATCTTTACTCTGACACAACCGGCAAGCTGGGAAGTGCTTTACCATGTTCAGAGTTCTTTTTCCCCTCTGTTTTAACAATTCAAAAAACGTGTAAATCTGTAAGATTTTATGAAGTATTTAAAAATTATATTCAAATGATCAGAGTATAAATACTTGTAGATAAAAAGTGAGAAGCAAAGGTATGCATTTTACCAGGTGTCAAAGTGAAAGGAACCCATTCTGTTGAAGCATCACTAGTTAGAAAAGAAATCATTTGGATTCAGATCAGCATAGACAGAAAAAAATAAGAGAAGGAAGGAAAATATGCAAGTTTCTCAAAAGCTCTTTTGGACAGCAGACCACTGATAAAATATTTCATTTTGTTAATTGTAAATGAATTAGAGACACGTGGGCTGTATTTTCCCCAGAATCAGCAGGGGCTTAAAATGCAAGAGAAAGTAATGTTTGTTATACCCTATTTGGTATTTTGCTAACCCTGAGTCACTTTTGCCAAAAGTTCATTCTTGTGATGAAGTTGAGATACAGAAGTGCAAAAGGAATACATTGGGTTTCTGAGCTGAACATGTTTTAGAATCAATGACAATTTAAGGTTTTTCTAGAAAAATAGGTGGATTCCATGTGAAAAGTAATGAATAGCTCTACTGCCTTTTGTTCTTATACCTGAGTGTGCCAGAAATTGTCAAATTTTGCCTTGTAAAATGGAAAGACCCGAATGTGCTTCAGGAAACACTTCTTTGAAATGGAATCTGAATTTCAGGGCTCTGCCTTTCGTTCCGATCTGCCTAACGGTTGTGGTGCTTGTGTCTCCTTCATGGGATCAGCAAACAGCAAGCAGACTGGTGAGTCATGTTCGTGTAATTGGTGGGTTCAACACAGCTCTATTGAGATGATCATAGCTCCCCTAACTCAAATTCCCCTGTGCTAGAAGTCAGGACAATATTGGTATTTAACAGCTTTTATCATTTAATTGATCTTGTTCTTTTAAACAGCAGTAGAACTTTACCTTTTGGGTCTTCATTTGGTCTGTTAAATGTGACATAGAGAGATGAATTCTAAATGCATCATATGGAAAACCAATGGAAACCCTTTGATTATCTTGAGCTATGTCTACCGATGCCATAACAATTAGTTAAGTTGAGGTGTGGGGAGTACATAAGAGCGTCAGGCATGCTGGTCATTTGGTAGCCCACCTTCATATATATCACCTGCCCACCTCCCCCAGTGTTTATCCATACATGCATTTATCAGCAAAGCAAAACTCAAAACTTTTCATGCTTTAATAATATTGTCATGAAGATATTACCTCAGGGTAAGCTACCTTAGAAGACTAAACAAAATTTCTTCATGTCTGCAAATCTTCTATTAATAAATGGTTCTATTCATGGTGCCTACATCAGTTATTACTATTCCCTAGAATGGTAAAGCAATTTTTTAATATTTCCTTGGAATGCTAAGATCCAAAGCTCTAGAGATGTGTCTTTCAATTTTATTTTTGAAACTTAAAATAGCAAAGGCAATAACAAAAGCAAAGGGCATTAGTCAATGTTTAAAGCCTCAGTGTCAACTCTTATATACCTCAGGACAGCCACAAATTCTGTAAAAGGATATCTAATCTATGGATGAGAAGACTAGGCTGGTTATGTTAGTGAGATAAGAAAATTGAGAGATTCCCTAAGACTTTCATCTTAATCTTTTTGCTCATTTCCTTTCTTGCTTTAAGAAGTCAGGAAGAAATACCTGCCATTTTGGCTGTGAAAATAATTAAGGACTACCTTGTCTGAAATCGTATGATTCCAGTGTTTCTGACCAATCTATTTTTACACTATTTCCTTTGAACTTTTTCCTTAGTGTATTAGCAACCTTCACCCAGGGCCCCAGTATGTAATAGGCTACAGACCTTCACACACCTATAGTCAGCCCCTTACATCACTTACTCATCTGGTTTTAGCCAATCAGAGCAAAATCAGGCAGAATTAGACCTAAAGATAAACTCAGCTGGATATACACATACAGGTTCAAATTGAGCGTCATTATTAGATGAATTAGAAACTACCTAAGGAATGACATTTTAGGATACTTTAAGGCACAATGTATAGGAAACAAAGGGGTCAGATTTCTGGCCTTTCGCTATTGTCCTGATTGAACATTAAAATTTTTGCACTGTCCTTTGTAATACTTTTTTAAATGGAAGCTTTAGGTAATGAAATAGAACTAATGGTCATAGGCATACAGGGTACTGGAGAGCTTTACATAAGAGAGCTTTATATAAGCTTTATGTAACTGGATGGCCAGGGCAGGAGAAGGAACAATTACCAAATTCTTTATTTATAGGTTAGTGATAACCTTGATTTTACTTTTTGTGATAATATGTTTCAGGGAACATGGTTTGAACTATAGCATTTAGATTTCTATATTGAAATAGGAAAGTAGGATGGAAAGGACAAGTGGAGGAGGCTTATAAGTGAGCATTGGTTATGAGCTAGCACATGCCTAACGTGATCTCAGCTAACTACTCTAACAAGCTTAAGAGACAAGACTGGCCCCCATTGGTCAAGTGGAAGATAAACTCAGAGAGATGAAATATCATATCCCAAGTCACATAGCTAGTAAGTAGAAGTATACAGTCTGAACCCAGATCTCTAAGCATAAAATAATTTTATGCTTAAGACCTATGGTATAACTTACATTCTATATGTAGATTAAAAAAAAGTTTACATTATCACTGGTAAAATATCACCAACGTCATAGAAACAATTCCCTTTTGACTTTTAGACCCTGCCAGGATGTACATCTTCAAACTCTTCTGCATCAGAAGTGTCTAAAAAAATTGTGTGTGTGTGTGTGTGTGTGTTTGTCATTATTATGAGTCATTTTGCATCTTCCCTGACTATTCCCAAAATACACAGAGATGATATGAACATGTTTGAACTCTACCATTATGTTTTTATTATAAGTAAACACAAACTTTTGTTTTCAGAAGGAAATAATATATTCCAGAAAAGAGATTTCTCTTTCTTTTCCTTAAGTGGCATACTTCCAGTCTAAAGAGGCTTGTAAGTTGGGTAACATGAGTGTAATGGTAGAAATAGAGATATCCAGCATAGAATCTATCTAGAGATAGATTGCTAAAATTGCCACATTGTATTTAATTTTTTTTTGATGTTTATTTAGTTTCAAGAGAGAGAAAGACAGTGGGAGCAGGAGAGGGGCAAAGAGAGAGGGAGACACAGGATCCAAAGAAGGCTCCAGAGCCCCATGCAGGGCTCAAACTCACAAACCATGAGATCATGACCTGATCTCGAAGTTGAATGATTAACCAACTGAGCCACCCAGGTGCCCCTAAAATTGCCACATTGTAAAGCAGAGTTTGATTTTATGCACATATTCCTATGGGAAACTGAGAACACATCTTAAGCCCCATTCCTTTTACTGTCACTTTTAAATTTAGGGAATTGGAAAACAAACCCAGGAGTCCCATCATACTCTCTCAAGCTCTTGCCTTGATGGTCCCCTCACTTAGCCATCTCCCAGCATTTATTCCCAAAATTCTGAGATGTCAGTTCTTCCAAATGTGAGGGGGGAAATGAAGCTAATTACATTCTTCTATTAATTATTTCTCAAACCAGTGAAATCAGCTTTTTCTTTATCTAAGGGGCTTCATCTACCACTGTACATGATAGGTCATTGACATTTAGACTTTAGGAAATCTACAACTCAGAATACTTTTACTAGTCCAGTTAGGACACTATATCAAGGGCTAATGTGTCCGATGATCTCATCTGCCTGTAGAGAAGAATAGCAGGCATAAGAGAATGCTGCTCCCATTATGTAAAAGAGTTGTTATAAAAGCACTAAGTGCCAGACGGCTTACATACATCTCTTGGAATGTTTCAAAGACAAAATAGTATATGCAGAATCAAATGCAAGGAAACCATTAAGAGAAACATCACCTTTATCTGATAACATATTCTGTTGAACTGCTGGCAACTCCTCTCTGCTGGGAAGACAGAAGGCTGGGAGCAAGGTCTTTATGCTCTGCAGTTTCTCAAAGGGATTACGAATAAAATATATGGTCCTCCACAGAATTCTACTCAAGTATTGAACATTCGGAGGCATATGTGTCCTAAATGAAGGACTGTAAAAATTAAAGATGATACAGCAATACTGGGGGTTACATCTTGACATGTTGAAATTTCGTTTGCCCATCTCAAGATTTTTCTCCACCATGATAACCTTAAACCTGCATGACTTTTCAAAGAGTTAGATTTAGTCCACTTCTAGGATTCCTATTACATAATTTCCTTTACCCTGTTACCCTTCATCTGTCTTTTGATAGTTGTAGCTTTTCTTAGGTGGAATATTTTATGTCAAAATTTTCTCTGCTGTTTATATCTGAAAATCTCTCCAGGAAAGCCCCATCATGTACAGTTAAGCAAACTACATTGGAAGTTCATCATATCGTGGCTTTTATATAAGTTCTGACACCCTCTTAGTCTGTGATAGTTCTTCATAGATTAAATGAAACAACTAATTAATCACAGGCTGATATTATAAAGCAAGGCTGTGTTTCAACCATGTTGACCTCGTTTGGGGAATACATGAAATCAGAGGCATATAGGTCACTTCTGGAATACAGGGAAAGATGAATAATCACCAATGTTTGGAAAAGGAGAGTCACTGGCAAAAGTCAAGATTGAATCTAAGATGCAACCACTCCAGATAGGGGGAGTTTTAACACAGGGAACTGTTGAGAAGCCAAACAGATGATACTGTGGTAACCTAGGTATTAGCAAGAACAGATAGCCACTATCACTCTTCAGCTGGAAGGCTAAAGGGAGAAGACAGAATTCTTGGATCCCAGGCTCTGGGGCCACATTCAGAGGAAGCAGCCACTTTAGCTATGCCTGATAATAGCTGGAACCAGGGAGGCAGGAATATCTAGTCTGATTTGGAATCATAGAGGAGGCCTGATTGCTGTTATAGAGATCACCTAAGGGAAAGGGAGAGAGACAGAGAAATACATAGATTTTTTTTTTCACTTTTACATACCCACCAAATTCCTTTCAGAGCCTTCTATCTGCTGAACCTAGCTGGAAGTTGGTAAGGGGGCCTGGGAAAAGTATTTCTCTGGTACAGACAGAGTGAGGGCAGGTGGGGAACGAATCTAAGGACAGGCAGATGACCATATCAGGCAAGGTAAATGAAGGCAACAGGGAATTAGAACCCAAGATTAGGAACTCAGTAACCCAACTCTTGGGGGTGAGGCCTATGGCTATTAGAACACCAGTGACTTCTGCCACAGCAAACAGAGCCTGGCACTAGGTAAGTACACATAGTACTTGTTGAACAGGCAAAAAATTAAGAATGAATTAAAAATCCTTTGATAGCCTTCAAGGACAATGCCTTGTATCTAATAGTCACTTACTGAGTGTTTCATTGATAGTGGACAGTTGTATTTCTGTATAATTTTAAGAAAGAATTTGAAACAGGCTAACTGTTCTGTTCTTTTCCTTAAAAATAAATGAGGGATGGTTGTCCAAACCCACTGGAGTGAGGTGGATTGACATTCAGGAGTTTTGTTTGGGAAGCCCCAGGAGTCCAGGTTGCTTCCTCACTGCTGTTTATTTAAAAAAAAAAATGCAAGTTGGTTCTATTGTTTAAATTTGTAATTGTTATTAAATTTGCATTATCAGGACTTCTATCCTATGCTAAGCTCCTATACAACCTCAATTCTGAAGATGTCTGGCCATTTCACATTTGTTTTCCAGCCATTGGTTGGGTTGGACCCGTCTCATTGGCTACAGCTCCAAGGCCCCATAGTCAGCATCTCTGCATGCTGTTCACATTGTTTTCTTAAAAGCAGAATGTAAACTGGCTTGGTCCTCCTTTACATACAATCAGACTTAGTTATCCTATATTAGTTTGTCAGAGATATGCACTATATAATTTAATATTAAGTAGGGAATCACATGTCACCATTCATAGTCAAAGACTTGGCTACTCTATCCTTACTTCAAGACTTTAAATAAATGGAGATATTGATTTATAAACCAATATTAAGAAGTGATTATTCAAATTACAGATAATCAACTTCCAAATCTGTGAGTGGGCCAGAAGCTACTTGCCAGATTTTAGATTAAAGTGGGGGGGGGGGGAATGAAAAAAGAAAAAGAAACAACTTAAAAGTTTATATGTTGGAGGAGATCATTAAGAAACGCCTTTCTAGGGCTCTGGGGCCAAAGGACTAATCTAACAATCAATGCCATCAATAACTTTCTCTATAGTATTTAATGTGAACTATTGATTCCCAGAAATCCAACCCTGATCCAAATGTGTTCTTTTAATTTATGAGCACTTCATTCAACATATCATTCCCCATCTCCCACAACAAGCAAGTGAGCATTGAGTTCATAGTTTCCTAATTATTAAGAATGGGAAGGGCTCTCATAGATCATTTAACCCTGACTTCTTGTTTTGTAGAAGCAATGGTATAAGGCCTAGTTACTATGCCAGCACTATAGAGCTAATCAAGTGCAGAGCCAGGAGTTAAATTTTAGTCTGGGGTTCTTTCCTGTCACCATATTACATAACAAATATCTATACATGCCAAAGTTATTACAACTTAGAGTCATTGCCCACATGACTTTGCACCTTGCCTAAAATATAACTCCCAAACACACATTACCCCCATAGTTTTTTGGGGTTTTTTTCCTCCCTTGATTCCAAAGTGCAGAAGACTCTTGGGGGATGTGGTAGATTATATTTTTCAAAGATGCTCATGTTAGTATTTCCCACTTCAAATACTTTTCTACACTATGACCTTTCCATTTCTTCATTAAGAGTTTATTTCTCCAAGCTCTTTGAATCTGAGTGAGTCCTGTGATTGCTCCATTCAATAGAACATGAAGAAGTGGGGCATCTGGGTGGCTCAGTCAGTTAAGCGTCTGACTTTGGCTCAGGTCATGATCTCACAGTTCGTGAGTTCAAGCCCCACATCAGGGCTCCATGCTCACAATGTCAAGCCTGCTTGGAATTCTCTCACTCTTTGCTCCTTACCAACTCACATTTTCTCTCCCTCTCAAAATAAATCCATAAACAGAAAAAAAAAAAAAAAGAACACAGAAGAAGTGATGGTTTGTCAGTTCTGAGCATAACCCTTAAGTAGCCTGGTAGCTTCTGGGTTTTTTTTTTTGGAGTGTTGGCTGTTGGGACATTTTCTCTCAGTCTCTATACTGTGAGATGCTGAAGCCATACAGAGGCAAGTCTAGACATTCCAGTCCAGCCAAGCTTCTAGGTGACAGCTAGTTCAGATAGATCTAGAACATCCAGCCTTGTTGCATTTCAGATGATTCCAGTCCTAGCTGAGAGCTGCCTGTCCATGTATGAGAGATCCGCAGTGAAAACTGTCCTAGTGAGCCCAGTCACCTCATCGATTTTGAGAAATATTGATCAATTTTTGTTTCTATTCCATTACAGTGTAAGATGGTTTGTTATATACAGCAATAGACATCCAGAATGGTTGACACGGAAGTCAGCAGTCCTGGCTGCCCACAGATGCATGACATCAAGCCTCAGATGCACTGTCACCTCTGTCAGGCAAGCCCTTTTCAGGCCCCACCGACTCCTGCACATACTGCTCACTTGACAGAGCAGCTCTCCCACTCTTCCTGTTAGTGAAATCTGTCAGGTTTGAAACTGATGTCTGGGTATGTGGAGGTTCAGTAGAAATGCTAGGAAACTTCAAAGTTTCTTAACATAGAAGTGTACTCTGTTTCTCCAAGTGGTATCTCCCTTAGATAACCAAGGTCAACAGAGGTCATAGCGCCCATGAGTGAGTTGGATATCATGTTGACCTTTCCAGAAAGCACAGAGATAAATTTAATTCCACAACGTAACTCTTTTAGCCTGGAGGGGCTATAGATTTGCTTCTTTCTTCTACATAGTTCTGGCATTTATATTTTTTACATTAACAGTTTTACTGCATACATGTCATAATTTTAATCCATCTCTAAGTCCTTCTGAAAGCAGACTGGGTCTAAATTACAAACAAATAACACTAAGTCCCTTCGCCTGGTCCCTGATGGTTAGGTTCCCTCTAAAATCTATGACCGACACTTGGCTTTTCTCATTTTTAATAGAGCTTCCCAAAGCAAAGAGATTTGTACTGGTGACAAACATGAGAAATTTTAAGGTAGACCACAGATTCCTATATTTTTCATTTTAACAGTTATGTATTTACTTTAATGCATACTAGAAAATATTAAACTAGTATATCCCATACATTACTACACAGAACAAGGCTAAGTAAAAAAGTGAATTGGTTTCAATAATGTTTTTTTAAAAAATATGTTGTAGATACACTGAAACCAATAATGGTGGTAAATATATGACTGGGAAAAACCAATTCAGAATTTCTGAAAATCTTTCAAGTTCTAGGTTCTCCTACTCTTATCAATGATTTGTTAGGGAGTAGTTTTACCATTCTGGCTTATTGATTTCCTGTCTTTTCTTTGAGTCAGCAAGCTATTACCTGCCACCATTGGAACTCACATAGCCAACATTTTCTCTCTATTTCTTTTCACCAACAAGCTTAATTCACTTTTTTTTTCCCAATTAATAGGAGCTCACCAAGGCTAGTTTATCAACATCCCCATAACCTAAAGGGCTGCTTTCTAGAGATACTGTTGCTTTTCAGAAGTTCCCCAAAGCCGGGTAGCTCAGGGTTGGATTTTCAGCACCTGCTCAGCCTAAGACAGCCTAATGCTCCAGACAGACACCACGCTCTTATCTCACCCCCCTGCCTCCCCTGCCACAGCTTTCTTCTTTCTAGCAACTGATTCTGTGCATTGGCTCTCCGCCCCCACTGCCAGTTAGTAACCACCACCATTTTCTTTGTCTCTCCATCTTCATCTACCCCTGCCACCTTCACCTTATGCATTTTATGTTAGCGTTGGAAAGAGCGTATTAACACTTCCTATAAAGTTACAATTCGTGTGGCTCATATAAATAAATTGCAATTGAAAATGATACTGGAGACATCTTTAAAAAGATAGATTATTATGATACCCTTTTATCAATGGGGAAATGAACTGTTTCTATTTTGGAACTTCAAGTACTGCTTAGGAATATGTGCCTCTTCAATCTTAACATCAAATAAACTATCCCCTGTAAGCCAGATCAAGATCCACAGGCACCGGCCCCGGTCTTAGATGCCTCACAGACTTCTTCATTTAAGACCTTTGAATTTACCGCCTGCTCTGGAGATAAGGTTCTCATCAATTCCCATTTATTAGTAGGTGCTTAAGAGAAGGCACTTTCTGACATGCAATAAAAAGCAAACCTAATGAGCAAATGGCAGTGAACTTGAGGGGCACTTTAGGAGAAGGTCTATCAGTATTCATAACTCTGACACACTATAAAAGATACTTTAGTGCAACGAAAATGTGTCAGAAAAGATATTGAGTTAACTGAAGGGAGAATTTTCTGGTAAAACACATAAGAGCACCCATTTCAAGGGATCTGCACTATTAATATATTTTCACCTTTACTGACAACTCATTTACCAAGTGTCAGATGAATGGTCTTGAAGACAGCACTGATATTAACTCCCAAATGAGGTTCTATCACAATGAAAGGTACATAAGTATTCCTCCCTAGCGTCTTCTCTGTAATTAATGCCCTTGGCCTTGCCTAGGCAGCTGATGCCACTCAAAAATTAGAAAAATTATCTTTGGGAATAATTCTCATCATGCTATAAATGGCACGTTATAGTTTATTTTTCACACAATTCATCTTTCATATGATACAAAAGTTAAAGGTTGTCTTCAGATTCCTAGCACAATTGAATCTCGATATTTCAGAGCACTGTAGGTAACATCAAATTAAGATTCTTTATGTATTTTTTCTTCAAAAGAGTTTTTTTAAAGACAATTCAATACAAACGAAACTCAAAACCCAGAGGAAGTAGTCAAAGTTTAATCTATGCATCTCAGACCATGGAGGGGAAAATGTATAATCACACTTAACACTTAATATGATGATAAGCCTGGTCAATAAATGTAACCATTCCCTAAATCATACCTGTATCTATTTATATAAAATGGGAAATTTTTATTTTTTATCCTTCTTTTAAAAAAATAACATATTTCCAATTAACTTTCCTTTTTTGCACTTGATTCATACCATCTATATTTTTGCATTATTCTTTAGAACCATATGTATATGGATGCTATACATTATGGAAATTAATAACAGTATTCACAAAGAATTGAATACAGTGCTTGGAAGCAACATGAGGAGCAAACCTAATAAGAGCATACTGTGAGTTTTACTGCCACAGCATCAGATTCAATTATTATGAGTTTTCTGTACGATTTCCACAGGTGGCAATGTGGATTATGGAACAGCAGAATATTTCTAGAACTATGATCTTTTTAAGTCTCTGTATCATTTAAATGAAAATACTGTTAGCGAAGGTAATTTGATTAAATACTGAACTTTCTCACATGAAATACAGAGGGGGGAAAAGGCAAATAATTCTATGGCAATGGCCACGATTCAAGACCACCTTAAACTGCATTTAACACTGAAACACAAAAAAAACCCCAATTTGGCTTGCATTATATTTCTACATTCACTATAAATTTGCTATGAAAGCCATGAGGCGATGTTATCCAGAAAATTGCAAAAGTAGACATAAGATTTCATTGGATAACTTCAAGTCAGACTAGCATAGTCTATTTGCTTTCCAGCTAGCTTAGCTAGTAAAGACGTGTTTTATGTGATCATGAATTTTTGAATTTGATCCGTAAGCGGTATTACTAACTCTTCCAGTAAAAGCATGTAAAGCTACCAGAGTATGCAAGAAACCATTAAACCATTGCTTCTCATATTCATTGGACTCTTACCTTATTCATTTATTCCTTCATCCATTCACTTATTTGTCATTCAACAGTAATATATGAAGCATCTAACATGGCTGTGGTCCTCTACTAGGCCATATATTCCAAAGGTCATAATGATGACAAACGTGGTTTTCACCATTGTACAATTTATAATCTGTGGGAAAATCTGAATGGTAAGAAGATACTCTGGCTACAAGATGGTAAATACAGTGTTAGTGCTTACCCAGGGTGCTCAGTTGCATCTGCAGATATGTGAGTGGGTAGTGGGGTGAGAGGGGAATTAGCAAGAAAACATTTTTGGGGGGAGAAGTCTACAAAGAATTTTCAAGGATGAGCAGCAGGAAATACAATCATTTAGGTATTTAGAAGACAAGTACCATCCAGGAGAAGACTCTGAACAGGTACTTAGGGAGGCAGGATGAAAAGCAGAGTAGAGACTGAAGGCAAGCAAAAAAGAAATATTGAGTATAATTTTATCTCTTTAGGAAAAAATACTGAGGGTTTGGTGTAGTCTTATAACTGGTCATTGGTAGATCTGGGGCGTGAGTCCATGGATGAAATGATGAGTTTATTTGGAGGCAACAGTGGGCCATACATTTGGATATCAAATATCTAGTTGAAATTGTATGTCTGAGAAATGCAGATTTCATTCCTGTTTTGTTTAGTGATTTGTATACCAGGCAAATAATTGTTCTAGAGGTTACAGCAGTGGGCGTAGGTCACAGCTCCAAATCCCTGCCCTCATGTAGTTTATATTTTAGTAGGAATAAGATGCAGTGAGGAGACAGATAACCATTGAATACACTAAAGTACATTAAAAATACATTTTTTATAGGTAACAGGGATGATGGGATTGCGGTTTTGAATAGGTGGCTAGAAAAGGCCTCAGTGAGATGACATTTGTATAAAGGACACAGGGAAGTGAGTTATTTGGATGTCAAGGGAAGAGTGTCATAGGAGGAGGGAATAGCAAGTACAAAGACCCCAAGCCAGAACTTGAGAAAAAGAAGAGAAGTGGGGCTAGAGAAGAATGAGGGAGGGACTAGTAGGAGGAAGTGAAGAGCAGGCCAGATTATACAGGATCTTGCAGGCTATGGAGTTTTGGCTTTTACTGTGAGATGAAAAACTACATAGAGTTTTGAGCAGAGGTAGAATATGACTGAACTCCCACACTAACAGGATTGTTCTGGCTGTGGTGTTGAAAATAGACTGAATGGGGCAAGGCTGGAAGCAGAAAAATTAGCTGGGAGACCACTGTGATAATCCTGGAGAGAGATGATAGTGGTTGGAGAGGGTACCAGAGGTGGAAGAGGAAAGAAGTGGTTAGACTCTGAATATATTGTAAAATACACTTTAAATATATGCCAATGAATTAGCTGTGGAGTGTGAGGGCAGGAGAAGAGGCTATGATGACTAAGAGGTTTTGTATGAGTAATGGAAACAGAGAGTTGCCATGAGCTGAGTCAGTGTGGGGAGTGAAGAAGTTAAGGTCCTAGTGTGGGATGCTAGATTAAAATGAGCATTAGGCACTCAAATGGGGATGTTTAATAGTTGGTGTATGAGTCTGGAGCTCAGATAAGAGATCTAGACCAGACATAGACATCTATAGTGATCCATTTAAATATCATTCAGATGATATTTAAAGCCTTGTTACAGGATGAGAGCGTCACAGGTAGTATAGATACAACTGTATCTATAACACTTGACAGTTGAGGAGGAAACTGAGAAGAAGTAATTACAGAGGCAGAGAGAAACCCAGAAGAGTATAACATCCCAAGAGCAGACTGAAGACCGTATTCTGAGAAAGAGGAAGTAATACCTGTGTCGAATTCTGCTGATAGATCAAATAAGATGAAGGATGATCATTGACCTGGGGGTTTATTTTCATAGAGTCCTTTGGGACTCATTAGCATATTACGTGGCACTAGAGGACAGTTGGAAAATGAAGTCGTTTCAAAAGTGGATGGGATCAGAGATTAGATTACTGAGAGTTGAGGGTGAAAAGGACGTGAGAAATTAGAGACACCGAATGAAGACTCGTCTTTCCAGGAGCTGGATGTTAAGAAGAAAAATCCTTAGGATTAGTAGGACTCCTACATATCAAAAAGAAAATACTATTTTTCTAAGACATGTAGGCTAGACTTTATTCCTGTGGGCTACAGGAGTGGGGAGTTAGGGGACAAAGAGAGGTTAAAGACTGAGAGGAGAGAGTGTGATGACCAAAGTTTCCAGTGTGATTATTAAACTCTTTCAGCTACTCACCTCTACATCCATAGTTGCCAGTGTATTATCATGCTTGCAAATTATTCAGTAGTCTGATGCAGGCAGCCGCTGTAGGGTGCCATGGTCCATAAGATCATCAATAAATGTGATGGAGGGTATATGTATGTATACATATATAGACATTTATATATATCCATTTGATGTATGTACACATTTGAAAAAATATGTCACCTGGTAGGTATGTATTGTGTATATATGTGTATATATTATCAATAGTAGGTGATTATATGTAAATGCATTTCCTTCCTTTCTCCTTTCCTTCCTTCCGTCCTTCCTTTTTTAAAACATTATCACTCTCGAGGGAAGGATATAAGAAAATTCGCATTAATTGCTTTCCCTAGGAAAGGGATCTGCTAAATATCTCCATAAAAGAATATTTGGCTGAACCTGGGACCCACTAAAATTCTATGGTTCTCAAATGAAAGCTAAACTGAATTGCTTATAATCCAGTTTATATATCTAGTAAAGTGAAATACCAACAAGGATAGCACAAACACTTCCATGATGGATGTCTTTAGAGACAGCAAACAGATCTCTGATAATACTGCAGTAAACTCAGTTTTATGATAAGAAATAGATTATGTATCCTTTATCATATAGAATAAACAATGGAGTAAGGGAATAAGCTAGGTTTTCTTTATTCAGAGAAAATAATTGAAATACAGAATGCAATGTATCTCATCTCTTTCACAGGCACAGAAAGCCTGTCATGAGGGGCTGGTGTGGGCATTACAGAGGTAATTTGAGTTCTGTTTCTGGATATTTTATCTGCCTCAAACACATTTTGTTTTGCCAAATCTAAAAAAGAACAACAATCGCATAAAAACAACAACAAAAACTCTTTCACATCTTAGATGAAAGCTTATCTTTCTTTGGATCATACTTTCCAGGGTCCTGAAGTGCTGGCATAAATTGAAAATTAAACAAACTACAGCATTGTCAGAAGTAATCACACACCAGCCCAGCCCTCCCACTTCTGTTCCTCTCCTCCACAAAGAAGCTGCAGTGCTGGACGGAACAGCCCCTTAAATCTTTATTGTATTTTGCCTCTGGGGCTTGCTCATCACTGCGGGTCTAAAAGTGTCTATTATGGTCAGAAATAACTTTAAAAAAATATTGCACCGCTGAGCCAACGAGTAGTTCAAATGACTCCAAAATTGTAAACTTGTAAAATGTAAGGTAGAGTAAGCACTTCAGCATTTGGAATAAACTGACTCCTTCACTATGTCATCCTCAGTGTTCTTGTTTTATGAAGACTAGAAATACTAAGTTGAAGCAAAAGTACCCATAACGCCCCTGAAGGTAGTTGAGACTTTTCTTCCTGGCCATGAAGATGAATGGCAAAGTGGGGATTCTGTGGCTGAAAGGTATTCTTGAAACCCGCGGCTCATCACTTGGCAGTACTTTCCACATGTCTGGGTGGAAAATGGCTGGGCAAAACATGTTTTGAACTAAGAATTAGAGACCAGTGTTTTTAGACCTAAACACACACATGGAGATTTTTGATATAAGTGAGACCGTTCACTGAGAGTTGCTTCTCAGTTTTGTCCTGGCAGCTGTGAAAAGACTTATGATTTATATACTTTTTACTGATGATTTTGGCCATTTAGTGGTCATTCTTTTGTTAGATTAGTGTCTAAATGGTGCTTTAATAGTACTTTTTGCTTTTTGGGGAGCCTGGTTGGCTCAGGCAGTTAAGCGTCTACCTCTTAATTTCAGCTCAGGTCATGATCTCATGGTTTGTGAGATCGGCCAGTGTGAAGCCTGCGTGGGATTTTCTCTCTCCCTCTCCCTCTGCCCCTCCCCTGCCTGTGCTTGCTCTCTCTCTCTCTCTCTCTCCCCATCCTTCTCACTTTCTCCCCCTCCCTCTCTCTCTCTCAAAAAAAGATGACAAGACCTTAAAAAACAGAAAACATTTTGCTTTTAATTATGAATTGATAGAGAATGGGAGTAGTTGGTGTTGTATACAGGTGAAATTTTTATTAAAATACTTTATGCACGTTTCAAGAGCAGTACATGTCTTCAAGTTGGCTAGTTAAAATATTTGAAAGTTGTGATCAATCTAAACAAGTGAGATGAATATGATATTGATCACTTAGCATGATAAAACAAATGGGACCTTTTTAAATCTTAAATGAATTTTTTATTAATTACAAGAGTAACTTTTACATAGGCACTGATGATGTTCATTCTCTTTTAATGTGGTTTTGGCTTAGCTATCATAAGTGATGCATATATTTGGACAAGATGTGATGTATTATGTGTATGTGTGTGTATATAAAAATGCATACATCTATATGTTCCTATATACACACATACATTACTACAGAGAAAGCAACAGTAAGGCCAGGTCCTGGGCAGCATTTCTTGGGAGCCTTGGCCTTTAGCCCACAAGGGTAAAACTTATTAGGGAGTATAAATTGTCACCAGGGAAAATCTCTGGTAAACCTAGAAGCACATCTCAGTTCCAAATGTACAATGATTAAAATTAGGCTGCCATATACTTGGCATTCGTGCAGGAAGATATAATTGTGCAACACTGGAAGATTGCATATATGAGTTGGCAAGTGAATGGGTTATTACGCAATTCAGAAACCATGAAACCTGTCTCCAGAGTTCAGTGACAAGGCCGTGACATTCTGCTTCCATTACCAGACTCCAAAATACTACATGAGGCCAGTTCGATCTAGCCCTGAGACTCCCCATGCTCTTCTCTTTCTTGTTGGCCCAAGAGTGTGGCCTTTATGCAATCAAATTCTATGGAAGCTTTTTAATTGCATCTTGTGCAAAGGTACATTTTTGACTCTTGGCAATCACGTGTATCTAAGAACGTAGAGGACCAACGTAAGGGCACTCTTCACCATTTATAAAGCTTCATTAACTATTTTTTTATTTAATGACTATGATGTCAGGCACTATGTTAGGGATTTTAGCAAACCTTAGCTCATTTAATTGCCATGTGATATTATTTATTCGATGCTTCTTGTGGGGCAGATACTGTGCAATTAGAACCAACAGACATACGCACAGAGATAAGGCAAAACTTAAAATATTCAATAACAGACTTTTCAAAAAAGACAAATATGGTAGTTCTACAGAGTCATAATTAAGAATTAGAGTGAAACAATAATAAAATGATGATGATGATGACGACTCTTATTTTTGCCTCAAGTCTTTGAATAGTGAAGTTATTTGATTCCAAGTCTTTTTAAAAAGTCATTTTAAATTGCCCAATTTCCAGGTGACATTGAATGTAACTTTAAAAACAGGATGAGATTGGGCGCCCTGGTGGTTCAGTCTGTTGGGCCTTGGACTTTGGCTCAAGTCATGATCTCATGTTCGTGGGTTTGAGCCCCGCATCGGGGTCTGTGCTGGCAGCTCAGGGCCTGAGCCTGCTTCAGATTCTGTGTCTTCCTCTCTCTCTGCCCTGCCCCGCCTCGTGCTCTGTCTCTGTCTCAAAAATAAATAAAACATTAAAAAAAAAAAACCACATAGGATGAGACAGTGCTTTTATAAGAGGCAAATACCACTGTTTGCCTTACCTCAATTCAGTTTGGTGGAACAATATTTTCCTAACTCCTCCTTCATTGGGACACCGTTAGATTGGAAACCAGTTAACAGGCACTCTAGTCCTCCTTATTGCTTATGTTACTAATGAGGTCACAGCTGATCTTGTAGTAGCTGTTAGCCGGAGGCTCATAAATGTCAATTTTAATCAGAAACTTCATTTTATTAACATATTCCACAGTACACATTTGGCTTAAAACACTTTTTTCACAATTTAAAATTTTTACATGCTACTCTATAAAGGGAAACACATACATCCACTTTGGAAGACTGCTTTCAGGTATTAGCTTTCCTAATCATATATGAGGTGATTTTAAAAACAACTAACAGGAGCGCCTGGGTGGCTCAGTCGATTAAGTGTCCGGCTTCGGCTCAGGTCATGATCTCATGTTTCGTAGGTTTGAGCCCCGCTTCGGGCTCTGTGCAGACAGCTAGCTCAGAGCCTGGAGCCTGCTTCAGATTCTGTGTCTCCCTCTCTCTTTGACCCTACCCTGCTCATGCTGTCTCTCTCTGTCTCTCAAAAATAAATAAATAACATCCAAAAATTAAAAAAAAACACCTAACATATAGCATTAGCATGTCAGGCTTTTCCTACACAGATCCCAATATCCATTTCAAGAAGTCAATTCCATATAAGAGGTTTTTTTTTTTTTTCAAATATGGCACGACCTTTATGTTGGTTTAAACATTGTAATGTGATGGGCAGAAAGGCCCATCTGTCCTCCCACTGTCCCTGTCCTAATATCCCAAACCTACATGACAAAAGGGACTTTATGGATGTGATTAAGTTAAAGGCCTTGAGATGGGGAGACTTTCCTAGATTATCAGCATGATCACTATAATCACAAAGTTCCTTATAAAGGAGAGTCAGGGGGAATGGGACAATGGAAGCAAAGGTTGGGATGGTGGGGTCAGAAGCCAAGGAATGCAGGTAGTGTCTAGGAGCCAGGCAAGGCAAAAAATGGTTTCTCCACTGAAGTTTCCATGGGAACTCTTCTGACATCTTGCATTTTAGCCCTGTAAGACCCGTGTCAAACTTCTGACCACCTGCACTGTAAGATAATAAATTTGTGCTGTTTTAAGCCACTATGTCTGTGGTATGTTAGTAAATGTCCGTTGGAAACTAATATACCCTCAAACACACGTTTATTTGGGTTAGCTTTACTCCTCTATTTTATGACTCATTTTAGCCTCCATCTTCCTCATCTTCTTCACTCAACACTTATGACCATTTGGAGAAATAAAACATGTAACGTATTTATGATCTTGGTTTTTCAAAGTGGAAATGATTGTTACTGCACATATCTATAAAATAAATATTTCAGGGGTGTGGTAGGTTCTCCTTCGTGAGGAAGGGTCCTGGGGAGACAACAAGTGACGTGATGCTGTTCCCAAAGGCTGATGGTCAGTGCAAACAGGGACGTTCCCAAACACTTAACGGAAACGTGAACATGGGACGTTTCTCAATGGAAATGTGGACGTCCCCGAAAGCAGTGGAGATGGACCAAGAGCTGAGAGAGAACGGCAAACTTTATTAGGAGCAGCATCTTATTTTATACCCTCCTTAGCGCATAGTGAATGTTTAGTCAGCAGTAAATGTTTAACCAGAATAATGGATACAGGTAAAGAAAGGACAGAACAGGAGTAGCTTGCAACTGTGTGTGGGTATATCTCCGGTGCTGTGGTTTCTTGATGCACTTGGCTGATGACAGGGAAGGCTCTGTCCTGCACGTCCTCCTGGACTTCACGTCCCATGTTCTTAGTGTTCCAAGAGCAGAAGTCCGATAAGGACGATTTCATACACAAGGACAGTGCTGAGAAGAGAGGTCCGATAAGGACAGTTTGTCCTATTTCCCAACACAGGGACTCCTGGACGGCTCAGTCAGTTAAGCATCTGATTTCGGTGTAGGTCGTCATCTCAAGGTTCCTGAGATCAATCCCTGGGTTGGGCTTTGCACTGACAGTGAAGAGCCTGCTTAGGATTCTCTGTATCTCCCTCCCGGCTGCCCTTTCCCCTCTCCTGGGTTGTGTACACACACTCTCTCTCAAAATAAATAAGTCAACATTAAAAAATAAAATAAATATTTCATCTGAAGGCAGAGTGAAGTATATTTTCAAAATACGTGCCATCATTATTTTAATGAGGAAGAAGCCCTTACTTAGAAAAATTAAAGTACTCTCACATAATTGAAAGCTTTTTGTGTCAGAGTGTGCAAGCATTCACAATGTTTCTGCTTTAGTAGAAAAAAACTTATTACTTTGTGGTGTATTTTTATTGACACAGCTAGAGAGTAATGCCATATAGGAAAAAAAGGTGCTTTGGTGTGCTGTTCTAGTGGAAATCTCTTAGCTGACACTATCTCTATAAAACTGTAGAAATTCATGGGAAAAAATTATAACCTTAAAGTACTAGAAGAATTTGAAGTGTCCTTTGGATTAAAGTTTAAATTTTCCCATGATGTCAAATGTATCTTTCTCAGGTTTGAATTTTTAGAAATTGAAATCCAGAAAATAAAAATGTTCTTTTCCTTCATCATACCAGATCAAATAGATTATAATGAAAGAATTTTTTAAGTCTTTTCTATTTAAAGAATTAAAGCTTAATTCTCACTTTAAGTGGTATGTATCTGATCTGATATTTATGTAAGTATGGTAGAATAGAAAGAATCATGAAGTAGGAATCATAAGAGCTGGGTTTAAGCCCCAAATTAGTACTTGACCTTGGAAAACCATTTAATATCCCAATATCAGTCCATTCTAGCATGGTTTGCCCTAGCTACCTTGCAGGAAATAAGTGAGATAAAATAAGTTTTAAAAAATACATTGAAGACTGTAAATTACTATTCATGTGAAAGAGATAACTCAAGGATTCTGAAATACCCCATAGAAATGTAATACCTAGAAGTAAAATGTTCCTACAGGAATTCTTTCATTTTCTCATTTGGAACTCTGTGTGTGTGTGTGTGTGTGTGTGTGTGTGTGTGTGTGTGTGTGTTTATCCCAGGCTGTTCATCACTGGCTAACAAATTTGAAAAGACATACAGATCTTCATAATAACTATAGATACTGAATCTTATATAAATTATTTAACCCTATTTTTTCAAAATTAAGAAGTAATAGAGATTTGCTTATTTGATTGTAGGCATATAGAAACAAACAAAAAAGACAAATGAGAAAAATTGTTCTAAGACTCTAAGGATGTCATTATGCTTTGAGTTAAGGTTCAGGTTGATCTTTTTTAATATTGCAGCAAACTCACACATCGTTAATCACTTAGAAGTGGCCCCAGGTCATGGTAAATGGATGGCCTAATAATCAGACGAGATGTTTGCTATTTCCAAATTATTGTCAATAGGTAGAGTGAAGAGGTGACAATTCAATAACTCGTGATTATTAACTTAACTTTTTATTTTCCTAATGTTAATCAAGCAAATAAGAAGTAGGAAGGTGAACCAGAAGCATAACACATATAATTACAGGCAAGCATGAATACAGTAATAATCATGATAAAAGATGTGTTTATTAAAACCAACTCACATCCATCACTATTGTGTGAGTCCCTCTGTAGCTAGAGGGTTTTCTGACCTGTGTGTACATTACAACAAAAATGGGGCTCAACATATTCTCATTTTGAGGAAATGATGGATGTGGGGTACATGAAAAGCAGGATGAGGATGGATGGGGAACTAGGAAAAGGGACCACAGTAGGATCAGGGCGCATGTGGAAATAGAAAAGAAAAGGAAATATGGAAAAGACAACCCACATGGAAAACAGGAGGGAAAAGGCAAAGCATTGAGAGGAAAGAAGATGGGGCTCTATAGTCAATGCAATCAACTTCAACAGTGAAAGATATTGGGAGGGCAAGGCTCTTAAAAGTAACCAGATACAGAGAATATCTAGGAAAGATGTCCTTTGGCACCAACCAATAAACCAAGATACAAATTGAAGTTGTGCAAATCGCACTATGGTAGTCTACATTCTTAGGAGCCTGGTGTCCTGGTAGTAGAGGTGCTAGGAAAAGCTGGGACCTAAGGAAAGGGAAGCAAAAATAATGTAAAAACAGGGAGGGGGACAAAATATAAGAGACTTAAATATAGAGAAGGAACAGAGGGTTGCTGGAGGGGTGGTGGGTAGGAAGGGATGGGCTAAATGACTAAGGTGTTTAAGGAATCTACTCCTGAAATCATTGTTGCACCAGGGGCTAACTAATTTGGATGTAACTTATAAAAAATAAATTATAGAGAGTAAAAAAAGGAAAAAGAAATAAAGAAAAAACAGAAAAGCTGGGAAAGTAGGGCATATCATGATACAATGAAAAACTAACGTTAGCATTGGCCCCAGACACCGTATGATAATCAAAGTAAAAGGAAAGATTTTCATGAAATGGGCAGTCGTGGAATCCTGGATAGGCTTGCATAAGCATGGGATCAAGAAGAGGGCGACACAAGCAAATTGCAAAGAGGGAAATGAAGACAATAAGCAAGCATTTTGACATTCTCAAACTTCTGTTAGGACAATGAGGTAAAGTGGAATTTGTGTGCTTATCGGTAACAAAAGACACACCTTCAAATTCCAATTTGGTGGGTGCCTGGGTGGCTCAGTCGGCTGAGCGTCTGGTTTCAGCTCAGGTCATCATCTCATGGGTAGTGGGTTTGAGCCCTGTGTCACGCTCTGTGCTGACAGCTCGGAGCCTGGAGCCTGCTTCTGATTCTGTGTCTCTTTCTCTCTCTGCCCTTCCCCTATTCATGCTCTGTCTCTCTCTGTCTCTAAAAAATAAATAAATGTAAAAAAAAAATAAACAACAAACAAAATAATCATTCCGATCTGGGTCTTGGGGAGATGAGTGTGGCCAGATGAGAAAAGCGCTGGCTTTGGAATACAAAACTTACGTTTAAATCTCTGCGCGATCATGAACCAGCTTTCTAAGATGCTGTGCAGCACAAGTGGTTCAAAGCCTAAGATTTTATGGGTTTCTTCATCTATAAAATGGGGATATTAATAGCCCCTACCTCCAGATTGTTGGGAGAATTAAAAGAGAAAAACCATCGGGCGCCGGGTGGCTCAGTTGGTTAAACATCTGACTTTGGCTCAGGTCATGATCTCACGGTTCATGAGTTTGAACCCTGAGTAGGGCTCTGTGCTGACAACTCAAAGCCTGGAGGCTGCTTTGGATTGATTCTGTGTCTCTCTGACCCTCCCCTGGTCCTGAGCTCTGTCTCTCTCTCTTTCTCTCTCTCAAAAATAAACATTAAACTTTTTTTTTTAAAGAAAACCCATGAAAAAAAATCACAGTGTGTATGTTGATAATAAATGTTAGCTACATCACCAGGAAAAGTAACTACAGAACCTTAAGAAAATCCCTGGATGTCTGTCCATGTTAGTTGTCCAATCTGTAAAATGGGGGCTATGATAACAGATGGATGGTATGGAGGGAAACCTAAATGAGATCATTTATACAAAGTGGCACACAGTAGGCTCACTGTAAGTATCAGGTACTATTATTTAAAAATGCACTGGTTTCAAAATAAACCAAGTTTCAATTTGTTCAGATGACAAAAATGTATATAGAATGCCTGATTAGTTTTTTAGTTTATATGCTTGGTTTTACATTAAGAAGAAGGAACTCCACAGGTTGATAGTGATAATTCTACTTTTCTTAGGAAAAGCACTAACGATATTGCTTCTCATCCTTTTGGCTAAGATCAAGTGTAGGAAAAGCACTAAGGATAAATAGCTTCTGAAAGTCATTAGACCACCAAAATTCTGTTTGTCTGTCAAATTAGCTTTAAATCTGCTTCCAATTTTCAAAATTCCCTCCACCTCTTTTTAGCTATTATCATGTCCCGGTATAAAAAGACATAGTAGTTACCTCTTGGACATAGGGAGATCTGGTTTTACCAGGAGTCTTAAAATGTGTTCTCTAAAATAATAGAAAGAAGAAACAAGTAAATTTATTTTTAAAACACTGCCTGATCTTCAATAGCCCTAGAGTAGGTGGTTAACTGAAAGCTACATTATTATAATTGATTCCAAATTAAAAAAAAATGTACACACACATCGAAAACAGTTATAATTAGAGCAAAATGCAACCCCGTCTTCTTTATTGGGGATCCATATTGCTGTCATTATAAATGTCACTTTTCAGCACCATGTCTCTTACCAAACAGAACTCATTTTGAAATGCCATTTTGTGTGTGTGTGTGTGTGTGTGTGTGTGTGTGAAAAACTCTATCCATTTGTCTAAATGGTATTTGTATAAGGAAAGTTTTTTTCTTTTGGGTTCATTTTCAGGTTGTTATCCTGACCTAAAATAGAGCTTCTTTAAAAGTCTGCTCAAACATTTACTTAAAACAGAGAAGGGACAGCTGAGTGTTGAGGGGTAGTGTTACATTGAGTGAAGACACGACTGTAAATAACTCTGCAGTTTGGAAATGAATGATGCTTTTGACAGAGACGATTATGTCGTATTGACAACATTGATGTCAAATGTAGAGTGAAAATAGGAGATTGACTATCAGCAGTTCCCACCAGTGATCACTTGAAATAGCTTCCCTGAGATAAAGAACCAGTAACAAACGCATTCCTCCGTTTCCCTCTACTTACACTTAGTCCAGTTCTACTTTGGGGGAAGGGGGCCTAGTGTTCACACTTCGTCAAAGGAGGATCAAATACTCTTCGCTGTTTCTTTTTAACTTAATTGTTTCCAGGGCATCATCCAGCCCCCCCAAAAAGGAAGCCAAAATACCTCAGAAAGAAAGTCAAGCCCTGAACTTCTATAGATGTAATTACCATTTTCACGTTAGACCTGACAAATCTGAAATAAAGTCTTTGTAATGAAAACCTCACGTGGGGTTTTTCGCAGCCTTCAAAGTCATTGTTCACATAACTGCTAAATACTGGCTTACATTTCTGGGTGGAGAATATTCTGCGTGGTAAGTTTTCCAGCTAGGAAAAATGTCATGTACTGGAGAGTCCTGATGAGTAAATAATTTTCTCCATATCTATCTCTTCATTCCATTCATTTGTTGTATTCTTGAAGCTCTGTGTTTTTCTTGAATAGAAATTACGCTCTTTTAACGTACCCTACAAATGCTTTGCATTCTTTAATATTCATATATAAAATGTAAAATAATTTTACTATTTATTAAACCTAGGATACAGCATCACAGTTAGTAGACTGTATTTACATTCTAGAGTCAGACAAATAACATTATGTGTGTAAGATCTCTGAGCCAGCGAATCTGGACTTGGTCAGAAGAATTTAGGGAGGAATTTCTGAGGGCACAGAATGTCTGTAAGGAAAACATTTGGCTCCTCATTCTCAGAAGTTACAATGGGATATTTATCTTGGCATCAGGCAGTTAGGCACCCTGTGTTAATCCTGTCATTGTAGCCCCTCATGTGGCTGGGGGCAATGGTGTGGGTCATCCCTGGAAGGCACACTTCTTACAATAGGTATGATCTTTTGTGTTCAGGGTGCAGAGATGGGTGGGTGACTTTTTTTGTTTGTTTTGAAAAACAAATGGTGTGAGCTTTCTCTAAAGGATGTGTGTTTTTTCAGAAGGTAAAGGAAGTATCCAATATCTGACACTAGAACCAAATTCTTTAAAGCAGGTCCCCTCTGTGAAATATGTGTCAGTTTCAAAGGCTTTTTAAAAGTTAGTAAGGGATTTCGGAGTTCAATGTCAAAATCACTGACATAGAGATATTCTCTTCCTAGAGTGAAAAATAAAACCCATCAAAGAGGAGACACCTAAGAACACATTTTAGTTAAATAAAACAAAGTAATTAATTAAATGGCAATAGTTCATACTTTGTTTCATCAAAAAGAATGCCCTGAAATGTAATTTAATAACTCACCTTTGCAATGGGGTTCTATAAACTGAATGTGTGTTTTCTTTTTTACCACAGCATGTTAATCTCCTCAAGATAGGAGACTGATGGGATAGACAAGAGTTTTCAATGTAAAGGATTATCTAAAGACTATTTTTTTGATTGAACAAGTATATTTACTTAATTTTCTAAAGTAGCACACGTTAATAAGATTTTGTACTAGCCACTAGTAAAACAAGTTTGCTTGCTCTAGACCTGTCTCATTACACAGAAACATGGGATGCCATTCATTCCTGTGGACTTGCTGATCTTACCTCTGCTGCCTGGGTCTCACTCCCTTCCTTCCCTGCAAGATGACAGGACTGAACTAGTCATGTCCACAGTCCTGATTTTTAATGATTTTTAATGAAAGAACTAATTGGGTGTATATTTTTATATGAATGCTTTTCTGTTCTAAGCTGACTTTTTCATTAAGTATTTTATTCTTTCATCTAATTTCCTGTTTTGAGAGAGCTAATAAGGCTCCCTCTTCATCAACGATTGCCTCTGTGGAATTTGTCTCCATCGTGTTTAGACGGCTTCATTCAGGTTTATAAAGTCGTAGAAAGTCTTACATGTGCCTCCTATGTTGGCGTTTTCTTTCAACGTCTTCACTGTGCTCTCGTGGGTTGGAGTGATGAGAGAATCTGTATTTGTTCAGGTTTAGAAAGTGGGTTTACTCAAAGGCCTTGGCTGCCATTTCTCTCTCCCATCCTCCATTCTTTCAACAATATTAAAAAACACCCAATAGGGGTCCCGACTGTGCTTGCGTGTACTTTACTAAGTGGCAGATCGGTGTTTTTGCCCTCATGCTTACTATAGAGTGGGGGAAATGCGTATTAACACATAAAAGTACAAATAAATTTATATTTACATGAAGAATGAAAGGGAGAAGACACAGAAAAAGTAAGTGTCCTGGTAGAAATGGTTTATGTTATGAAATTGAGAAATACCTGTTTTAGAAGGTGGCCTTAAGTGGACTCTCTTGATGAAAGAGTAAAAGTTGGCCAGTCGGACGGCTCAGAGGGAATGTCTTGTTCTCAGAGGCAACAGCAGGAAAAAGGACTCTGAAGCAGAAGACAGTGGATGCCTTCAAGTCAGCTAATACTGTAAAATAACGTGAGATAGGCTTGAAGTAAGTTTTATCGGATTTTTTTATTTAAGAGTGTGGTGACCAGGGCCACCTGGGTGGCTCAGTTAGTTGAGCATCCAACTCTTGATTCTGGCTCAGGTCATGATCCCAGGGTTGTGGGATAAAGTTCCGTGGCAGGCTCCAGGCCTGAGAGAATCTTGAGATTCTCTCTCTCTCTGACCCTCTCCCCTGCTCATGCACATACACTTTCTCTCTAAAAGAAAAGAAAAGAAAAGAATAAAATAAAATATTTTTTAAAAGGAAGAGTAGGGTGACAATATAATTTATCAGCCCAGATGGGATACTTTGAAAAATGAAAGTTGACCCTGCTGATAATGAAGCTAGGACAACAGGCATAAAACAGGATGTGTCCCCAGAAAATCAAATTGTTACCAACTTAAAGATAACATAAAGACAATGAAAATCTTTAGGCAGAGGAGTGATACAATTTGATACCTGTTTTTGAAAGATTATTTTGCTTACTGTGTGCAGAGTGGATTGGAGGAAGACAGAAATGGAAGCAGACTCTTGCCCTTACCTAGTTGGGGAAGGAGATGATGAAGCATGGACAAATTTTCATTAGAAATCAGAAGTTCTATTGGTAGAATTTGGTGGTGGATTGTGAGGAGGAAGGGAGAAGAAGGGGTAGTCAAATGAATCAGGTCTCTATCATTTATAATGGACTGAATGGAAGTGGCATTTGTTAAGCTATGAGAAAGTAAAGAAGCAGCAGATTTGGGGCAGGACTGGGGAAAGATCAAGAGATAAATTGGGGGAGCCTTAATATGAGATGCCTGATAAACCACCAAATGGAGAGGCCATGGAGAAAGCTGTATTTGGGACTGCAATCTATATGGTGGATCCAAATCTTTGAGTTGTAGACATTTGGGTGCTGTTTGCAGCATAAGGATGTCTGTGATTGTTGGGAAGAGGTATAAATATAATATCCCTTTAAAATGATGAGAAAAAGACGGCCTGGGACTGAGTCCTGAGGACCACAAAACTTCAGTGATAGTAAAGAAGGTAGAACAGCAAAGTCGTTCAGACAATTAGGAAGAGGCGTACCAGGGGCACCTGGGTCGCTCAGTTGGTTGAGCCTCCGACTTTGGTTCAGGTCATGATCTCACAGTTGTGTCAGTTCAAGTCCCACATGGGGCTCGCTGCAGTCAGCCTGTCAGCACAGAGCCTACTTCAGATCCTTGGTCCCCCTTTGTCTTTCCCTCTCCTGCTTGCACTTTCCCCCAAAATAAATAAATATTTTTTTTAAAAAGAAGAAGCATGCCATCCACCTCTCAAGAGGCCTCAGGGGAGTTAATCTCTGGCCTACCATGCTGACCCTTCTATTGCTGCATCTCCCTTGCCTATCTTCCTCTACCAAGCCCCTTGGATCATCTCTCAAATCAACCACTTGCACACAAGTCCTCACACCTTAGGCTCTGTTTGGGTCTGAGAAGGAAGAACCAAAGGAGTCTGTATTCATAGAGAAGCAAAGAGACGATGTCCAGAGGGACAGGGTGGGAAAGGGTTTGGGGTGTGGTTGAGTAATGCATGAGCTGGTTTGGTGATACGCGTTGTGGTGATCGGAGAGCTGGGACTGTGGGGGACGAGCAAGCCGCCTTGGGGAAAGTGAAGTTGAATTTGGGTTTGAAGGAAAGCTGAGAAATTAGATATTAATTGGAGATGGAGAATCAAGAGAACATCCTGTTTTGAGTCTCATTTTTTTAAAAAAATGTGAGAGCTATTAGAAAGTCTGTGAATGCTGATGAAAATGATCCACTAGAGAGAGGTGGAAAAAAAGAGGAAAGGGGATTTTGTTCTTATGAGAGAGAAAAGAGTGTGAGTGACAGAAGGGCAGAGAGAGAGACAGGGGGAGAGAGAGAGAAAGAGAGAGAGAATGAATCTTAAGAAGGCTCTATGCTCAGGATGGAGCCCATCTCCAGGTTTGATCTCACGACTCTGAGATCATGACCTGAGCTGAATCCAAGAGTCAGACTATTAACTGACTGAAACCATGGAACCAGGAACATTTCCTAAACCAGGAAAGGGTATGGTTACCTGAGACACTGAACAGATAGAATTTTGAAAAAAAGGTTAACTCCTCCTTTGTAGTAAGAGGGAAGATGAGTAGGTGACTGCAGACATAGATTTGGTAATGAGAAAGTAATGTGGAATGTATTATACGTTTTCTATGTTCTCAGAGAGCTATGAAGCAGGTGATGTCCTAGAACAAAAGTGGGACAGTAGCGGGGACATGGCCAAGATGTTGAACAGCCACTGTGGAGGTGATCAGGGAGATCACCTGAGTCTCTCAGTGGTGAATGAACATGAATGAATCATGATCACAGCTTTCCCTGTTGTAAGATTTTTGTCCATGGACGCTGGCCCAGAGGACACACATTGCTGGATTCATCAGTGGGCTTTGCACAGTGGATGTGATGTAAGGAGAAAGAGCCCAGGAAATTGAGGGTATTTGCAAAAGAGTCATTATAAAGAAGACCTCTGGAACACGGGTTATTGAAGGAGGGAAGTGAATCCCTGAAGGGGTTGGTCAATAGAAATGTGGCAATAAGGGTAAAGGATTGCAGTTCTCTGTGAGGTCAAAGAATTGTCTCAGTGGGAATGCTCTAGAAGAATAAAAGTGTGATAAGAAAAGAGGATCTTTCAAAGAATGATTCTACTTGTGGTATAGTTTTTGGTGATGAATTCTGTTAGGTATCACAGTTCTCTAAATTCCTACAAATTCTGTTCAATGCTGTGATAGGATGATGCAGGAATAATGCATATTTCATTTTGTCTTAGAAACATGACCTTGGGGCTCCTGGGTGGCTCAGTCAGTTAAGCGTCTGTCTTCGCCTCGGTCATGATCTCACAATTTGTGGGTTCGAGCCCTGCGTCAGGCTCTGTGCTAACAGCTAGCTCAGAGCCTGGAGCCTGTCTTTGGATTCTGTGTCTCCCTCTCTCTGACCCTCCCCTGCTCATGCTGTCTCTCTCTGTCTCTCAAAAACAAATAAAAACATTTAAAAAATTAAAAAAAAAAAGAAACATCACCTTTACCTTTTCCTTATTTCTCAAAGGTACTCCTTCGAACTGGGCTTCGATCATCACATTATCTGTTCCTGGAAGGGATCATGAGTCTGATGTGGTTTTCTACGATTCTGGGACCCTTACCTGTTTCCTCCTGCTTTACCCTGAGACCTCAGGGACTGACTATGTCGAGGCAATCCTGATACTGAAAAAATGTCATTACTTCCTCAAAGGAGTTTATAATGTTCAATTTCAGCAATATGCCAACTGTCATCTTATGTTCTATATATGCCAAACTATTAACATATGTGTAACTATGTTATTTTTTTTCTTTCATGTATGTGTTTGCTGGAAATGGCTTCCTTCTGTTGTCTCATATTCCTCTTTCAAAGATTATTCAAACACTGTCTTCCGTGTGATATCCAACTTGCCCATTCCTGACCTTCCTCTTAGTCTTATTAGTCATTCATCCTCTGTGCTGGAATGGAATTTTATACTTTATATTTTGTCTTACTTTATTATAATAACTTATTTACATGACTGTCTCTTTACTTGACTGTGAGGGTTTTCTTTCTTTTTTTTTTTTTTAAAGACAGGGAACATGTTTAGTCATCTTTGTTTCCTTAATGCCTAGCCTAATTCCTGGCATATTTTAGGTGTTAAGCAAATACTTGCTAAAAAACAAATTTAAGGGGGCGCCTGGGTGGCTCAGTTGGTTAAGCGTTTGGCTTCAGCTCAGGTCATGATCTCACAGTTTGTGGGTTTGAGCCCCGCGTTGGGCTTTGTGCTGACAGCTAGCTCAGAGCCTGGAGCCTGCTTTAAATTCTGTATCTCCCTCTCTCCCTCTGACCCTCCCCTGCTTGCACTGTTTCTCTCCGTCTCTCAAAAATAAAATTTAAGAAAATATTAGAAAAAAGAAGTTTAAGAAATGAAGTGATAAATTCCATTTATGTTTTTTTAAAAGCACACAGTCATCACGAATAACCAACCAACAATGATATTAAATGACATGCACAGTTATAAGCTTGGTTACGGACTCTAACATTGTTGACTGTCAGAAGAGGGGTGTCACCAAACACGGTTTCATAATGAAACAGATCTGTAATCTGGCATTTATAACTCTTGTGCTGCTGTGGACTGAGTGCAGTGCAGGAGGTGGGGGGAGAGGGGAGATGATATAGCACTTCCCAATTTATGAGAGGGTCGAGGAGCAAAGATTAAAATGCAGAATGGCAATCAGATTGAAAGGGCTGATGAGATCCTAAATACATCTCTCAGGCCACAGGAGAGCCCAAGGGAGTGATCTTGGGAGAAGTAGAGGCCATTGAGTGTAGGGAAAAACGAGGCTTTCCACCACTAAAATAACAAGAGATAAAATGAAACCCACTTATCTGATTGTGAATTTTATCTGGACATAGAAACCTTCGAATTATTTATTTATACATAGTGATATCAAGCTCTATCTACTTCCACTCCAAAGGGAACTCTTAAATAATCAAATAAAATGTGAGGTTTCCTGCCTGAGTTACTCAAAGAGGAAGAAGAAGAAGAAGAAAAGGACACAATAGGTTTTGAGACACTCTTTTTCTAATAACATATTGTTAAGTGAATGTCAAGAATTATTTGTTGTTTTATTCAACATAGAAAGGGCTCACTTTTTACTAAGTCCATTTCTGACCATCAAATCTATGTATTTTTAGGTTACACAAGCCTAAATACAAATGCTTCCTTTTATCTTTATGTTGTAGAACCATAAGACATTTGCTAAATGAAAAAAAGATACCTTCAAATAGGTCAATTTTCACTCAGAGATAGGATTGAAATGTTTATATATTCTAATTTACAATAAAAACTCATTTTAAATTATTTTAAACACTTATGTTTAGCATCCATCTTAGATACTCCAATAACATGCTTTTAATAATGCCAATCTTGTGGTCACATCAGCTTTATTTTGACTTTAAAAATATACTTCCTTTTTAACAGAGTATCTTAAATTATTAAATCTGTTAACAGTTTTGGGAGAATGATGGGGTAAATGATAGATATTTTTCTACGTGGGGAACACAAGGGAGATAATTTGATTTATCAGAGGCCATTGCCAAAACTTAGAAAGTATATAAATTTGGGGTTATAAGACACAAAGGCAAATAATTATTCAAACAGATTTAGATGCCTTGGTGCTCAAACAAGTACAGTTTTCTTTATGGATTTATCTTTGCTTCTTTCTTCCTTTAGAGATTCTACGTTTGGAGATGAGGAAGAGGGAGCTTCCGAATATTTAAGAAGGATTTCAGATTTAAATGGGGGACAAGGGAGGAAATAATGAAAGAGAAAGACAAAACCCCAGAAGGTTAGGATGATAGGAAGAGAAGAAAGGAGAACAACATAGCGGAGAGATCCACCCAGGGTTGGGATTTTGGGGTTCCAAGGATCACTTCCGAACCTAAGCACAATTTCTGCTCAAATGGGCCCCATTCTAGACAAAAGGCAAAGAAAATGTTTCCGGGGGCACCTGGGTGACTCAGTCGATTAAGTGTCTGGCTCTCGATTTCTCCTCAGCTCATAATCTCACAGTTCATGAGACTGAACCCCACGTCAGGCTCTATGCTGACAGCATGGAGCCTGCTTGGGGTTCTTTCTCTCCCTCTCTTTCTGCCCCTCCCCAGCTTGCGCACACAGACACACACAAACATGCACAGTCTGTCTCTCAAAATAAACTTAATAAAATAAAATAAAATGTGTCCTATTGACAGTCAAATAAAAACAGGTTCATAAATCTGCTTTCTTTGGAGTGTCAAAGAATAATGACAATAATGGCAATACAGAGGCCAAAAGTTAAAAGTTAGGGAAGATCAGAGCAGACATAAATGATTGCCAACTATGCCAGACTGAAAGGTGGAAAGCAAACCTCAGAAATGGATTTATACACTGGGGAAGGAAAAGTAAAAACAAAACCAAAAACAATACCTTGATTCGTCTCTCCCAATTCCCATAGATCTAAGTGGCACACAGGTTAACTTCCTAGTTGAAATCTTAATTTCAAGTTGTTGTTTCCAGATTAGTGATTTTCTACATTTATTTGGAAATTCCTGTCTTTTTTGGATTGTGATGTATTAGATTATACCATTCTCAGTTTTTCCTCCTGGATGTTTTCTACCAGTCACTGGGGCACTTGTTGGCATTCACTGAAGAATGAAACAACCTTGGATACTTTTCCACATCAGTTCCATTCGTCATCCTAGAGGATGTCCATGTTCACGTGGAAGACATGTCCGCACCTTTCCTTAACTTCTTCTACTGTGATAATCCTCATCTTTCTACTCTGTCACCAGTGGCTAAACTGCTGTTCAGCCAGCTCACACTGGCCATCGAGCCCTGGGCGCTGAACACCTTCTGCCCAGGTGTTCCCGCCCCTCTGCCACCCCTTCCAGTCCCATGAGACTTCTCCAAAATTCTCCACAGCCCGGATCCCCAGTGCTACGTAGAGGAACACCAGTCCCCTACTCCAGCTTAAGGGGCGACAGTGCCTGACCTATCTGTGCCAGTCATGAAATGTTTACATGTAAGTCCTGTCCATGGCCAGTCACACAATTTTATCAACATCTGAGACTATGTCACCTCTGAATCTATATGCCCCTAATTCATACTCAAGTCCCCCACTTCTGTCTTTCCACTTTTCTTATTCTTTTGCTCTTCTTTGCCCCTTCTGAGCCCCCTACCCCCTCAAGTACTCTGTTTGCTTTCAGACATCATCTTTCCTCTGACTTCCCTCTCTTCTCTATTAAATCTCTGTCTACTACTTTAACTCCATTTTCTCCAACATCATCCTTTTTTATTGACTGTGCTTCTACCACATCTGCTCGGTAAAATTTAAATCAAACCCACAATCCATCTTCTCTGATCTTACAACCAACCCAAGCTTCGGAAGAAGAGAAAACCAACTAAGTGTGCAGATTGTCACACCTCAATGCTGCCAGGTGGCTTTTACAGTCCCTGGTAAACTCCCTGGTCCCTTATTCCAAATTCTCCCCTCTAGTGCCTACCCTACCACCTAGCATTAGCCACTTCACTTTCACCAGAGATCTGCCCCTAATTTTAGAGAGAAACGTAGTGTTCTCTGACAGGAATGTATTTATCTTTATAGTCTACACCTCCGGCTCCTGGCATTTTGACCACTTCTTTATGTCCTTTGTTTCACAGCCAGGGAAGAAATTTCCCCCATTGCCCAAGGCCAGAACCCACTTGTGATTTTTTTGTCTTGTTTTGTTTTTTTATCTATTTCATCCTTTCCATTACCTCTCAGTCTCTCCTCCAACAATGATTCTGACTTTCTTCCTCTGCACTGGGTCATGTTTCTAAGCTTGAAAATGTGCTCATGCTCATCCCATTTAAAAATAGAAAACCCAGCCTTTAACCAACTTATAACTCATTCTGCTACCATATAGTTTGTAGTCATTTCTTGCAGTCGTTTGTGGTCATTTTTGTCATTCACCCAGCTCCCATTCGTTCTGCAAGTTCTTAAGAAGCGACTTTTGCCTAAGTCATTGAAACCATCTTTTTTTTAGGCTTATTTATTTATGTTGAGAGAGAGACAGAGAGATCTGGGGAAGAGAGAGAATCCCAACCAGTGTGGAGCCCAAAGAGGGGCTCAAATTCACAAACTGCGAGATCATGACCTGAGCTGAAATCTAGAGTAGGGTGCTTACATGACTGACCCATTTAGGTGCCCCTCTTTGAAACCATTCTATTTAAGGTCACCAGTGTTTTCCCTTTTGTCAGATACAGTGGACATTTTTTTAATTTTTATTTTTCCTGACCATCTGAAGCATGTGACTCTGTTGATACTTCTTCTACCTTAAGTTGCTCTACAACGTTGACCTACAATATCTTCTGCTCTATTTTGTTTCTGTGAGCACAGATTTTCTGTGTGGCCTCGACTTCATCCAGTTCCTCCATCAACTAAAACATTTCTATTCCTCTGGACTCTATGAGTCTTTGTTTTTTCAAATGTCTCTTCCTCTCCAAATGATCTTACCCATAATAAAGTTTTAATAATCATCTGTACAATATCTTCATCTGGCTATGGAATATCTTCAGCTAGCTGATGATGATGGCATTAATAATGAGACTAATTATTACTATTACTGGCATTTATGAATCACTTTCAGGTACCGTACTGAGGTCTTTTCTTACATTAGCTGATTTACTCATCAAAATCCCTGAACTTTCCCCCTGCTTTAACATCTGAGGGGTGAAGTAATTGTCCATGTCACAGAGAGGTTAAGTGGCGGAGGCAGGCTTTACACTGGCTTATCTGACTCCAAAGCCCATACATTTACCATTTTATTAAACATGACATATGAAAATTTTAACTCCTGTTCCCCTAAATTATTCATCTTCCTGTATAAGCTGTTTCAACAGTCATCATCAGCAGAGCACAAAACAGAAAACTTGAAGTCATGCTAGATTCCTTCCTTTTCCAAACTGTGAGCCACTATGTCCTGCTCAAGTTTTATACTTCTTCTTTATAGTCTCATCTAGTGGTACTCAGTTCAGTGTCTCTTAATTTCCCTCCTGCACCAGTAAAAGATATCTATCTATCTATCTGATTATATTACCCCTCTGATAAATTCCTAATGACGCCCCATATCCTGCAGCCATGTTGCTCAAAGTGAGTTTTCTGTATCATCTTCCATCAGAATGACCTGCAGAGCCTGTTAGAAACCAGGTGCTCGGGAACCACACTAGGATTTCTGAATTAGAACTGATTGCGGCAGGACCTAGATTGTATTTCTAACAAGCTCCCCAAGTGATTCTTTGTCATGTTGAAATTTCAGAGACTCTGGCTTCCAGATCAGGTGTAAACACTTTAGAATTGCCAATAAATACCATCTGACCCAAGCTGCTTCTCCTTTCTTCTCCCCGCTCCTTCCGGATCTCTATCTACTCTCTGTGCTCCAGTGTACCAGACTGATTCTGGGCTGCCCTAATGCCAAGCTTGTTTAGGTATTGGTGACTCTCTGTATGTTTTGTCTTCTGTCTGACGGTCCTTTCCCTGTATGTCCGGCAGTCGCTGTGTGTGTGTTCATATGGGTGTGTGTTGTATACCTCGAGTCCTCATTAGACTAAAAGTTTCTCCCAGGGCACTTTCCCAAGACATACAAGCTGTATATCCCTAGGAACTGTGCGTCCTGAAATCTCCGTTAAAAAAATACCACTGCAAGTTCAGGTTGTGTGAGAAAACCAAGCCAGGGCTGAGAAAAATGGAGTTAATATGCACTCGGTATGTACTCAGTATGGAAGGATCTGGATCTTTCAGCAGTTTCTCTTTGGCCCATGACTGTTTGGTTTTTTAAGGGAAGTTTCATGTTTGCTGGTCTATCTACAAATGAACACACCTATGGAAGTGGACTTCAGAAAAAAGCTATTTTGGTCACCAACCAAAAGCTCTAATTAGAGAAATATTAGGAGTCATTTGATTGAAATCTCTATATGGTCCGTTTATATCGATGGTTTACACCCCTCATAATAAGAATAATCCAGGAGATGGAGGGATGTGGGTAATCATATTAATGAACTTGATATTGAATTAAGCTTTACTCGTTACAATTTGCCAGTAAATGTGTGGTCCTCTCTTTCCAGATAAGGAGGCTGTGGTCAGAGATGCCAAGAGACTTGGAAGAGTCACCTAGCAAGTAGGAGACCCCTTGGAAATTTGAATACAGGTATGTTGATGCCCTTCTAGTATACCTGTGTTGTCTTACATTGGAGTAAATGTATATGGGGATTTTGCCTTAATAGGTCAAAGCTCAGACGTCTTTTTCGGTGGTAAGTGGAAACATGCTGTGGGGTTTTTTCCAATAAAAGACCCTTTTATTCACCCCATAAATTAGTTGGTTTCTCCAGGTTTTACAAAATGACATTAGGAGAATACATTTTTTTTAAGTTTTCTTTGTGGATCTTTAGGCCTTCAACCAGCATGGAGAAGAGTAATATATTGATCACTACTTACTTAGGGAGTCATCGAATGCGAATATGTATTTGCAAGATTGGTCTCAGGACTGCTGATAATGTGGGGAAAACAACGCTAAGGGCTAAAAGCAAGATTTTCCCTATACCCTGCCTTCCCCTCTCCCTTCTCAAACCCCATCCCCAGGAAACTGGGACAGCTGGTTATCCATCTCATTTTCCTCACAGTTGCATGCTGACTCTGTCACCAAGCTGTGCATTTGCTAGAACAGTTGATTTTCTTTGTAAGAGTGATGAGGAAGAGAAAGCAAAAGTACTATGCATTGTTTCTCTTAAGGTTCATCATGGTGTGTGTGTGTGTGTGTGTGTGTGTGTGTGTGTGTGTGTGTCTCCCCCTAAGTGAGGGGAAGCTATTAAGAGAGAGCCAGATCTCTTTAATGAGCCTAGAGGTAATGCAAAATTCATGTGTTTTCACCTGCAGCTGGGTAAAGCCTGGCGTACAAACAGAAAGGGGGAAGGTAGGAAGGGTTGGTTATTTATGATTTTTGCTGAAGCAGGTACCCTGGCTGCTACTGGGCATCCTGACCCACTTGTTCATTTTTTAGGAAGAAGTAGATACTTTCAGTGGGAGAAACTCAAGCATCAGATTTGCTCCTTGGAGCATTAATAAAAGGGCTCAGTTAGCTTCATCTCATTATTTTACTATGAGTATTGACTTTGGCCTAGAGTCATGTATAGATAAAATGGTGCAAGGGCTTGTCCTAAGTGATTACTCGGAATTACAAATCATTTCACGTGTAACTGAATACTGCGGTCTAGCGGGCACCCTGCCCCATGCTTCGCCCCCCTCCTCTTTCTCTAATAGGAGCGCAAATCCAGCTTTGTCTGAAGAGGCAATTAATCTTATTCACTGAAAGCTGAATTTTAATTCACCAGCATGTGGAGGACATATCTGCCTATCACACAGAATTAGTTTAACAGAGAATTGAGAGAAAAAAAATATATTGGAGGTCTTGGCATTCTTGAGCAGACAAAATATCTGGTAGGTTCATTCCTTCATTAGCCACCTACGTGCTAGGGATAAGCTTCTCTTTGTAATAATAACTCAGTTAGAGTCAACTGAGTTTATTGTGCAGTTGAAAATGGCTGATTGCATTTTATTTTATGTAAAACAACAAACAAACAAAAAGCAACCCATAAGATATGTGTGCTTTAGAGGAAAATGAACATAGGTGAGAAAGATAAATTTTAGTTTTCGAGAGACTCTCAAAGGCTCTTACTTTTAAGGGCATGGTTTAGAGATGATCAGAAAAATAAAGGGGCACATAAAAATCCTAGAAAGCGTACATTCATCCAAATCAAACCCTATGGAGGAATAAATGGTAAGGTCCAAAATGGCAGACCTGCCAGCATTACAATGGAGGAGCTTCTGTGAAATCTGTCTGGCAAATACTGGGTGTTTCTGGTGCTTCTGCGTTATATTTTAGAAGTTTTCCCCTGAGCAAAACCCCAGTGTTTTGTCTGAGGTTTATTTCACATGTAGACAAAAAAAAAAAAAAAAAAAAAAATCCTTCCTGAAGCAGTTCCTTAATTCAAGTTTCTTAATTTGGACCAGAATATGACTTAACACATGCCCACGCTTAGTTGGATATCAAATTCCTATAAGGTCAGAAAACACATGGGCTCTGGTTTGTACTTGTATTTAACACAGCACTCCTCAAAGATGACCTCGTGGTTCAGGCAGACATCCAAACTTGTAGCTGTCCCCTCCCGAGTGAAAAGAGGCGACTTAAAATACAAATGATCTTGTATGCCAAATAATAATTAGCACAGCCTAAATCTTAAGGATTTACTTGAGGAGAATTAAAAAGGTGCTCTTTGACTTTCCTGTGTTCCCCTCACCCCCCCCCCCCCCCCCCCCCCCCCCCCCCCCCCCCCCCCCCCCCCCCCCCCCGTTCACGATTGTCTTCTACCTCTGGAATTAACCCTTAAACATGTTTCCTTCCATCGCCTCTTCCAGGAGTGCACTATTGAATCCTTAATCGAAATGAGATAAGGACTCTGAAAACAATGGAACTTTGTTCAAAACTTGTCCTAATGTTCTGAAAGGTTTTTCTGTTGGTCTGACTGTCGGTGGGTCTGGAGTGGGAGTGGACAGAGGGCAGGGAATCTATCAGATTAAGTGCGCCTAATGGTCACCAAATGTCCCGGTGTAACTGTTTAAACGAAACACAGGGCTGTAAAGTCACAGAGCTTTATTGCCTTGTCAAACCATTCACGGTGCTAACCCTGGCAATTATTCTTAAAGGAAACAATTTAAAAATTTAAGGTCTTTACATTATTACCAGAAAATACTGCTTTATGTAGTGTCAGTGCCGTAAAGATGGATTTTTTGGTATCCCTTGTGTAAACTTTGCATTGTCTGTATAATGTTTAGAATTTAAATTATGCAGCATTGGAATTTGGATATGTGAACGCCCAGAAGCACATATTTGCAAATAAACACTTGCAAACGTTCCAAGACTTAAATGATGTATTGAA